>NC_044361.1:32551737-32890380 GCF_007364275.1 Archocentrus centrarchus | reverse complement strand
GGAAGTATATCACCACCACCATCAAAAGCTGTAATATAAAACCAACCAAAAAAATAAATAAATAAAAATAAACCAAAGACACCACCAGAGAATACATGCTTTGTCTCAGTGCAGTCAGATACAGTGCAAATCTTTAGAACCATGCAGAAGAAGGCAGAAGGATCGTCACCTAAGATGACTGGCAGTATAACAAAGACAAATGGATCTTATGTCTGTCTGGCTCAGTGGTCTGGCTGAAAACAGACACAGAATATAACAGTTAGCAAAGATATTCACAAGCAGTTACCAGACATTCTCTCAAATTCCTCCACAGTTTAATGTGTCACAAACTGTAGGTTTCCCAAACTGAAAATCACAAAAGAGAACAAAGAAACATTACATCCAAAAAGGAGAGAAGACAAAAAACAGGATGAGCAAATGAGACTGGAGATGAGTGGAATAGAAATGAGAAATACAGAAATACATCATGGGAAGAAAGGGAGGAGACTGATGTGGACAAATCAACTCACCTTTGTCTGATGTAAAAGCTCAGCCAACAGCTGCCCAGTAAGACCTTTATTCCTGCACAGGTCCATCAGGCTTGGAGAAATCTGGTCAAATGTATCAAAGAAGTCTTCTTTAAGATTTTTTCCAACCACTCTGCTGAACTCATGATTCACCTGAAACATTAAAAACAGCAAATTTAAAATCGGAGTAAAGCAGCAGCTGTCCACAGAATTAATTTCCTTATTCATTTACAACACACAAAGTCATGAAATCTGTAGCAGTTAATATTCTAAACAATACTCACACAAACCTGACTTTCTGTGAAAAGATTTCATTGACCAAAACCTGATGAGCTCCCTCAAGCAGGCCCGGTTCTAGCCCACTGTCGTTGGGTGGGCAGACTGAAAATGTAGGTGGGCAAGTATATATATGACACAAAATATTAGGCTATATTTGTTTGTTTTTTGGGAGCTGAATACAGCCCTAGTAGGCACAAAGATATACATATACCCTCTCCATTTATCTGGGTTTGGGACATCACAAAAAGTACACAGACTTGTGACCTTCTGTGGCTGGAATATACATTTTTTTTTTTTTTATTATTCTTTTTGTTTTCTTTTTTTTTATTATACAACAGTACAACAGAAAGAGAACAGCAACTGCAAAAAATGCAAAATGTGAAAAACTACAGAATCATTCTTCTGTTTTTTTGGGCAAACTTTGTGACAAATTCATTCGGGAAGCAGAAACGTGTCCTGAGCCACAGAGTATTCCAGCCGAGGTCTAGTGCGGTACCACGCCGGGCTGAATGAGCGGAACATATTGGTGAAGGCACGATAGTTAGCTAGTACTGGCTGTGTGGGCCAGGGTTATAATAGTTTTGGATTTTTACATTATTGTTTAGTTTTAGTTAGTTTTTACTTTTGTTTCTCTAATTCAGTTAGTTTTAATTAGTTTTCAGAGTGGTTTTGCTCGTTTTTATTAGTTTTTATTTTAGGTTTAATGCTTAGTTTCAGTTTAGTTTTGTTAGTTTCAGTATTAGTTTTAGTATTTTCATACTTTGTCAGGTGCAAGATTCAATGCACAAAAGTGACTATTGTGTAATAAAAACTCAACAAAAGATACCATAAAGTAATATATTCAACAACTAACAGTTCACAAGACAGAAGCACTACATGCTAAATGTGTAATAATGAGGACACACCTGAACATCAACAGGGAGAAAAAGAAAAACATGAACTCCCAAACTCAATAAATTCTACCATAAACTCCAGTGTCAGTGCAGTAGATTAACAACAACGGTAAGACCTGGCGCTGAAACGGCCAGAGGAAGGACCTGCTTTGGGTCTGGGGATGTGGCTAGAGTAGGACTAGCATCAGGGGTGCATGTGCTATTACATGCAGAGAAACTAGTCGGTAGATTGTCTGCTGATCGGACAGAGGAGGAGACGGAGCAGGTAACCCGCTCAGGGGGAGATATTTCAGCACGGGCAGCAGCGGGACGGGAGCTGTTGGGGATACTCCAGTGCTAGATTTACTGATAGATGCGATACATGCTCATGGTAAAAAGAAGTAAAAATATTAACATGGAAATTAGAGTGTGACCCAGATTAAGCAAAAGCACGAAACGAGGGGGTGCAGCCCTGAATCAGGCCTCTTTCCCACCAACAGGGTTCCCGTGCCGTAATTTGATCCATGAGGCGGGTTTTTCCGCCGAAACACTCGGTGCTTGGCCGAAAAACGGGTTCAATTCCGGCCCCGCAAACTAGCTGGTCTCGAACCACAAACGCGTGATGAAAGCGTGTGAGAAAGTCAAAGTGTGGAAAATAAAAACTATTGCAGGCGTAGCTTGATGGGAGTACCATTCGCTGCCCGCAGGCGGTATGGGAGATTTTGATTGGGTGGGCAAGAATCAGATTTGGGTGGGCTGAGCCCACCCTTGTCCTATGCTACCGCCGGCCCCGCCCTCAAGGCTGTGATCATCCATCCCCTCAGGACAGTGGGGCACTGTATTAACCATATATTTGAGACCGATTAACTTAAAAGTGTAAATAAAGGACTGGGGATTCATTTTCCTTACCAATTAGCTAGCACAATAAAAAGCCAAAATGGTAACCCATATTACATGAGGTTACAATGTCATGACTTTTTTGTACATATTTTTGGCTAGATTTTTAGTTTATTACACTCACCGTCTGGAGCCTATGTTAATAAAATGGTAAAAGGCCTGCTGAATACTCACCTGCTGCTGTAAAGCCCCAAACCGCCGCCTCTCTCCGTCCTCCACTGAAAGCAGCGCGCAGCCCGCCTTGTGGACCCCCACAAACCCAGTCCGGTGTTCACCGTGAGGCGTCTACCACACACAAGTAAAAACAGCTTAACACGGGGCTAGGTTCTGTCTAGACCAGCTTTAAAAATTACATTTTTTACCGCTAACAAAAAGCGAGCTGCGTTACACAAGTATCGATGCTACACGCCATTAGCTAAGAAGTAAAAAAAACAAAACAAAAAAACCGCTAAATGCTAACGTCGCACAATTTGAACTTCTACTCCGGGCTCCCTCCCAACACCACCCATTATTACAGTGATAAAAACAGCTGGCCTGCAGCCTCTTACCTTGGTGTAGGAGTGGATGGGATTACAGGTGTAAAGCGTCCGGGACAGCCGTGAAGACGTCCAGCCTCGCAGTAAATCGTCAGGCATTAAAGAAACGGTTTACCCGAACGGTTTCCTAACCCAACAAGCCAAGATGAATGAGGAGGCGTGGTCATGACTAAACCATGCACTGATACTGAAGAAAAGTAAGAGAATAATTTGCTTACAAAGTGATAGCGCTGCCACCATTGTTCATCTGTCAATGCCATGTACCACATGACTGAAGAAGCGATGCGTGATTGGCTGAAAATTGGTCCCACTTCACACAGCATCGATTGCTCTTCCCTGGGGGGGGGGGGGGGGGGGGGGGGGGGGTGTTTCTTGCGCATTTCTTAATGGCGAATTTTAGACACTGAATTTGGCCTATCGAATTTGAGTACATCGAATTTTTAAATGGTGAATTTCTTATCCTGAAATTTTAACCATCGAAAAATAATATGAAAATGAGACAGTGAAATTTCAGAGACTTAATTTCAGAGGCAAAAAATTCAGATTTTTTTTTTCTGCATTAAAAAATTCAGTGCTAGAAATTCAATGCATTTAAAATTCAGATCCTGATGACACAAGTTTGCTTCCATAGTAACAAATAAAATTTCTTAGTGTTATTATTATTAAAAACATCTTTGTGAGTGTATCAGGGTCATCACGGCACAATGAGCCATTTTGATTTCAGGCAACACAGAATCCCAAACAGCTCCAGATGAACCTGGAAATTATTGCCAGCGTTTTGTACACTGTTCATGCACCCACAACTCCCACCTGCTAGTGACTTAGCAGAAATAAAACAACAGGCTGTTGAAAGAGGGAGAGAATATAAAAGAGAAGCATACCTGCCAGGAACCATCAGCTTATATTCAGCTTCAGTGAACGTCTGAGGTTTGTTTTCATTCATTAAAGGTGCTTCTTATGATCTCAAAACCTTATAAAATGAACTAAAACTCTGAAGAAACAACGGCTCGACTTACGTCCCAGACGTCTTTGTGCTCAAATATAAAGTGGCACTGAAACAGGGCCGGGCTGGACCTCACATGATGCTGCTTTAAACCACAGGACAGTGCAGTGACATGACCAACATGAGGCTGCCAGTTATTCAAGCTACTATTAGCTCAGACTTTGTTCAGAATTCATGGTGTTAATTTAGTAGTCTTGTTTTATTTTGGTAAGTAGAAGAACGCACTGTACAGTTTTTTAATTAAAAAAAAAACAAAATGTATATTAGTCGGCCATCTTTCAAACTATCCATGCTATAAATTACAAGTCTAACACAGAAAAATGTAATGTTGTTTGGGGCGGACAACTGCATACATTTTACAAGTAGTTTTACTTTGAAACGTTTTCGTAAAAATTCGACTTTATTTTTAGAGCTACTTCCGGTGTCAGAGGTCACCATCCGGGCTGAAGATGGCGGCGCCCGATGAGCTGTTTTGCTGGGAAGGAGACTGGGGTTTACCGTCGGTCAGCACCGACTGCCTGGTGGTTCTGGTGAGTGTCCGCTCACACAGACACCGGACCGGTCCCCCGGCTTCGTGCCCGGGGTCGGTCACGCACAGAGATGCGGGTCGGTTGCTGCTGGCGTTAGCATGCTAATGATTCAGGGAGCGTGGGTCCATCAGCTGGAAACTTATCGATCACCTACGTAACCATTAACTGATCAACGTGCACGTCCTGTGAAGTAATGTAATTCATCTGAATGCTGCTGTGGAGCTCAGAGCCGAGGTTTGCTCACCGATCAGTGTAAAAATAATAAGAATATTGAACTGTTCTGATCGTTATCGAGGATCCTATTGGCTCGGGACAGTGAGGCTGCATCACCTCATCAACATAAGTCTGCACGTCCCCGTTATTTCAGCCTGTCCGGTTAGTGAACCTCGGTGCTGGTGGTTCATAAGCAGGAAGTTTTGGGTTTGAAGAGGCGGGTCGAGGCTGCTTTTGCCTCTTGTGGCGGCTTGAATGACAGCAGTGCCGGTGCGGTGATAAAAATTCAAGATGCCACAACGTGATTGCAGCTTTTTTAAAAAAATTTTTTATTAAACATTTGAACAAATGTACAGAATCATGTGGCATGTATACACAATAAACACATCAGGTTTTACATATTTAAAGGCACACAATGATATGTAAGCTAAAGATAATACTTCACACGTTAAACGGAGAAAGAAATGTAAAAGGATAAATTAATTAGAAAAAAAAAAAGTAGACAAAGACATAGGGGCACTAGTTCTCATCAAAAAAAACAGTTCTTCATAGGCATCCAGGAGCTGTACACCATGCTTGCTTTTAATCAATTTTAAGGCTCTCAGGTGGTTGTCCATTAGAAGACATTTAAAGGCTGAAAAGTTAGGTTTTCTATTTCCCCATTTACAGGTGTGGATGAAGGATTTTGGAAGGATTAGCAGGTTGTTAAGTATAAGGTCAGTTCTTCTGTCTCTGAAGGTGATTCCAAATATTATATCCTCCCTTTTTAAGGGATGGGGTAGGGAGAGTTTTGTTGAGATCCAGTCCTAAAAGTTTTCCCAAAATGTTCCAGTATGCACACAATAGAAAAAGAGATGGTCTGTTGTTTCAACGTCATTGTCACAGAAGGTACAGCTGTTTGTGTCCAAGTTGAATCTTTGTCTTAACAGATCCCTGGATGGAAAAATGTTATTGAGAATTTTGAAATGTATTTCTTCAGCTTTAGGACTTAACGGGTATTTTAAGGTAAGCAGCACTTATTAACCTCTGATTCAGGAAACAAATTTAAAATAGAGTTTCTGTTTGGTCGTGCTGGAAAAATAAGATTAGTCAGATGCAGACGCATTCGTTTGTTAGAGTTACTTTTGTCCAAAAGGTTTACTCCATAAATTTGAAGTGCAGGTAATTGAAGATTAGCTGTTTGAGTGCTTATATTTTGAACTAAATATTTGACTGCAGTAGGGATGGAGTTCAATACAGTATTAAACTGAGTACGCGAGCAGTTCAAATTATACAGTGAGCAAAAATCTTCATAGGACAACCAACCTCCATTGTCATTTAGAAAATGTCTTATGGACCAAATACCTTTTTCCATCCAGTGATCCAAATACAGAGACTTAGTTCTATGTAGCACATATCTATTATTCCATATGGGAGTTTGGTGGGGAGTAAAATTGTGCGTGTACATAAGTTTCCAACATAACACCTGTTTGTGAAAAGAGGATAGCTTAACAGGGAGTCTGTTAACACCAAAGTCACACCTAAGAACAAAATCCATGCCTCCAATTTTTTTAAATACACCTTTGGGGAGACAATGCCAGATACTATTACCATTCATTAAAAAGGATTTCAACCAGTTTATTTTTAAAACCGCATTTAAACATTCAAAGTCAATGGCTTGCAAACCACCATCTTTAAAGTCTTTTACCATGTTTGCTTTCTTTAAGTAGTGGACTCGGTTTCTCCATATGAAGTTAAAGTTTAACTGATTTATAGCTTTAATGTATTTGTTGGGTATGGCCATAGAATATGCAGGATAAATACAACGTGCCAACGACTCCATTTTGGTCAAATAGGTTCTCCCGAACAGTGTCAAATCTCTTTGAAGCCATCTGTTTAACTGAGATTTGCATTTCTGGATTTTATTTTCTATATTAACAGTTTCATTGAGTTTAGCATCTTTAGTAATGAGAATACCAAGGTACTTCACTGAGGATTTAATGGGAATACCGTAAGCTTTTGTGAGATTAGAGTCATGAATTGCCATCAGTTCACATTTTTGTAAGTTTAGAGTTAGCCCTGATGCTTTTGAGAATGTATTAACTAATTCAAGTACTTTACGGGTTTGGTCCAGATTCTTTAAAAAGATTGTGGTGTCATCAGCTAGTTGACTGATTATAATTTGGTCGTCAAAAACTTTCAGTTTAGGTATGTTTGACTGTTTTATGAAGATAGCCATCACTTCCACAGCCAAGATAAAAAGGAAAGGGGAAATATTGCAGCCCTGTTTTACTCCCCTATTAATAGTGAAGCATGGAGAAGTACCATGTGGAAGTGCAACTGAGCTAGTGGTGCCATTGTAAAAGCTTTCGACTATTCTGCAGAAATTGGGCCCAAAATCAAACACGTGTAAAACTTTGAAAAGGAACTGATGCTCTAACATATCAAAAGCTTTGTAGAAGTCCAGGAAAAGGATGAAACCTTTATCTTCAATCAAATCCCTATACTCAAGTAAATCCTGCACCAGTCTGATGTTATCGTGTATAGATCTTTTGTACATGAACCCAGTTTGTGTTTCAGAGATAACATTTTTAAGACCTGTTTTTAATCTGTTTGTGAATACATATGTCAATAATTTGTAGTCACAGTTTAGGAGCGTGATCGGTCGGTAGTTGTCTAAAACCTTGCTGTCTCTTCCTGGTTTTGGTATAAGGGTGATGATACCCTGCTTCATACTGTGTGGAAGTGAGGTGTTGCATATGATTTCTTTAAAGACCTGAAAAATAAATTCTCTGAGACAATCCCAGAAATGTCTATAGAAATTGGCAGTGAGGCCATCAGGGCCAGGAGATTTATCAGGTTTCAAGCACATCATAGCACTGTCTAGTTCTTCTATACTGATATCTTTGTCACAATATTCCTTGAAATCCTCAGTGATTTGAGGGATAGAGTCTTTGACTTGGCTTAACAGGAGGTCACAATCTTGGCTTGAGAATGAAGAGCAATAAAGGTTTTGATAAAAGCTGCTAATTTCTTTTGCAATTAGAGTTTGGTCTGTACACTCCTCATTGTTAATAAGGAGGGATTGTATGTGTTTTTTAACTTGCCGCCTTTTTTCAAGTCTGCAGAAGTATGCACTGTTTTTTTTTCTCCTTCCTCAATCCATTTGGCTCTGGATCTGATGAATGCACCCCGGGCCTTCCTTTCATAGATGGTGTCCAGTTTAGATTGTAGGGTCAGAAGGTTATTTTTGTCTGCATCAGTTAATGTCTGTTTAACACATAATGAGTTCAAATCTTTTACTAACCTTACTTCTTCCAGATCATTATTTTTTTAAGGTTTTTGCTGAATGAGATGGAGTGAGCCCGTATCTTATATTTTAAGAATTCCCATTTTCTGGTGTAGGTCATTACTGAATCATCTAGCAGGATCTTTTCCACTAGATTTCCCTGCAATAGAGATCATAATTTAAGAGATTTGCATTGAATTTCCAGTACCCTCTATGTCTCAAGTTCTCAGGAAGAGGAGTAATTGATAAATTAATGCTGCAATGATCCGTAAGAGGAGATGGAGACATATTACAATCTGATGATATTTTGAGAATATCATCTGTTCCTAACCAGAAATCTATTCTTGATCTGCTTGATGCATCAGATTTAAACCAAGAAAACTGTTTTTCGTTAAGATGTTTGTCTCTCCATAAGTCAATAAGTCCTAAGTTGTTACAGAAATCAGACAAAGCACGATTTGGATGGGGGTTTGCGAATTTGTTCGGGTGTCTATCAAGGCCTTCATCCATAACCATATTCCAATCCCCACCTATTAAGACATAATTAGTAGGAAATCTTTGTTTAAGTTGTTCAACATTTACCTCAATAATTTCAAGAAGTACCTTATTTTTTGAGATGTTACAGTAGCCGTAAATATTACCTAGAATTATTAGTGAGTCCTCGATTTGTAATACGGAGAGAGACCAATGGCCGTCACTGTCATGTTTTGTATATATTATTTTCCCTGGAAAGTTATTCAGTAATATAGCCACACCTGCTGATTTGGACGTACCATGCGAGTAAATTATCTGATCTCCCCATAGGCTTGACCAACATTTTTCATCAGAGTCTGTTGAATGGGTTTCTTGAAAAAGAATACAGTGTGGATTTTTGTTTCTACAGTACAGAAACATTGCCTTCCTTTTGACATTTTCTCTTAGGCCCCTTACATTTAGTGACATAAACTTAAGATTAGTTTTTAAAGACATAAAATGAAAAGAGTAAATAAATTCTAACTACACAAACCTAAAATTGAAACTTTTTGTTAAGATAAAATGAACTGAAGGCAAGCCCTTAAAACACCTTGTTATAAGGTAAAATGTCCTTTTACCTTATAACAAGGAAAGATCTACCTTACATCCACAAACATCATTGAACTTAACTTAAATCAACTCCTTTTACATTCGAGTGAAAACAGAAATCACCACTGGAGCGCAAATAAGAGAACTGCTATGGCATGTGCAACTTAGGAATATTCAACAATAGTGCTTTTATCTTTTTTTCGTTTTTAAACCATGTAACCGGTGCAATAAAGACGCAATAAACAGAATGATTTGAAGTCTCAAAAGGGAGAAGAAGCTTTGATCACCTTGCCATCGATTACAGCAACATGACCTCTATAAAAGGCCACCTTACCCTGGGATCTGGCTTTTGTAATCTTAGGCCACAGTTCTTCTCGTGCCAGCCGGTCTTCCTTTATGAAATCCTGAGCAAAACGGAGACCTTGTTCTTTGCACACCGCTGAATCCTTCGTCACTTTCCAGATTGTGTCTCGATGGTGCCTCCTGGTGAACTGTAGGATAACTCGACGGGACCTTCCCTCTTCTTTTTTTCCCCCACTCGGTGGATTGTGTCGATCACATCTTCTACCTGGTCTGCCCATCTTGAAAGAAGCTGTTCTGCCTTTTCTCTGAGATTTTCTCCTTCTTGCTCTTTGAGACCCGACAGCCTCAGTTTTTCTTTCAGAGCTGTATTTTCCTTATTCATTGTAGCAAACTTCTGTTCAAGGTTTTCCGCAGTAGATTTGCAGTCAGCTATGCCAACTGTGTTCTTCTCCACTTGTAGTGTGATGCAGGTAAACATTTCAGAGTTTTCTTTCAGCTGCTTTCCAAAGTCATCAACCTTGCTATCCAAACCTTTAATGGCTTCTAAGACAGCAGCTAAAGAGACCTCACTCTCAGTGGCTTGCTTTTTAGCAGGAGGAAGTTTAGTTGGAGTCGCATTCAGTTGTCGTCTTGTACCGGTGGCACTTTTTGACATCTCCATTGGTGTTTCCACACGAGTGGCAGCTGCATAGTTATGCATGTAACGTTAGCAGTCGTCAGAGTGGGGAAATCTTTCTCATTAATGACGGACATCTTTCATAAACCTCTTATTTTCCCTTACTTTGAGACGTGGATGTTCGGCACTACCTTACGGGTAAAATGGTGCGCCAAGGGCCGGTCTATGAAACTTTAAGGGCTGCACGACTGGAGCTCAGAATGACACGTGTGCCCACGTCGCCATCTTGCCTCAGGCCCGTGATTGCAGCTTCTAACTTGTAACAGGAATGTTCTTTTTTTCTCAGATGTCTTCATCATCCACGACAGATATATTTGATTATAGATTTATAGGCCAAAACCAGTTTAAATACAGTCGATCGTTTTTGGAAAATACCAGAAACCACTTTTTGGTAGACGATCCGTTTTCTCAGCTCAGCTGTGGAGCAGTTATAGTTCAGCTCAGGTGAAAAGACTTCTGGTGGTTTTAATTAATACAGTCAAAATTTTAGAGTTTTAAACATTAACACAAGTTGAAGTTAAGCCAGAATTTCTCTCAGCTCGGGTTTAACAGAACCTGTTTTTACTGAACCTGCAGACCTGAACCACCTCCAGATATGCCACTAGCACGCGGTGGCCAATAGAGCCTCAAAATTATATCACAATATTTCAGAAGATTTCACTAATGGTATTTCTGGTGATATAAAAAATTGCTGAACATTTTAAATACTTTCAGGCAGCAACAATAACAAGTGCAGGTACATGGAGGGCGTTTCTCCAGTGAGCTGCTGTCAGTGATGACACGCTTCCTAAGTGTGAATCAGCACAGCTGGCCACACTCGGTGGAGGCGTTGGTTTACTTTTGGGTCGCACATCGTTTGTAACCTACTTAGTGATGTTTTTTTTTTTTTTTGTTGTTGTTGTTGATGATGTGGTGAAACAAGTTTGTTGTTTCCATCTTTAGTGGGAACAGTTTTCTTGTATATTTTGCAGAGCACTGTGCTTTATTGGAGGCTGTTGAAGTGGCTCTCTCTGTCAGACGGGCTGGGCTTGTCTCGTTGTTGCGCGCTAGGGAATGTTGCTATAGCAATTACATCACTATGACTTTATTTTTATATCACATAAAAATGTATACCGATATAATGATGGATGATATGAAATGACACAACTCTACAACTCGCTGAATACATGAACTCCCTAATCAGCAGAGTTGTTACAGGTGCTGCCCTTTACAGCTGACTCCAGTCAGCCCACAGGTCAGGGAGAGGAGAGCTCCAGTGCCAGAGCGGTGACTCTGTGGTTTGCCTGCTTACACCTGCTCAGTGGAGATGACGAAGAATATTTTTTTCAGCTGCCTGAATCTGCCAGTAAAATGTTTCTAATATAATTTTGTTGTTGTATTCATGGACATAAAGTAATAGTAGGCAATTAGTGAATTAATTAACCTTTTTCTTTCACCAACAAAGAGTAATTTGCCTTTGTGGATTTGTTCAGCAGCGTTTAAGCTCTAATGGCATGCAGTTCCTCATAGGACCACCAGATGGCACCAAAGTCTCTTTTACCAATATGTTCAGCCGGCTGTCTGTGGTTGATTTTTGTGGTTGACTTAAATTATTTATCATCAAACAATAAATTTTGTAGGCAAAATATTTTATTGTTAAATGTAAACTAGATGAAGAGTGAAGGTGAAGCAGCTGATTTGATTTCCCGTTCTCACCTGTGGACCTGAGCTCACATGCAGTGAGCTTCCTCCACAGGGTGTCTGGGCTCAGCCTTAGGTGAGGAGCTGAGAGTAGAGCCATTACTCCTCAGCATCGAAGGTAGCCAGTCGAGGGGGTTCAGCATCTGACTCAGACCAACCCATAGTCTCCACAGTCCCAGCTGGACATGTCTGAGCACCTCACAAAGGAGGCATCCAGGACTCATCCTAGTCAGAAGCTGGAACCAACTCAAGTGGCTCCTCTCGAGAGGAGGAGGAGTAGCGGCTCTACTCTAAGCTCCTCCCACTGGACCAACTCCTCGCCCTGTCTCTAAGGGAGAGTCCAGACACCTTTCAGAGGGATCTCACCTGATTTATACGTCAGTCGCTGTGAGGAGCATCATTTGTTTGAGCTCCTGATTCTGCATGCATGCACCAACGAACTGAAACTAAAAACTGACACTGCTGAGCTCAGTCTTTATGCATATTGTTATAGACATATTTTATAGACATATTTTATCTTATGGTTTAACTTGTTTTATAATTAGAAGCAGTCCAGTATTGCATCCTTTGTATGCTGCTAATGCCCTTGTACTCTCATAATTTCCACCAACAATAATAGTTTTTGATGTTTCATATCATACATTTCTAATAGTCTGTGTCTTGGTTTTAATGCCACGCACTCAGTGAGGTTGGCATAAGCGTGTAGCTTTAGGGGAGGGTTGGACCAGAGACTGAAGAGTTTGGCAGCTCTGCCTTCAAGCTCAGACCGGTACAGACTGGTCAAGCTACCTGCAAATGCTGCACGATCTGTCGATCGCTCCTTTCTCTCCTCGCTTGTGAACAATTAAACTGCCCCTCCTGAGGCACCCTCCCCAGCCCTTTTCTGGCAGAGAACCATGGCTTCAGACTCGGAGGTGCGAGTCATCTCACACTCAGCTGCAAACACATCCAGTGTGAGTTGGAGGTCATCGCTCAATGAAGCCAGCAGGACTACATCATCCATCTTGGCTAGAATCTGCCCGTAAAAGTGAGGATTTCTACCATCATGTAAAAGCAGCTTGTCTTATTAGTCATTCTGTTCATGCTGAAAAATGGCAGATTCGTCCTTTAAGTGGAGGCATCAGGTGTAGTTCAAGACTGGTGACCACCCATAATGCTTTGTGGCTGTAAATTTTCCATTGTCGACGTGGTCTTGAGATCCCGGTGACAGTGTGGGTACAGTGATCCCCGCCTGCAGACCGCACTGAGGGCCCCAGTGATTAAACCTGTTTGAAACATGTTTGCGTTGGACTGAGATCAGACAGCAGAGCAGCAGTGCAGGCTGGGTAATGACGGGCGTCCTGTGCAGTGGTTGGAAAACGCCAATGTGTCACTGCTGCTGTTTTTCCAAACCACTGTGGGAATGTGAATCTGCTGCTGCAGTTTAGTTCCAATCAGTGCTTTACTTGGTTTTCATAGTCGGGTATAAATCATGCGTTAGTCGGGTTGTGACAGACAGGACAGGAGGCGGGGCTTAGCTGTCCACACAGGTGAAAAAAAAAAGAGACTTTCAGCACCTCATCATGACAAATGATGTCTCACTGTTGGACTGAGGCAGCGTGATGAGTGTGTTTTTCCTTGAAGTGTCTCCAGCTGAATGTGTGTCTCAGTCAGAGTTGTTATTGGAGGGTATTAGCGGAGGCGCGCACAGCTGGACGGACGCAGTAATGACCGACTGAGTCTGAGCCTGTGAACGTTACATAAGAGCAGCTTCTACAAACTGCCTCAAAGATGAATTTTACTGCATGTTTTTGTCAGCAGGAGCTCCTCCGCAGGATAAACTTCCTACAAAGCCAAATTCATTTCAAAGTGGACCGATTCTTCATGTCCTCATTTTCTGTCACACATTTGCCCCTCCAGATTACACACTGTCACAATTTCTTGTAATGAGGTCAGTGTTGATACAAGTAGTCCCTGTAAGCCAAAAAGTGAACGCTCCAGACACTTCTTTCTACTCCTAGATCTATATGATGTCATCGAGAGGAGAGGTCCTGAGGGGTGGGGTCGGGCGAGGGGTTTTATTTCTTTTTTAGCTCGGCTGTTTCAAGTAAAAACTCGAGGTATTGTCATAGCCGCCGCCGCGGCGTCTGTTCCACAGGAACTTTAACATTGTCCATAAATCGAGAGCGATGTGATCTAGGATGTTCAAATTTACACCATAGATGCATCTACAAAAAAAAATCTCAGATGAGTTTGAATCGTGGCGACCTTGACCTAAAGTTAAAGGTCAGAGGTCGAGAACAATCTCACCTAGAATTCAAATTCACGCCATAGATGCAGAAAGTTCAAGGCAGACCCATCAAACTTTACACATTTGTTCACTGCCTTTACTATAACGACACACACACACACCCCCCTCCCCTCCCCTGTTACGAGGCCAAAACAGCCTCAGCGGAGCGTTTGTTTGTTTATAAGTTGTAAAATAAGTTTCATACATTCTTCACCAAACAGGAAAAAGTGAGTTTTTTGATTCCCTGTTTCATTAATGCCATGTGGGGAGGCTTTCCTGCATATAAAAAATGTTGGCACATTTTTTATATTTAACAATTGCTGTCATATGCATTACCACAAACACTCATTCTGGGCCAGTAATAATCCTACACATATTTGTAAATGCCTATTAAAAAAGACAGAAAAAAACTACATAACAACATGACCATTGTTCATAAGTAACAAAACCAAAGGATACATTTTATTTAATCAGTTGTAAATTGGTTCGATGCACTTTATTCAGCAAGAGTTAACTTTACTACCCCAATTTCCCAGCATTTGTGCTATGTGTATACATTTTGGGCTTTTATTGTGAAAGGCAAAGCCTCTGTTGTACGGGGCAGCCAATCAGAGGAAGAATAAGAATATGGAGCTGGAAATGAGCAGGAAACAGCAGTTTTACAGCATTTTAGACTATTTTTAATTTGTGTATTTATTCGTTATACATATTTATTTATTATACATTTATCACATAAAACAGCAACACAGACTCACCATGATTACAACATTTTTATTTGTGATCCTGGACACTTTTTTTTTTTTTTTTTTACCTACATTCAACTTTGATCTGTTGATTTCTGAGTTGTAGTCTTATGAATATCTAAAAGAAGTGTTGAGTTATTTATGTATTTGTTTTTGTGCCACAAAAGCCAAAATGAATAATCACAAAACTGGCAAGTCACCAGAACAAAATATTATTAGTTGTTGGACTGTTTGTTCCAATACGTGCTCAGAATTTCACGATCAGTGAAGTCAGTCCTTACTTTGCGTTTCAGGGGTTTGATTTGTTTAAATATTATAACTATTGCCTTTTTTTTTTTTTTTTTAAGGGCTTATAAATACAGTTAGTAATATTATTATTCCTAGGAGTCCTGCTTCTACATTGAACCGTTTAGCAAAAAAAACTCAATATTTCCCAAAATCCAGACTGTCCGTGATGTCTTTCAGCGACAGCCTGGAATGCGTTCCTGAGGTCGGCTCACTTTCTGCCACAGCTGTGTGGAACAAACAGCTTCACTTTCATCATACTCTGACTTCACTGCTGCACATTTATGAGGAAATTCTTCCTCATTTTTTCTGGTTGTAAAAGTAGAACGAGGCTCTCGATTCAGAGTGAAGCTTTTTTCTTTTTTTAAAATTTTATTTCCAGAAGAACTGAGTCACCTCCAGCTTTACTGTAAGAGCCTGAATCTCCAACTTTGTCCCACTGATTACTAATTCCTCTCTGACTTTTTTCCCCATTATAGACAATGAACAAGACAGAAAACACTAAAGCTCATTGAAATGAACCAGAATGCAACATCACACATTCATATCTGCTCATCAACATTAAGCACAAAATCTCAATCAGCTGCATATTTCTGCCATTCCTGAAAATGCCCCCCACACCAGCAACTGAGTCCAAGGATCCCAAAGAATGTCTGATTAGATTGCAGTATGTACCTGAGAACATCAATACAGCATCACCAAATTTTTACGTTTTTTTTTTTTAAGGGAAGTTTCTTTTTGCCACCAAAAATTTATTTATTTTTTGTTACTCATAACTCGAAATTTCATGATCCGTATCTCAAAATTTTGCGTTAATAAGTCGAAATTTCAGCTTATCCGTGTGATTCACAAAGCTCTGTGAAAGAGGTCATTTCCTCGTTACGCGGAAGCAGATGACGCCAACGCATGCGCAACCGGGTAGCAACAGTATCAGTTAGCTCGCAGTGTATAGCAAACATGAACAAATTATCATCAGGTTTATGACCTTTGAATGCCTTCTAGCTAATAAAAGGTCAGGAGCCAGTGTTTTCATGTTGAACTGTTGGACAGCTGATGCCTCCTGTTTCCGGGTAACAAGGAAATGACGTACCTTCACGGAGCTTCCTGATTGGCAGAGTTATTTTCTTAAAATTTCAAGAAAATAACTCAAAATTTTGAGTTATGGATGGCAATTTTTTTTTCCTAGTGGCAGAAAGAAGCTTAGAAGGATTTTCACACGTATCCTAAAAGTTTTTGATGAATCCTGCGAACAAACAGAAAAACCAAACTAATTACCAAATGTTGTGCTCTTCTGTGATGAACTGGCTGATGGGCTGAACACAGGTTTTAGGAAGCTTTTAGATGTTAATGCAGCGGCTGTTTGAGCTTCAGCTCTTCCTGCAGTTTGGCTTCAGTCAGCAGGACTCTGATTAATGAGCGTCCTTGTCCTGTCCTCAGTGACTAAAGAGGTTCTTTCAGTCTGCAGCTTCTGCTTTTTCAGAGGTTTTTCTGGTCAGATCTGTGGAAAATCTGATTTACCATTACATTGGTCCCATAGATGAGCGCTGCTGCAGACTGACAGAGCTGAAGGAGTCCTGGAACTTGTCTCTCTGAGTTTCCTGTGAAGAC
Organism: Archocentrus centrarchus; assembly: GCF_007364275.1. NCBI lineage: Eukaryota > Metazoa > Chordata > Actinopteri > Cichliformes > Cichlidae > Archocentrus > Archocentrus centrarchus. Next base: position 32,873,650 of record NC_044361.1, on the reverse strand, counting down.
ATCGTGTCAGTGTGGCCTGAGTGGTTTCACTCATGCTGCCTGCTTGGCTCTGCACATGGAAATGTTGGTTGGTCCAGCACTGTGGTTCAGACTGAAATGTCTCAACAACTGTTGAATGGGTTTCTTCTTAAAGGTCCACCAGCAGGTCAAAGCTCCTGCAGGTCCAGCACAACAAAGGAAGGCAGAAATATGAAGTATATTTAAATGTACCTTTAAAATTAAAGATATAGAATAAATCATAAATTGGATTCATTTAGACTGTCAGGTACAAAATGCAGATACTGAACTCCCACACATTCACTCTCATTCATCTGGAATTATTTCTAAGTTATGATGCTTTTAAGAAACACTTTCTAAGATTAATGAGCCACAGACATGTTGGAAGATTAAAAGATAATTCGTGCAATGCATGTTTCCGAATTCACCATTGCACTGCTATAAATCAAAGTTTTGCTTGCATAATTTATGCCCCCTCTGTCCACCTACCTCCTCTTGCTCTTTGAGGACATCCTGACATTCCCAAACCAGCATAATGACTTTATGCTGGTTGTCCTCATTGCCTTCGGTGCTGAGCCCTAAAGAAGCCCTAACATCATCAATCAATATTTTCACATTCACTCTCAGCTCTTTCTTCACCACAGCAGACCAGTACAGCATCCACATCACTGCAGATGCTGCAACCATCAGTCTCCCACTTCACTTTTCCTCCACTTGTGAACAAAACCTTTGACCTCAACGAAGATACCTGATCTCCTCCAATTAGAGAGGCAGCACTTCTCCAGCTTGTGTTCTATGAAGCCAGTAGGACCACATCACTCATAAAAAGCAGAGGCATGATGCTGAGGAAACCTTCTACTCCTTGGCTAGTTATGAAATCAGTGACCAGTCTAATGCCTGACGGAAACATGTCTGATACTGAATTTAGGAAGTAAAAAAAAAAAAATCAGATTTCAGTGTATTGGCCAATATTCTCTGTACATAACAATCTTAGAGTATGTTAAAATGAAACTACTGTCATTGTTTATCAACTTTTCAGCAGCTGTAATGCAGCTCCGCTATATGTGCTGCAGCCTGAGAGGATTGTAGTGAATGGAGCTGGATGTATTGTGATGGGTCCTCTACCAGAGGCCTGGGAGCTTGAGGGTCCTGCACAGTATCTTAGCTGTTCCCAGTATGGCGCTCTTCTGGACAGAGATCTTGGATGTTGTTCCTGGAATCTGCTGGAGCCACTCTCCCAGTTTGGGGGTCACTGCCCCAAATGTTCCGATTACCACGGGGACCACTGTTACCTTCCACATCCTTTCTCACTTTTCTCTGAGGCCTTGGTATTTATTGAGCTTCTCATGTTTCTTCTTCTTGATGTTGCCGTTGCTTGATGTTGCAACATCTATCACTATGGCCTTCTTCCTCTGCTTGGCCACCACTACTGTGTCACCAGTTTGTCCATCTATATGTGGAAGACCCACAGGATCTTAGCTCAGTCATTCTGCAGATGTTTTCCTGTATACCACTTGGTTATGGCGTTCCATGTTTGCCCAGCCTGCTAGCATCTTACACCCTGCTGTCACACTATATTGCCAAAAATATTCGCTTGTCTGCCTTCACATGCACATAAACTTGAGTGACATCCCATTCTTAATCCATAGGGTTTAATATGATGTCGACCCAACCTCTGCAGCTATAATGGCTTCAACTCTTCTGGGAAGGCTTTCTACACTCTAATTCATCCCAAAGGTGTTTTGTTGGGTTGAGGTCAGGACTCTGTGCAGGCCAGTCAAGTTCTTCCAAGTTTGTCTTTACGGTCCTTGCTTTGTGCACTGGTGCACAGCCATGTTGGAACAGGATGGGGCCATCCCCAAACCGTTCCCTCAAAGTTCCCACCTAATTTGTTGTGTCTGTTGTCCTGTCACCTCCAACCAGTCGTAGCAGATGACTGCCCCTCCCTGAGCCTGGCTCTGCTGGAGGTTTCTTCCTGTTAAAATGGAGTTTTTCCTTCCCATTGCTCACAGGGAGTCCTGTAATTGTTGGGGTTTCTTTCCATTATCATATGGTCTTTACCTTACAATAAAATGCATGTTGAGGTGACCATTGTTGTGAATTACCACTATATCAATAAAATTGATTTGACTTGAATTGTGTTTTTTACCTGTTGCTGTGTTTTTTCTTTTTTAGGCCTACGCCCAATTTGCTGGAGCTCCTCTCAAACTTCGAAAGATCTCTAACCCCTGGAGGAGTCCCAGTGGTGAGAGCTACACTGCAGACACATGAAGAAGAAGCTCTGATTTGGTGATGGTGTTCATGACTTTTTTTCTATCTTCAAAGGTTCTCTTCCTGCTCTGAGGACCAATCAGAAAGAAACTCTGTCCCGACCCTCTGACATCATCATCCACCTCAGAAAACAGGTAACTTAAAACTCGTTCTCAGCATGCCTCAGGGCTGATAGACACAAGCAACACACGTTCTCTTTAGCAGACACATTTATATATGTTCTAATGGATATTTTGCAGTAAAAACTGTCACTCTCTGTATTGATGGGATACAAAAGAAGAGTTGAGCAATAAAACTCTGATTTCCACTTGTTACTTCTACAGTCAAAACTCTTTCCTTTGCTGTGGACTCAGCTGTGTGCAGTGCTAGACTTGTGTGTGTGTGTGTGTGTGTGTGCGTGCGAGCGTGTGTGTCCTTGCATGCGTGTGCATGTGTATGTCTTTGTGTGTGTGTCTGCAGCCGGTTGGAAAAACTCATTAAACAGGAAGCTGCAGCCAGAGACACATTCCAGCAAAGCTGATAATTCTCTTAAACCTCAGCAGGAGAAGGCAGAAAGAAATCTGAGGAGCGCTGTGAGGCGGACTTCCATCTTTATAAATGGACAGTGTAGTGAAAAAGCTTGTTGGGTCACTCTGACCCCAACCTGGACACGCTATTATCATTAGACACAAGTGCGTTACATATTTCACAGTTGTAACATGAAGAGTGACGTGAATTGCTGAGGTCTCAATGACTCACACTTTGGAAGTGTTCAGTTTGGATGCTCTGTGATCACTTGTTGTCCTGAATCAGATTATTAGTGTCAGTGTGCATCTCTGCACCTGCTCACTACTATAAAATTAGCCAAAATAGCTTTTGAGCTTCCAGGTTTGCTTCCGCCTTGTGTGGCCTGCTGTTAAATCGGAGTCTCTTTTTTTGACATTTGTGCTTAAATATTCTCAAGGAAGAACCTCTTTAATCTGGTGATAACAGCAGTTTCATGTAAGTGGAGCAGAGGCCTCCGAGGCAGCTCAGCCTCCATTCAGCAGCTGGAACACATTACCCAGCATGCTCGGTGCCTTCGCGATGCGGTAGGTTGTTCAGAAACCACAATGACAGGAAAGCTGCTGAAGAAGCTTGGAGGAGAAACTGCTGAAAAGAAAACTTCAGGCTCACCGCATGCTCCTCCTTTAGCTCCTGCCATCATTCCTCTTTTTCCTCTATCCCCATGACTTAAAAAAAGATTTTGTTTCTAATCTTCTTTGTTGCTTTCTGTGGTTATTTTGCCCCTCGGGGGCCTGGGCCTGTACGAGGAGGACCCGCTAAGTTTTCTCTTCGTGCTGCATGCACTCAGCTGTTTATCGGAGGGACTTATTGAGCGTGAATTCACCAACAGCTCATTCTGCTTTCCCTGCTGCCGCTGTATACGGCTGCTTGTGCTAATGAGGAAACATGGAAGCAGCTCAAACCACAGAGACGGCAGCAGGCCTATAAACCACCCAACACACACTAAAACAAACACCTTCAGCTCCACTTGAGTCGTTTCTGCAGACGAGTGAAGCTTGAAACAGAAGCTTTAGAAACTGAGCTCGACTGCGACCAGCAGCTACAGTCTGAAACTCAATCACCCACTTTCTTTGCTCTGATTCCAAATAAAGATAGGAAGCAGTTTCCAGTTCATCAGAGAGCTTATTGTAAAACTTACAGCTAATAATAATTGTGCATGTCCTAAACCCTGTGGACATCCCAGTTTGTTTGTTTTTTAGCCCATCCAGTCAAAGAATGATCAAACCATCTTTAGGAGCGAGTAATCATTTTCTGAATGACTTTATCAGTCTCTCATATTGCTGTGGAGGAAATTTGGTCCACTCTGCTTTACAGTGTTGCTTTAGTTCATCGAGGTTCAGGGAGAGGCAGCATAATTGAGGTCTTTAAGATATGGTGGGATAAATAAATTCAGACTTTCAAAGTTATTAAAGATGTGTGCTGTACAGTCATTCCACCCTGGAAGAACAACAGTTCAAATAATCATCAAAAGTTTAAGTCTGGTGGTTTTTATTTTTTCTTCCCAGAAATATAATGCAGACTACGACCTGTCGGCCAAGGAGGGAGCCGACAGCCTGGCCTTCATCTCTCTGATGGAGGAGAAACTCATGCCGGCTCTGGTGAGATAAGTTTCTCTGTTAACGAACTGAAAGCGTGCTTCTCTCGAGTTTGCTCCTGAATCTCTGGATGAATCCTCTGTAGATTTACGCGTTTTGGATCGAGCCGAAGAACTACGTGGACCTGACTCGGCGCTGGTACGCCGAGCACATGCCGTTCCCCCTGAACTTCTTCCTGCCGGGACGGATGCAACGACAGCAGCTGGAGAAACTGCGACTGCTGCGAGGAGACGAAAGGCTGGAGGCGGGAGAGGAGCTGGAGAAGGAGGTGAGGACATGGCAGGAGGTCAGGAGGGAGCAAACCTGCATGAACCAGCTCTGACGTACCAACGTCACAGGGACCAGAGGTCAAGATGCCATACTGGACAGGCTTTCAAATCATTCTCCAACTTTAGAATATTAATTTACTTTAGGCAGTAAATTAATATTCTTCATTAATCTTTTTTTATGTTTGTGAAATAAGTGAAACCTGTCTATCTGTCCTGCTTTTGTTTTCTTTCCTTCCTCCTTTCCTTCCTCCCTCTGACTGATCTGTCCTGCAGTCTTTCATTTTCCTTCCTTCCTCGATAAATCCTAGTCTGCTTTGTGTCTTTGTCAGTTACAGTCTGTGTATGTAAAAAGAAGCAGAGACGTGTTGTGACGTTAATGTGAATGTGTTGATGTGAAAAACATTTCCCCCTGAAATGAAGCTGCAGCATGAGAATAAAAACTGGGCTCACCGTGTGCATCGAATGTCTAACAAACCCACAGAGTCCAGGAAGACCTCGGCCTTTGTGTCCTTCTGAGAGTTTTTGTGAGGGAAACACTGACTTTAATTCTGCGTGTCAGCCGGCTGCAGTAACATCAGAACATGCGGCGGCTCCGCAGTTTTCCAGTTCAGACGCAGATATCGTTTCCATGTGTTCGGGCTGCTGAAGTGGTTGGAACAAATCAAGAGTGAAAGGAAAACTTTCTGTCAGTGTGGCTTTCTGTTGGAAAACTGCAAGAAAAAGCGGTCTGCTTTGGACAAAGGTCAGAGGGCACACAACGTTCAGGGGAAGGTAGTTAAAAAGCGATTTGTTCTTGTCAGGGTGGAAACCTTCAGTCCACTTTTCAGGAATGACTGAAAGCTGAAGTCGCCTATTTTCCAGAGTTGTTTCCTCTGTGCTGAGTTTTATTCCCCGTCAGGTCTTTACCAAGATAAAAACGTCATTGTGGATGTTTTATAGACGCACAGTCTGGCTGAGAAGCTGTTCTTCCACCAGCAGAAACCAGTCAGGTTGGAATTTTGAGTATGTTAAAAAAAAAAAAGAGGGGGGGGGGGGGGGGGGGGGGGGGGGGGGGGGGGGGGGCAGGGTGAATTACAGGAAAAAAGTCAGTCATGAGCCCTGAGAGTGATAACTTCACTCGGTCTGATGGTCCATTCAAGAAGAGGACGTGACCGACATCTGAATCACCGAGTTTGGATATTTATGATCGACTGGGATCAAAGTAACAGCAGGGTTTCTGTTGTGCTGGTGGGCCTGTAGCTGTGATTTCTACACCACAGTGCCCCTTTCTGCTGCTTTTCTGTCTTCATGTGGGTATAGACCGTATCAGTGGCAGCTGACGAGGACGGCAAAAGGAAAAAAAACCCTCAGTGGCACGCTATTAGCTGCTTATCTCCACTTTCAAATGCCCAACTTTAACCTAAGCAGTCATTTGATATATATGAAAACAGTGACTGTGGGCTAGGGAAGAATCCAGTGCATAGCCAGCTCTATTAATTTGGAGAAACTGTCCCTTTAAATGGCCCAGAGTTGGTGATACCTCTGTGTGGTCTGAGGTCCAGTCGTGCAGTAAAAACACTCACAGGAAGTGAGTAATTCATTTATTCATTTCTAGCTTACCTTTTAATATGTTTGTTATTTCCTAATGTTTTTAAAGGTCACACTCTGTGTCCATGCACACAATAATGATGACATAATCACTCATGAAATTACTGCTGTATAAAAGGCGAATGCTGAGCTGAGTGTTTCCACCATTCCCGTTTAGAATAGAATAGAATAGAATGCCTTTTACTGTCATTATACAGGATGTACAATAAGATTGGAGGGCCACTCCTGTTCAGTGCCATGCAATAGAAAATCAAATTCTCTAAAATAAAAAATAAAAATATTATAATCTAGTATAATCAAGAAATATACAGAAAGTAAACAATGTATAAAATATACAAAAAATAGAATGTATAAAAATATATACATACATTGGTGCATCTGTACATTGTAAGAAAAGTAAATAAGTGCATACATATAAAAATGAAGATGATGAATATTGCACTAGTGAATGAATACTGGATATTACCAATATAGGAATGGTAGATATTGTTCAGTATGAATAATATAATATTGCACAGAGATGTGGGTGTTGCACAGTTACAGTGGGTGAGTGTGTGAGTTCAGGGTGGTGATTGCTCTGGAGAAGAAACTGTTCTTGAGTCTGTTTGTTCTGGCTTTGATGCACCTGTAGCGCCTGCCAGAGGGCAGCAGGTCAAACAGGTCAAAGCCAGGGTGTGAGCTGTCCTTGATGATGTTCCTGGCTCTGCTGATGCAGCGGGAGGTGTAGATGTCCATCAGGGAGGGGAGAGGGCAGCCAACGATTCTTTGTGCTGTCTTGACTACCCTCTGAAGCCTGACCCTGTCTGCCTCAGTGCAGCTGCCGTACCATACTGTGATACAGTACGTCAGCAGGCTCTCAATGGATGAGCGGTAGAAGGTCAGCAGCAGGTTTGAGTCCAAGTTGTTCTTCCTGAGGACCCTCAGGAAGTGAAGTCGCTGCTGAGCCTTCTTGATAACAGCTGTGATGTTATCTGACCAAGAGAGATCAGCAGAGATGAGGACACCAAGAAACCTGAAGGTGTGGACCCTTTCCACACGCTCGCCGTTGATGTAGAGGGGGCTGGGTCAGTCCTGTGCTTCCTGAAGTCGATGATGATCTCTTTGGTTTTCATGGTGTTCAGTACCAGGTTGTTCTCTGAACACCAGGCTGTCAACTTCAGGACCTCCTCTCTGTAAGCTGCCTCATCTCCCTTTGAGATGAGTCCGACCACTGTGGTGTCGTCAGCAAATTTGACGATGAGGTTGTTATTGTGGGCCGGACTGCAGTCATGGGTGTAGAGGCAGTACAGGAGGGGGCTCAGCACACAGCCCTGTGGGGAGCCAGTGCTCAGTGTGCGGGTGGAGGAGAGATGGGGGCCAAGTCTCACAGTCTGGGGCCGGTTTGGGGGGGGGTTTAAGAACAGTGGGACAGTTCTCTATTTTCAGTCACTGTTACGCAGCGTCAGAATTTGGAAAGCTTTTCTGTTTGTTGGGATCACGTTTAAGTTTAAAATGAGATTTAAAGAGGCTGGGTCATTTCACTGATTCACACTGAAGTCTATTTAATCACTGCAGATAAACGGGCTTCTCAGACATTGTTGTGTTCACTTTTTCCCAAATGTATGAACAAAATCCTGATCGCTTTACTTAACCAGACTGTAACCCTCATGTTGGAGAAACCCTTTCTATATTACCTGCCAAAGACAAACAATCCCACTAATAATTTCTATGAGTTAGTGAGCTGGGTGTAACCTGAGGGAGTCCTGACCTTAAAGGAGTCAGTTTCTCAGGCCTGAACAAAAGTATTTATATGTTCTCTTTGGTCATTTGCTTCTGAAGGTCTCCAGAGGAGACGTTAACAGCTCTCTGGAGTTGTAAAAGTCATCACATGGTCGAAACCTTCAGTTAAAGGAGTTGGACAGCAGACCTTTAACCTGGGCTGTGTTAGTTCTTTGCTTTAGCTAATTTATGGCTGCCTTTGGGTCTTTAATGCTTCGTGTCAATAGTAGTGAATCAGAGGAGCAGCTGCGTACACAGTGAGACGAGGAACAATAAACGGCAGGAAATTTACTCCATGCAAGGAGGACCAAGGTCACGGGCACGATACCCAAGCAGGTCAAGACTCATTGTACTGTTGGCTGGTTGAAGGTTGGTAGGAGGTTGCCACAGAAGTCCCCAAGATTAAAAAAAAAATGATGCTTTTTAGGTAGGACTGCAGCTATTGATTATTTTAGTGATGGAGTATTCTGTCGATTATCCCATCCATAAATCGAGTAATCGGATAAGAAATACTTTTGTCTTATTAATGAGCAATAATAAATACTCAAAAGAACATGGACCGCTCATTGGTTTCTATTTTAGAAACTGCATCAAGATGTTTTTAATAGTTTAGCTGCACACATCTGCCAGAAACCCCCCTACCCCCAAACCCTTTCACTGTATTTATGTCACATATTAAAGTCATATTTAAAAAACATTTTCTTAAATGCAAAAGTACATAAATAATCAGAAGTAATGTCAAAATAAGGCTTTCAAAGGTAGGAGGCAAAAAAAAGTCTTGTGACAGGTTTTTATCTCCTGGATGAGTTAGAGTTGATGTGTGTATGTTTTATGTGTCTGTGTGTTTAAGTGTGCTGTTGAATGAGTGAGTGTGTGTGTGTGTGTGGTTTGTGGTGCCTGCAGTGAAGAAAAGCGAGCGTGTCGGCGTTCTCAGAGCTCAGGTTTGTCCGGTGCTTCGACTCGATGCAACGTTAACTGCTGCAGAAAACAGACGTCGTGATAGTGTTGATGTTAATAATTATTATTAATAATAGTTCAGTGTCCAACCCAACAGCCCCAGATCAGTGGCTCAGAGTCTGAGTGGCCTGTGTGTGTTTGTACTGGTGTGGAAAAATGCATGCAGTTTTTTTGTTAAAAACTGGGGTCTGCATGGAGTTAATATTCTAATACTTTTTATGAAATGAAATGCTTGTAGTTAGGTGGCGTCCACGCCGACTCTGCTTCAGAAGAAAAAAGGTGTTTGAGATGCAGCAGGAGGTTGAAAAGGTTGAATTCCTAGTTTTCAGGCCAAACCAACATGGCAGATTTGGACCCTTTTTTCAGATATTGTGATCTATAAACTGAAGGTTTTGCTTTTGACCCCCAGTTTTGCGTTTCTGCGTGTGTCTCGTGTTTTTTTTTTCAGTTGTACCGAGATGCAGCCGAGTGCATGAACCTGCTGTCCCAACGACTCGGCTCAACCAAGTTCTTCTTTGGAGACTCGTGAGTTCATTCACACGTGAACATTCAAACTGAACAATCACAAGAAGTTGGCTTTTCCCATTAGCACACTTGCAGTACAGTGAAAATGATGATGATGATGGTGATAAAGCCTTTACTAGACGTGTTTCAGACATGTCCATCCTGGAGGAGACCGAGGGCATGCTGGAGAGATGCCTCTAATTTTATATCTAATTTTTTATGCCTGTGGACACCCTGTGTTCATAGAGGTCTGACCTATTTCACAGGCCTGTTTATGCATTACTGTTACATGCAGTGGGTGCTGCATTACAAATGAATGACACCAGATTATTAGACTTTACCCGTAACAAGACCTTCTCCCTGCAGGCCTTCATCTCTCGACGCCTATGTTTTTGGCCACTTGGCTCCCATCCTGAAGTCCAAACTGCCCAACGGGAAACTGCAGCAGCACCTGAAATCCCTCGACAACCTGACAAACTTCTGCACCAACATCCTGCTGCTCTACTTCCCCAAAGATGGCCGAGGTGAGGTGCACAGCAGAAGCTTTTCTGTCCCTCAGTTCAACTTTGTGTGCAAGAGCAGACTTCTGATTTCCAGAAAGAGGCTGGATGCCGTCCTGCTCACTTCACGGTTTTAATCTTCTGACAAATTGTTTGCAGACTTTAAATTCAAACTCAAAGAATGAGGTTTAACTTTTTTTCGTCTGAAACCGTTAATAAGAGCAGTAACATGAGTTCAAGTCTGACAGCATTTTTTGCCTCTGAGATGCTTTGGAATCGTTTATCTGCCTGAGATTTATGGGACATCCTGTAAACCGTCACTCTAAACAGATTGTCTCATTTTAGTCTAAAACATGTGTGAATGTTTTCTGCAGTTTGACTTCTGCCATCACTAATGATGAAGGAAGATGACATCAGACAAACATCTTGGGGGAAAATGTGGCGAGGCATTTCTGTAGCATGCAGGAAAAAAGACTCCAGATGATGATCGGATCAGAGTTATAAAGACACTGATTGTTTTCTCAGATTTTGGAGCCTCACGTAGAGGTTTTTTGTTGTTGTTTTGTGGTTTTGGTTCTGAATCTGACACCAACAGCAGCTCAAACATCTGAAAAGCTCTCAGGTCTGCTTCATTTTAGCATCCAGTGTATTTCCAGTAGTTTGAATGCTTGTGAGCGACGACATCAGTGGAAAAACATCCTGACCCGATTCTCCTCTCATCCCAAATTCATGTTTGGTAACGGCGCCAAATTCAATTCAGTTCAATTCAATTTCATTTGTAAAGCACCAGTTCAAAGTGCTTTATACTATAGTACTATAAGCTATACTTTATACTATGAGGTAAATGCACTACATTATTAGAGAGGGAATCCAAAAATCAGATAATCCCCTGACGTAGCATTGACTTTGACATTTCATGGTCTTTGCTGCCGCTCTCTTCCTGTGTATGAACCCTTCAGGTTAGATTGTTTCTAACTTTGGCAGCGTTGCTGTATAATCTGAGTTTCAGCTGTTAGGTTCAGGCACTCTAACCTAAAAAAAACAATCCTTTTTTTTAAAAAAAATTTAAATTAATATTGATGTGTTCAAAAGTCAGATCGTATAATAGCGTGTGGTTAGAGGTTAGTGTACTTGTTATCATCATCAGGGAATTTATGCTTCTGCTTTAACTCTACACCACAGGTACATCATACCCACACACCCTGTGCCATAAACCACGTTGCAACCTTTAAAGCACCCACCTTGAATTATAACATGTCAACAAAGCACATCTCTGCATTTTCAGATAGACTGTATACCTTAGTGTTATAGCTTTAATAATGGGACATCAATACATTGTAATTTGGCCCAAGTTGTGGTCGACAACTTGGTTATTGCTCCTGGAAAATTTTACGTCAACACATAACCGTTTATACTGGTGCATAAAGCAGGCAGGAATGTCTGCAGGGTGCTCCTAAATGATGGGCATCGTAACTCAGGAAAGTCAAAGAAGGAAAAGAATCAGAGGTTTTTACAAGAGTTCCAACAGTTTCCCATCACTGCAGTGATTTCCTTATGTGCCATGTGGGAATCTCTGTGCTCCTGCACTAATATGCCAGTAGACACAGTCTGCACACTCGTACTTCCAGCCCAACCGCGGTGCGTGCTTCAGGTTGAAAAACTCGGAAAGTACACAACAGGCCAAAATGACACTGAAGTGCAGCAGCAGTTGTCATTTTTCAAGCGTGCTGTTGTTAGCAAAGTCAAAGGCTGCTCTCTCAAACAGAGCAGTAGAATCATAGATGATGATCTCTCCATTTTTTTTTTTTTTGTTCAGAGAATTTGTGTCAGAAGATGACGTCCCAGTCTGAAGGCGGAGACTTTGACCACGTCCCCAACAAGCGGAGGAAGCAGTTCCTGTCTGCTCTGGTGGCTCTGGGCGCCATGCTGAGCTACGCCTTCCTGACTGGCATGGTATCGATCCAGCACATCCAGCACGGGGCGCTGGAGGAGCCGCCAGACCTGCAGGACATGGGATCCCACCACAACCACGAGGAGGAAGGAGACGGCTGAGGATGACAGGCAGAGGCCATTGTGGGACTTCATGGACAGGAGTGAAAATATTCAGGATAAGATCCAGGTGGTGTTACATGAAGTTTGGGTGCATCTCACCAAAGCTACAGGAAGAGTCAGTATGAAAATTCTGAAAATAAAAAATCATTTATCAACGCACACATGAGCCTCTGTGGACAGGAAGCGGAGTTTGGTGCTGGTGTACGGACAGAAACTAATTAAAGGCAAAGTGGAGTCACTTGGTTTTGTTTAGTTTTCTTACGTTCAGTTGGATTATTGCTCTTAATATGAAACATAACATGGAGTTTTTTTAAAGGAAAGTTAAATGTTAAACATTATTTTCTTGAAGTTCAGCACTTGACGGTGCCCACTGCTCACACATTGTTTTCCTGAACATGTTTCTGCCTTCAGCATAATTATCACATGAGAACAGAAAAACACAATAAAGCTTTAAATAAAGACTAATGGGTCCTTCAGTCTTCATGGGGTGTTCAGAGAGCTGCTCACTCAGGTTAACTTGCTGTCTTGTGAGTCCACTCAAACTCAGCAGCAGCTGTTCTCACTTCATTTGCAGTGATCAGCAAATGACTGTGAGGACAGAGAGGAGGTAAACAGGCCGGACAAATGGCCTAAGGGCAGGACAGTGACTAAACAAGCAAATATGACAACAAATCATTTTTATTTATTTTCTGGTATCAAAAACTGGAGAATTTCACTGGATTTGGTCTGAAGTGCCACCTTTCTAGTATGATAACATGTAAGTTATCATACTTCTACCTAACCCAGCATCCCCCTCTGTCACACCAGCCCTCTACATGTCCTCCTTCACTACATCTATTCCTCCTGCCTGGCAGCTCCAGCTTCAACATCCTTTGTCTAGTAGATCCTGTGTCCCTCCTCAGAGCTGTCCCCCTGATGTCCTCTTTCTAATCCTGTCCATCCTGGTCACTCCCAGTGAAAATCTTAACATCTTTAACGCCGCCATCTCTGTCTTGCTTCTACAGACTTTCATTCCTCTTCTCCCATACCTCCACCTCTCTAGGCTCCACCTGCCCCCTACTCTCACTACAGATCACAGTGTCATCTGTAAACATCATAGTCCATGGAGACTCCTGCCTGACAGGTTTACAGTCTCCAGTGAGTCCCGTGCATGAACCCCAGTCTTTGTGCCATTTGCCGATACGAGTCTTTTTTTAGCGCTGCAGTCTCAGTGAGCTCAGTGTAGCAACGCATGAACCAGTTCTCCACCTGCTGCAGGTTCTGGTTACGGAGACCTTTGGCTCACAGGGGTCCTCCAGGTCAAAGCAAAGACTGCTGTTTGGTGAAGTAGCTGAATGTTATCGAAGACCACTGAAACACCAACCTTGCCACTGAATGGGATGGTGGTGAAAAAAAGGGCCCGAGTGAGTTGGCTAGCAGCAGTTGAACCTTCAACAATATGAGGGAATAATCCACCAGTCGATTGTGCATTGATAAAATAAATTAATTCAAATGTAAAAAATTCAAATGCTAAGATGAGTCATTAAATATACTTATGTGGCAGGTTGAGTCTATGGGTGGGAAATTCTGATGGTTGTTGCCTCCGGGTCAGAAGAGCGAAGCCCCTTAAATCTGCGTTCTTTCCAATGGCCTGCAGGTGGCAGTATCTCTGGTTTCAAAAAGGATCAGGTTGTATAGAAGTTGATGGCACAGTGACTACTGCTCATTTGATGACCTCTGATGGTGCTTATAGTCTCAATGAGCAGTTCTTATTTAATACAACTCCTTTCTGTTCAAACCTGTGTGCAAGGGTGAGCCAATCAGAATGAAGTTGGCTTAAAGGGGGAGGAGCTTAAAAGGCTGGTTTCAGGATGAAATGAGGGGCTCCATCGAGGGCCACTGTAAGATAAGGATTATTATTTAAAGTGTGAATCATGCTAAGCTACTCTAATACAGCTCAAGAATAAAAGCATGTTGCTGGAAATGAGCAGAATAATTCCACTTCAAAATAAAAGTCATCTGGATTCACTTTTGCTGAAATGAAGGTCAAGAGAGGTGATTTTATACTAAACTGGACAATGAAGAAATAACAGACAACATCCACATGTGAAGATAATGGAAATTCATGTTTCAGCCACACCCCTCCACCCCGAGTATCCACCCGTCCTGACCGGGTCTGGACCCCGGGGACCTACAGCTGCACATGACGCCACCTCGCAGGAATCCTGGCCTGGCTTCTGTTCGCCCGCTGCATGTTGTTAATGTGAGTGTCCCCCCCCTCCTGCTCTGCTGGGCTTAATGAGCTGATCTGGAAGCAGTTTATGAAGCTGGATTTTTTTTCTCCTCTGGACAGCATGAGGTGAAAACTCAAACACAGTTAAGAGAGAATTATAAAAACTCACAATGGGGCACTTCTGCACTCTTAACACACCTCTGCTTAAGACTGAGGAGACGAAAGAAGCTGGAGGGGTGGAGGTGGAGTTTCCTTCCTCCCCTCACCTCACCTGCTGTTAAATGCAGGTTTCCATTGCAACGCTCTGGAGTCTGAAACAAATAGTGTCAAAGCAGGAAAAGAAGCCTGCAGGGAGGACCGCAGCACAAACTGAGAGCTCGCCTCAGATCCTCACTTCTTTGTCCCATCAATTTAATTCAAATTCACTTCTTTACATCAGGGGCCGCTGATGACATCAAACCCTCTGCTTTTAGTCTGAGTTTAGTCAGGGTTGTATTGAGGACTGTAGAAACATTAAAATCATGAATCCATGGATGGATTAGAAGTCAGCAGCCCCTCAGACCTTCTCCAGAAGGTTTGGGGAGCTCTCTGACCTGTTGATGCCTCTTTGTCTGTGTCAGTTTGGCCTTTCAGTAATTCTTCATGAATGAATTCAGATTGCTTCAGCAGGACCTGCCCAACCAAGACACAGCTCACTGACCCACCCACCAACCAAACATTTTCATTTTCAGAAAAGCTGGTTTAACTTTTATCATTTTTTTTTTTAAATCTCAGCTATAAGTAATGGTTGGTGTAGAATAATTAATTACTTCAAAATTCAAATGCATTTTGGAGCAGCTGCAGACTCAGAAATGTGTGTGCTTCAGACTGAAGCCTCAGCTTTAGCGTTATGGCTGTTGCCTTCTTGGTTTGAAGTGATCGAGTTCGAGCGCTAACGTATCAGCTAATGCTGGTGAGCTTAGTTAGCAAGCTGCCTGCTGATTAGTGCGGAAACAGACTGATAAAAGACTCAAATTTCACTCAGTGAAACTGAAGCACAAACTTCCTCAGTAATGCACAGCAGCCACATCATTTGTCAGCGGTGTTAATTTCGTCGACGAAATATTTTCATCATCATTTCGCCAACGACCCTTTTTCCATGACGAAAACGAGACGATAACTAAATTAAAACCACCTAAAAGGATGAAAATGATGATGAAATTAATTGACACTTTCGTCTTGAGGAAAGTGTTGATTAATTTCGCAAGAAAATTAATTTACACTTTTGGAAATGGTTTTGTCTTGACGAATCATCATCGTTTTTAATCCTTTTAGGTGGTTTTAATTTAGTTATCGTCTCGTTTTTGTCGTGAAAAAAAGGGTCGTTGACGAAAACTATGACGAAAATATTTCGTCGACGAAATTAACACTGTTTGTCACATGATCCCCTTAGTCATCCAAAAGGCTCCAACAGCACAAACACGATCCAGAGGTCCAGTTCAGGGACTCCAGTTAGCTGAGGTGAAGCCTAGCAGACAGCTAGCAGCTACAGCCACCTGTGTCACCATCCACCTGTCACTCAAAGAGGCCACACCCCTAATTTTACTACCTAAAAGTTTTGTAAAATGAGTTATTTAAAAAAAAATAAAAAATCACCTCCTGTACAGTTTTTTTTATAGATGGGAGAAACAAACATGTTTATTTCTGCTACAAATGTGGACTTTGTAACATGGGAGTTTCTCGCTGCCAGCCTCAAGTGGACATTAGAGGAACTACAGTTTTTGGTACTTAGCTTATCATTTTGTATCATATCATTATGTGTGCATCAGCACATGGCACTCCATCTCTGTTTTCATCCAATCACTGACTTTATATGTGATCGCAGCTGAAGACAAACCAGCTTAAACTTGATCGTTTTCTCTCAGGTTGTGGGCTTTGCCAAGATGTAGTTGCTTTCTTTCAACAGAAATTGGATGGCAATGTGGAGTTTTAGCTTGAAATCTGATGTTTTGTTGGTGTTCTGCTGCAGATTTTTAAAAATGTACCTGCAGACCAGCTCCTGGGAAGTACCATTTTATACAGATGTAGGTATGTACAGAGATATATTACACACATATTATGGTCCCTGCTAGTTTTCACTCTTTCATACTTTGTTTTGTGTGCAAAACTAAAATAAATCCTTTAAAGGCTTGTTGGTTCAGACTGCTGAGGCCTTCACTTCCATTGATGGAGTTTGCAGCAGCTGTATGGTTGATGGAGGCTGAGAGTTTTAGCTCGGGGGTAAAACAGTCTCAGTGTCAAAAGATGGATGCGTTTAGTTCTTCTTGTAAACTTACACAAAGATCCTGCACTCTGGGGTGTCACAGTCTGGTCCTGGACCCTCAGCTTGACCACTACAGGATTGAATGGGGGTCTCAGAACAAAAGCTGAATGGAGAACAGACCAAGAGGCTGCTCCTGATCTGACATCTGACCTCTGACCTGCTGTGATGGATGGAGAAGTGGCCTGTTTAGTGCTGCTCACAGCTGCAGTCACCAGGCAGTTAATGGATTATTGATCCCTTATTTGCTGATATGTCATCTGATCCAAGCTTCTTTTTTTCCTTGAGTGTTGAAGTTTATCATGTTTGTTAACTCAAAAACAGCAAAGCTGTCTGTGAGGATTTTCTAAAGGCTGAAGTGATGTGTGCAGAAGTTCTGCTTCATTCAAAATCAAAACCTTAATTCTCGGAGCCCCCACCCCCCCACCCCCACGCCTCTGTTTTTTTGTCTTTTCCTTTCAAACAATATTTTAACAATTAAATTATGTTTGTTTGGGTCTTTTTTCTATTTTTTAAAGTTTAATTCAGATGATTTTTAAAATACATATATATTTTTTATTGTTATTATTTGTTCTTGGTCGCGCGCACCGGTTGAGCGCGCGCCAGCAGTCGTTTCCAGCTGTGCTCGTGAACCCGCCCGTTAGTTGCTCGCTCGGCTCCTCTCTGGGGCTCCGCGGTTCCTCTCTTCCCCGCTCACCGCTGCTGTGTGTCGGTGTGGATACAGCCTGGTCTGCTGGTTCTCCTGCTCCTTCATTCGGGCTGAAATTCTTCGCCCCTCGGCTTGCAGCTTCTCCGGACTCCGGAGAGTTCAGATCTCCTCAGGTTCTCCTTCGGTTCCCCGCTGACTGCTCCTCTTAGGTTACAGCATCGCTCGGGATCCGCGCCGGTTTCTTTGACTCCTTTTTAAAGTTTTAGACCCGGTTCTTTGTGGTTCAGGATGGGTTGGAGTGTCCCGGTTTTGCTGTCTGTCATCTGCGCTCAGCTCGCTGCGGGAGTCCCGGACGGACCGGACGTCCAAGGTCAGAGCACCCAGCCAACCTGCAGATGATCATGTAAAACAGGATTAAAACAGGACGGAAAGTAGTTTCAGTCCTCCAGTACTGCACTGAAGTACTACTTCAATACAATTCAGAGGGACAGTAACTATATCCTTCTTTTACTGATCTACATGTATTTTCAGAAGTTTTTAGATTTTAGATCACATTTAATAAAAAAAAATGAATATGCTGAATGTATTAAATGCTAGTATCAATACAATATTAATGTACTAGATTTGACCAGTTTTCAGATTAAAATATTAACAAATATTTGGCTTTCCCTGAAGCTTTTAGATTTAGATTTTATGGAAAAACATGACAAACAACTGGTAAATTTACTCTGTATTAACGGCCAATAAATTCTTAATAATGTCTTAATAAGCTATTAGCTGTTACACTTTGTGGGCTACCATATTATTTAAAACCCCTTTTTTGGTTGTTAAATCCATTTAAAAACTAACCTAAAGCTAATATATTATAAAATAATTATTTATTAACCTGCATGAAAATATCCAGCTGTAACAGTAAATGTGGAAAATCCTCAGGTTTGCACTTGTAAATGTTTTATTGCATTAATAACGGTTGTGGAGCCAGTAGCAGACGACAGTCAATCACCTGCATAAAAGCTGATTAAAGTTGCACTGATCCTGGAAAACCTGGACATTTTTAGTTTTCCGGTCCCGGAAAAGAGCAAAATTCTAAAACAGTCTCAGATTGACTCCGCTGACATGCTGTTATGTTCAGGCACATGATAGTGTTAGAGTGGCAAGGTCAAAGAAACTGTGCTGAAAGGTCGAGGCCTTTCTAACAGCAGGTGGATGCTGACAAAGGCGTTACCTCAGCCTTCAGTCGGACCGCTCCCATGTTTGTGCCTTTTGGACCATTTTTAATAAAGTCATCTGAATAACAAGGTGGTCTGTAGTGCAGCTAAGTGTAGTTTACTAGCAGACTGTCCAAGAAGTCTGTGCTTCGACTTTGGTGAGTGAAATTCTAGGATTTGTTTTTAGTCCACTACATTGTAACAACTGAAGGCAGCTTGCAAAGGAAGCTAGCTAGCATTAGCTGATAACGTAGCCCTCTGTTTAGTCCAAATATGCTCACTTCTGGCTAAAAACAAAACAAAACAAAACAAAAAAACAATCAAGTCAGTGGTCAAAACACAAACAGTGAGGCTTTAACAAGTGGAGTCCTAAACCAGTGGGTGATGTGGCTGTGTCCATCTTCTACTTACAGTCTCAGAGCTCCAGTGCTTCTCTGAGCTTTGGCTCAGCATCCAGGACAGTAGCAGTGACACAGCTACTGATACTTTCCTCTTTGCAGACCCACAAAGAGTGTGTTTCCACTTTCCAAAGCCTGTGTGGAATGATACTGAACACAATAAAGACCAAAATGTGAACCAATGGGATTACCACAGGTTCCCATGTTGCACATGCTGTAATCCACAATAGCTGCTCATATAAAACAGCAGCGGCATATTTATTATTTATGTTCTGAATTCATTTTTCTATAAGGACAAATTCATCCAGAATCCAGCCTGTAAAGAGTTTTCTGCACTGTTTAAAATGCATATTTGAGCAGTTTAACATGCATGTGCAGACAGGAGGCCTGAGCCACGGTCCTCTGCTGACACCAGACCAAAATACTCACTTTACAATGACCTAATAAAGAGTAACAGATGTTATAAATCAGCAGAATTACTGCTCTGATTTTTCAAATGTCCTTCTGGTTTTTAAACAAACTGATGGGAAGAACTCTGTGTTAGTGCTTTCACATGGTTTCTTCCTCTTCGCAACTGTTTATAGTAACTATCTGGGTTTCCAACAACATTTTTTTTTTTTTATCTTTTTCATTTTATCTTCTGGAAAACAGCTGCAGAAAATTTGGACCAAAACCGAGAACTGTGAAAGGGGTTCCCTGTGAGCTAAGAAACCATTTTCCAAGATGTGTTCTGTGACATAAGCCTGGTACAGACAGAGATCACATCTCTGGACCTCTGAGATCAAACAAAGCTGGCTTCATTAACAAATACTTTAGTACCTTTAAAACATGATTTCAGAAGGAGTGGGATTCTGCTTCCTTTACTCCTCAAGACAATGATAAACAGGTATAAAGAAGAAACCATACCCAGATTAGTCCAGTGAACAGAGAAAAGGTGTTTGAGATTTGCAGCTGATTGTTATTTTATCATTATTTTGGAAACATTTAGATCAGTTTTCTGGAGCCAGAGGTGACCCTATTATGACAGCAGGGTGGCATGCTAAGTTATCAACTGTTGCTAGTTTAGCTAATGGTTTGCAGCATGATGCAGAGCTCCAGCATCCTTCTGGGAGCTTCAGCATGTGAAGGTTGGACAGGAGGACTGAGAAGGGATACAGCTTTCTGGGACGTTTTGAGGTCCAGGATCTGCTTTGTTTCCAGTGTTTTAAATCAGACCTTGCATGACTCTCCACCCTGTTACACTGCCTAAAAGTGAGCCAGCGTCCTGACACCAATAAACTGAGCTTAACCTGGATCCAGCTTGATGATTAAGGAGTAGTCAGCTCCTGCTGGCTGCAGGGACATGACTACTCCTCCTGTGGTGCATTCAGGTGCTACACATCCATGAAGCGTTAGATAAAGCGTGAAGCGCTTGAAGCGTTACAGTGTCGGGGTTTGTTATAAATCAGCAAGAGGCACCTGCTGTTCTGGTTGGGGCAGCAGCAGGGGTGGAGGCTAGGAAGTGAAAGATTATCAGCTGTCTGTGGTGTTTGTGTCCAAGAGGAATGATCAGAAACTTCCTGAATTCAAGCTCACAAATGTAGGTTAGATTCACAATAAAACCCTGGAAGCTGCACTTTCAGCTGAAGTTTGAATCTCGTTGGATGTGTCGGTTCATGTATCAGCAGGTAAAGTGAGTCACTGCTTTCAGCCAAAGCCAACAACCTCACAGACACACTGTGAACTGCCCTGGTGTCAGTCAGGCAAGCAGGCCCTTGCCCTGGTTGATCGATATCTTGCTTTCTGTCATTGGACCGTAGCTGCTGCTGCAGCTGCAGCTGCTGTTCTGAGCAGCCTGACTTTCTGTGCGTCTTTTACTCACAGATTAGTGTTTCAGTTCTGCTTTCGTTGCAACTCATTCAGTGTAGTGTTTTCTTATTTTTCTTTTGTTGTCATAGTTAAAGGTACTTGCAAACCCTGGAGGCAGGACCAGGTACTCAGCTGAAACACACACACACACACCTAATGAACCACACCTATTTGTGTTCTTAGTTCAGAAAAATACCCATTAATTCATTTTAACTGAAGCTCAGCCTCGTCTGTCTGAGTGATGCCTTCTCTCGACAGACGTGGGGTCATCACAACAACATTTTTTTATCTTATTCTTGGCAATATTTTCCCCATTTTATTTTGGCTCTCTTTTTAGTTATCTATTATTAGTTGCTTTCCTTAAATTTTTTAACCTTGGTTCCATCGTGTAAACCAATAACCTGATGTTAGTGCTCAACAGTAAAATATTTTTCGGGTGTATTTTACCCACATTAGTGTTTGTATATTAAATTGGACAATCATTACTTTTCAAAACAACAACTTCACTGGTGACTCTGGCATGTTTAGCAAAATCCTCATCTGGATCCGGATCTGGATGAGGATGATGGTGATGCTGGGACACCCACCTGTCTGCTAAAGAAGTGTGGAACCCTGGTACCGGTGCTTCTGTGTACTGTGCTGCTATGCCTGAGGGTCACTTTTCATTCCTCCCTGCCTCGCTGTGATTTGATGACCCTGACACATGGCGGGGAAGACAGGCCATGGACATATTTGCTCCCATTAGAAATATATGGGACAACGACAACTGTAAATAGTTGTATGTGCCCAGGGAAAACATAACTGTGGATGAACATCAGCTGACATTTAAAGGGAGGTGTCCATTTTGGATGTACATCTGCAACAAACCTGCCAAGTATGTGGTATGATGCCACACCTGGGGAAGCAGGTGACACAACCACAGGGTGGTCAGAGTCTTTGCCATTATTTTACCAAGGAGCTGACCAGGCAGTATCACCAGACAAACAGGAATGTGACCAGTGATAATTGGTTCACCTGTGTGCCACTGGTGATTGACCTGCTGGAGAACTGACGCTTGTGAAATCAAACAGATCCCACATGTGATGAAAGATAAAGAAAATGCACACCAGGCTCTGAACTAACTTAGCAGTCCTTCCTCCCTGACACAGCTTCAAAAAAAGAAGCATTCCTGCTCCTGTCATCATGCACACACAACCACGCATAGGAAGTGATCAAATTTTACACTTTCGACCAGATGTGTGCTCACTATGGCTGTGGAAGAAAAACCAAGAGGTGGCCACTGTGTGTGTTGTATGATATGATAAACTCATAGATCATACACAAGGAGAATGCCATGAAGAGAGGTGACACCCAAATGAAGAGGAGGCAGTATGTGCAGGCTTTGGCACTGATCGAAGAGGCTCAGATTCCTCATGTGCAGCATGTGCAGCATCCCTAACCGTGGCAGTCCTGCAGACGAGGCAGGAACAGCGCCTCAGTGAGGTGTGCTGACTGCCCTGCAGGCTCGGACAGGAAGATCTGATACGGGTGTCGGGTCTGCCGTCGACAGGTGTGTCCTCCCCACTGCTACCCTGCCGATACCAACTGTATGTAAGGTGTAAGTTACAGTGGTCCTCTGTCCCACAGTTGTCAGTGCTGCGGGGAGACGGTGCTTTCAGTGGACAAGGCTCACATGTTCCAAGAATGGAACCGAAGAACAAGTTCCCAGTTACATTATTTATTTATTTAGGAAAAGTTTTGTTAATGATTCTCTAATTTTAAAACCTTTCTGTAAGTTTCCCCACTATACCTTGCCATGTATTATTGTACTTGTGATTTTCCTCTCAGGGATTTTTTTTTTTTAATCTTTGAAATAAAAACTTCTCCTGGTGGGGGAAAAAAAAGAAACTCCTTTCATGATACTTAGAGCAGGCAGAAACACCCCAGGAGCCTCTCTGTGAGTCATCTGATCCTCCCCTAAATTTTCTGGCATGCTTAAAATCATCACCACAAAATCCGCAGGGTTAGGAGTGGTGGTTCAAGACAACCAATGAGAGTGAGTGAGGAGATGTACACAGCCTTCATGCATCTGTAGAAATCTATTTGTTTTTTTCAGGAGAGCTTGTTAGAGATTGCAGTGTGAGCAGTTCAGTGATTTCAGGATTTCTGAAGTCTCAGATATTAAAGGTGAAGCTTGAACTCTGGTCCTCAGTATCTCTATAGTCCAGGCTGTGTAACTGAAGTCATTGTTAAACATGCAGAGGCCACAAAGAAGTCAGATATTAGCTGTAGGTAGAAGCTCATATATGAGGATTTCATGCTTCCAAATCTCACTTTGGTGTTTAGGAAATTCTAACAGATTTTTTTTTTTTTTTCCAGCAATTTAATGCTTGGAAAAAAATGAATTTAATTAAAGTGCTGGAATGAAGAAAGTAATAAAAATGGTCTTTGAGGAGGATCGGGGTCATGGTGGGTCCATCCTGAGCTGTAAAACTTTTAAATTCTCCTTCATCTTTCTAAATGATTTCCATTTATCCATAAGCTATGCCTGCTTTATCCTAAAGTGGGTCCTGAGGCCAGGAACTGATCCCAGCTGGCTCGGAGAGAGGCGTGGAGTACACCTTGGACAGCTGGCCGGTCCAGAACGTACAGCCTCAGAATCAGTCGGTTTTATCACAAACTCAATGCTTCCTGGCACTTTTGCTGAGTGTCTGCGACTTCTGTGTTTGCACTGCAGAGGATTAAAATGAGGAAAGCATTAGAAGCATGCTGATTGTTTGTAAAAGCCCTGAAATTGAGGCCTAAACCAAAATACAAGCAAGGTTCATGCTCACCACCAAACACCTGCCCCTGTGTCAGGGGTTAAAGTGTGCTGGAACATCCAGAACAGCGTTCCTGCACCTTCACTGTGTAAGTTCTCGGTCATCCAGGTCACGGTAATCTCTGGAGCTTGGAAAAAGGTGTCTGGACTTACTTACATAATACTTAATAGTTACTGCAGCCAGCTGACTGCATGGAGATCACAGTAATGAGAAAATAATGTCCTGTGATCCACTAACACCTTCAGCACATCATTTTTCCTTTTCCCTGTGATGCGTTCATGGTGCCAATGTCAAAGTTACGTTTTCAGTACTTCAGAATCTACCTGGTGCTACAGAAGAGCAGCCAGAATAAACGGACTAATTTTTTAAAGTGGCAGCTCATTTCAAATTCATCTTTACATGATGTGTTGCTGAATCATGTTTTTGTGAAATGTCTTGCAAAACAAACTGAAGTATAAAAGATGTTGTGTTATTCGAAGGTTACGTGAAAATCTGGACAGTTTGGTCCCGGCTAAAGTGGTTAGTGTGCAGGATTGTGGGACTGCGTTATGTGGGGCTGGTGCGGGGGAGGCTGTGATGTGTTGGGTTAGGAGACGTGTATATTTAAGGTGATGATGCTGATTAAATTCACTCACTGAATTTTGCCTTTTACACCAGCTTTGTGCTGTCTAGAGGTTGGAAATCATGAAACAGCTGTTTATATCTTGTTGAATTCAGATGGCCAAATCCATAGAGAGCAATGAAGGAGCGGCGCAGCTCAGCTGATCACAACCTGTACACAAAGTAAAATGCTGAAGCTCACAATACAAATTATTATATGACTTATTCCTCATGCTGTAAAGTTACACCCCATCTTAGGGTTTCCCCACCTGAAAAATCCCTCTTCAACACTGATGTCTTGACTCCACATTTGAAGCCATAATCGTATCATTTCAGGTGCCATCGTGGTGTAGTTGTTTTTTTGGAGACAGAAGCATCATATTTCTGTGGAGTAATAAATTATCAGCTAAATGCAGTTTTTGATACCTCACAGAGTTCAGTCAAATCTGTCAAAAAAACAAAACAAAATAAGTTCTGTTTCAAAACTTTTTTTCTGCAAGTTACACTTCTATGGCGTGCTTCATTAATGGTGAAGGGAAAGTAATAAAGTATCCTTATTTACATCTTTGCTTAGATACTGAGTGCAGAGATATTTCAGTGACAGTTCATCTTTGTGCACAGCTGTCAGTGCAACAACATGATTTCTACTGTACACATACAAATGCTGATGAAACACTTGCGCACTCTTTCCTGCTCCTCAGTGATCGACGTGTTGGGTCTTCAGGACTCGAAGCAGAGTGTCGCAGCAGTGGAGAAGTTGTCGGGTGGCCTGAGCGCACTCAGCGACATCTATGTGGTGTCCACGTTTAGGCTGCCAGCAAAGCTTGGAGGAGTCCTGCTGGGCATCTACAGCAAGCAGGACAACAGGAAGTACCTGGAGCTCGCTGTCATGGGGAAGATCAATAAAGGTTGGTGGAAATGTGGCTGCTCACCCTCCTCTCACTCTAGCTCTAATCCAAACACCATCCAAATCCTCTTTGTTTTAAACCCTGCTGGAAATCTTAAAGTTTCCACAGATCCTAAACCTGTCAGGATAGATTTTGGTCAGATGTGTGTGAAATGAAGCAGCAGAGCTGCTGAAGATTTCCATGAAAACATGAAGTCTGTGGTTTGAATGCTTCACTGAGTGGAAACACCTCATCAAAAAGGGTCAGCGTAATAGGGATGAAATGTAAGGTTCAGGATCAGGGAAGATCCTGTTTGGTCAGAGGTCGCCAATACAGAGTCCGGCGTACAAAGCACAGCTTACGGTGTGTTCAGAGAATCGGAGATCAGAATCAATTTTATTGTCATTATATGTCAAACATATAACAAAATGTCATTCCAGACACCCATCCAAGAAGTGTCTGCGGCCTTTGCAAAGCAAATTTTTTTTCCACAACATGATCACATACAAAGTGTAAGACTGATCTACTAGTCCAGGGAGCACAAGTGCTGTAAAAATGGGTACCAGTGGACATTAAGATGTGATAAATTATGTCATATGGTATATGATATTTCCAGAGTGAAATATTTAACCTGCAGACGCCATGCTTTATGGAGATATTCGGCATGTCGGCTGCATCAAACACCAAATTCAGCCTGACAGACGATCTGTGGAAACTTTGAGAGATCCTCCAGAAGCGAGATGGTGGCTGATTACAGAGCTGGTAATCACACAGAGCTCATAATGATGTTTAATGAAGCTGAAACTGAACACTGAAAGGCTCGCCCCTGCTCTCTGATGGTTCCGCTCAGGATCATGCTCATGAAATGAGCTTCAGCGTGGCTCTGTGGTCTGTGGGCGGAGTCTGGTCTGATAAGCTGGGCTCTGCACAGGAATCTGGTTCTGTTGTTTTATAATCTCCTTCATCCTGATAATGATAGACTGCGAGTTCAGCCTGCAGCTGCTCTAACAACATGATTGCTATAATTAGACCCCGTGTTGCATAAATTGCTCTGTGTTTGTGTTTTGGCTTAGGTTGACCTTTGACCTCATGATTTAACTGCCTGGAGCCTCTCAAACTGCTTTAATCTGTAAATATTCCATACAGCAGTCTAAGGCACATGACCTTTTCATGCTATTGATGGCATAAAACACACAAAAATATGTCTGTGGATTTTATAGAGTTAAAAAACTGGATGAATATTTGTTCAGTCTTACCAAAAACTTCTTTTCTGGATTCTGCGTCAGCCTTTACCAGAACTTTGATTTCACTGAGAGATTGTGGGTATTGTGCATAATCTAGTACCTACACAGTAGGACTGGTCACTGCAGTCTAATATTGTTGGGTCTTAACTCCTTTTGGGATTGTATTCTTTTTTAAAATTTGTTATAACTTCTCAGGTTTGTGCTCATCTGCAGAGCTCTCCCCATTAAAACACTCTGAGCTGTGAGAAAATGCTGCTCTGCACTAAACCTGAAGTCCAGGTGCTGCAGCTCTGTGCCCACAATCCTCACACACTTGTGTCCAGTTTTAGGTATTGTTACAATCACAAAATACTGCCATCATCAGGTCAAACTGCAAATTGCACCATAGTCTTTTTCCTTATTGCACCGCTTGTTCTCCTGCTGCTACTCTTCTTGTGATTGGACTACTGCTACTACTACCCATTCTTCTTTTTTACACGTTGTCTCCTTCTTCTACTACTACTACTTAATTTACTTCTATCGACTACTTATTCTACTTAAAAATCTTTTTCTATTTCTACTACAACTAATTTTTTCTCCTACTACATTTTCTATTTTTTCTTCATTTTCCTACCATTTCTTCTACTAATGCCTGTACTATCTTCAATGTTTTTTCCCTGTTCTTCTTCTTCTTCTTCAGTCCTGGTTCGTTACATCAAAGCTGATGGGAAGATCCACACCGTGAACCTGCAGAACGCTAACCTGGCAGATGGACGGACTCACTCCATTATCCTGAGAGTCGGTGGCCTTCAGCGTACCAACATCAACATGGAGCTGTATGTGGACTGCCGATTAGCGGACTCCAGCCAGGGACTGCCGCCATTGGTTCCTTTGCCCAGAGAGGCAGAGATGGTGGAGATTAGACATGGACAGAAGGCATACGCCCGACTCCAGGTCAGAGAGGCAGAAAATTAATGATCAGTTCAGTAATTAAGGAGAAGTGATGAGTATTTGTTTGGTCAAACTTTTTAAAAATCCAGGTGCTGCAGGTGATATATATATATGTATATGTATATATATATATTATATAAAAAACTGTTGGTTGGTCTAAACAGGATATTTAAAGACATTTAGGCTTTAGGCTCTAGAAATATAACTGAGACTTTTACTCTGAAATACATGAATGTGGCTCTGGGCAGGATTTAAGTTACCTGAGGAGCAGCCAGTTTGCTGAAAAGCAGGAGGTAATTTCAGCTGCAATTATTTGTGAAGGAGGGGGTGAAAAATGAGTCGCATACACTCTGGATTAAAATCACTGAGTGCAGCAGGTAATATTAAAATCACTCCACCTCTCCCAGAGAAAAATCCCATCTGAATGGGGCTTTATATTTGAGCCAGTACAGTACATACACATAGGAGAATAAATAAAGCCATGATGTGCAGCACCAGGAGTGAAACATCATTCAGTGGCTACACTTTATGAGGAAAAACTCTCAGCTA
Source organism: Archocentrus centrarchus (assembly GCF_007364275.1). NCBI lineage: Eukaryota > Metazoa > Chordata > Actinopteri > Cichliformes > Cichlidae > Archocentrus > Archocentrus centrarchus. The sequence goes on along the minus strand of NC_044361.1, from coordinate 32,845,989 downwards.
AAGGATGTGCTTATTTATGACATGCATTTCAGTACTCTAGTGCTCTTGCTCTGTTTCACGTTTTCCCTCCCTCTCCCTCTTTGTTTCAGGGGGCTTTGGTGTCCCTCATGATGGCTTTAGGTGGCAGTGTTGCTAAAGCTGGATCTCTGACTGACTGCCCGTTTCAAGGAGACTCATCATCCTATAACTCAGGTCAGTTCACCTGGATCTCACTCAGTGTGACTCTCTGCATCCAGATCTCCAGAGAGAGCTGGCCTCTCATGCTGGAGTGCATTTATGCTTCACCCTGTGCAGCTTTACACTCCAACTGATCATTTTCACTCATTTTAATTAAAAATATCACTTGTGATATTTAATAAACACTGACCACTCCTTTCTCTTTTAGTGAGCACTGAGGTGAACTCCATCCTGGGTGAGATTTGTTTTTTAATTCAAATGTTTACATTTGACCTGATTTCTCATGTCTGACTATACGTCTCCTGCCAGGTGACCACACCAAGGCTCTGATTGGCCAGCTCATTATCTTTAACCAGATCCTGGGAGAGCTGCGGCAGGACATCAGAGAACAGGTGAGGCAGTCAGTCTGTTCGTAGACTTCTGTGTTTGAATATCTCTACTGAAAATTTATGAATTCTCCTGTAATTATGATAAACATACTTCCCTCCTTTTTTAAAAAAATAATTATTTAAAAAAACCTACAAATACAACAAAACAGACAGACTGAAAAAGAAACAAGTGAACAATTACAACAGCATATATAAAAAAATTGAGCAGATTTGAATCATAAAGCCGATGCAGAACTGCCTCAAACCTGAATTCTGCAGGGATGATTCCTGTGGTTGCAGAAATGCTTCTGGTTTCATAGAAGCCTTTGAGAAACTGCTCACTTGAGCTACCACCTCTAGGGCTTTAGGAGACAGGACTTCACAAAACACAGTGAGATACAGGAAGAGAAATAAAGCGACGTGAGCTGAAAGGTTTATTGATGCGTTGTCGTTGTCCTCAGGTGAAGGAGATGGCTCTGATCAGGAACACCATCCTGGAGTGTCAGGTTTGTGGTGAGTCAGCAGCTCTGTTCATTCTCCTCACAGTAAACCCTGGTTTGAATCCTGAGGAAGCTCTGATGACTCGGCGTCTCTGTCCGCAGGTTTCCATGAGCCTCGTTCCCGCTGCTCTCCTAACCCCTGTTACAAAGGTGTGTCCTGCATGGAGAGTTTACACTACCCAGGATACACCTGTGGGTCCTGTCCACCTGGAACCACTGGCAATGGGACGCATTGCAGGGACATCAACGAGGTAGTAATAAGACAATTAAATGTTTAATAACAACAACAATGCCAATACTACAACTGCATTACACAGAGAACAAACTCTGCCTTTGTGTGACACATTAAAGGGGAGCTGCTCATGTTTTTAGCGTTGGACTCTACTACAGGAGACTTAGTTCAAAATAATCTTTATCTATCTTATTCTGGGCCTTGCTGCAGCCCCTCAGGTCGTCCTCTGTAGGAAACAAGCTGTTTTAACTCCTCCCTCTTTTAACCAACTCTTTTCTCATTGGCTGCCCTTCACAAACACAAGATTTGAACAGCAGGTAAGTGAAGCATCTGCCCACATAAGGTGACCATATTAGGTATATCCTCTCCTACTGACATCACACAGGTGTAAAAACTGAAAAAAAGTGTGAAAAGGAGTTTGAATCCTGAGCTTTTGGCTTATACATAAACTGAACTCATGATTTGAAACTTTTGACATGATTAATATAAACACTGATTACTGGAACAGTCTGTGTGTGTGTGTGTGTGTGTGTGTGTGTGTGTGTGTGTGTGTGTGTGTGTGTGTGTGTGTGTGTGTGTGTGTGTGTGTTTTACAGAAAATAAGGCAAAGAAGAAAGAATTGGTCCACTTTAAAATAACCACAACAACACACAGTATATATTTGTTATAGTAACACCCCTTTTTCCGTCTCTCTCAGTGTGATGCGCAGCCTTGTTTCTCTCCCCAAGCCTGTGTGAACACAATCGGGGGGTTCAGCTGTCTGCCATGTCCTCCAGGCCTATGGGGGGCGCCACTGTCTGGAACTGGACTGGACTACGCCAAAACAAACAAACAGGTCAGAGGATTGAGCACTGCATTTACACTGCTCAAAAAAACCTAAAGGAGCACTTTTAAATCAGAGTTTAGCATCAAGTCAATTAAACTTCTGGGATATTGATCTGATTAGTTTAGTATCAGAGGGGGTCATTGATCAGGTTCAGCTGCTTTGGTGTTAATTAAATTAACAACAGGTGCACTACAGGGACAACAATAAGAAACCCCCCCCAAACATGAATGGTTTTTTATGTGGAGACCACTGACATTTTTTCCTTCTCATCTTCTCTGACTGATTTTTGTAGTTTTGCATTTGGCTAGGGTCAGTGTCACTGCTGGTAACATGAGGCCATACCTGGAGGTTGCACAGTTAGTCCAACACCTCCAGGATGGCGCATCAATACGTGGCAGGTTTGCTGTGTCTCCCAGCACAGTCTCAGAGCATGGAGGAGATTCCAGGAGACAGTTAGTTGCTCTAGGAGAGCTGGAAGGTCCTTAACCCACTGCCAGCACTGCCTGAGCCCTATAAAATGACCTCCAGCAGGCCACTGTTGTGAATGTCTCTGACCAAACAATCAGAAACAGACCTGAGGGCCTGACATCCTTTACTGGGTCCTGTGCTCACTGCCCAGCACTGTGGAGCCTGATTGGCATTTGCCATAGAATACCTGAAATGGCAGGTCCACCACTGGAGCACTGTGCTTTTCACAGATGAGAGCACGTTCACCCTGAGCTCGTGTGACAAACGTGAAAGGGTCTGAAGAAGCTGTGGAGAACATTATGCTGCCTGTAACATCGTTCAGCAAGAGCTGTTTGGTGGTCTGAGGAGGCATATCCATGGAGGGATACACAGACCTCTACAAGCAACAGCACCCTGACTGCCATTAGGTATCAGGATGAAATCCTTGGACCCATCAGACCCTACACTGGTGCAGTGGGTCCTGGGTTCCTCCTGGTGGATGACAATGCCCAGCCTCATGTGGGGAGAGTATGCAGGCATGAAGGATTAGATACCATTGACTGTCCCCCACACTTGCCTGACCTAAATCCAATTGAACACCTCTGGGACATTATGTTTTATGTGATACAACCAGGTTGCACCTCAGATTGTCCAGAAGCTCGGTGATCCCTCGGTCCAGATCTGGAAGGAGATCCCCGAGGACACCACCCATGGTCTCATTAGGAGCCCCGATGTTGTCAGGCATGCGTGCAAGCATGTTGGGGCCTACAAACTACTGAATACCATTTTGATAAGACAATTTTGTATTGTCATTGTGCTGTCATACATGTATGGTAGTACAACTGTCCACATCTGTGCAACAGAAGGCATATACTCATAAAAAATATTAAAATTGCACATCAAAGGTATTAAAAAAAGTTGCTGTAATGAAATTTGGGCAAAATGGACTAGCCTTTGATTTTCGGGTCTCTTGAATTCAGCCTCTGTAGGTTGATAATTTTAATTTCCATCAAACAATGTGGCATCCTTTCATTCCTAACACATTACCTGGTCCATATCAGTATAGATATCCAACATGATTTTCCCCCCAATACAGATCTGATGTGTCATCTAAGTGTTACAATTTTTCTGAGGAGACTATTTTTTATTTAACTTCTTTTGGGTCACTCTCTTTCTCACTCACTCTCACTCACTCACTCACTCACTCACACACACACACACACACACACACACACACACACACACACAACACACACACACAAGGAAATGTAGTTTACTTCTTGAAAGATGTTCGGAAGTTGTAGCTGACAAAGGCGAGCTTGTTTTCTACTCCAGCACACCTTTATGGGTGGATACAGTGCTGTGCCAGCATGTCTGCAGACTTTGCACCATTTTGCAGCCAGAGAGGTGGATGTGTTCATTCTGGAAAAGTGTGTTTATAAATGGAAATTGCAACTGGAAACAATTAAAAACAATCATGGATTTTGGAGAAAAGAATAAATAGAAATGGCTAAAAAAAAAATTAGATATTTTGATCACATATGGCATAGTTTACTGCAGGTGAGTACTAAAAATTACTACCTGAAAAACACAACGTAAAACAGTACACAGTTAGGTCTGAATGTTTTTGGACATTTTTTTTAGGTGTCCCGGTGAGCCGTGACCATGAGCAGGACTCTGGGCGTAGTTCACTTGGATGGAAAATCAGTGAGACCTGTGCGTTACCTGCTAGGCCCAGCGTGTGTGCAGAGAAATGCGACTGTAAAGCGTTCTGAATTATGAAAATGTGAATCTATTTCTCAGGACTGTGTGGATATTGACGAGTGTGTTGATCTGCCTGACGCCTGTGTACCAAACTCTGTCTGCGTCAACACTGTGGTGAGTTAACATCATCGTTCTCTTCACACAGACAAACATCGCTGTGCTGTCATTGCTGGGAACACACATTTAACACGTTTTCGTGGGTCTCCTAGCTTCTGGTTTCTGTCACCAGTTCAGAGACGCAGGCTGCTGCTGTGAGACAGCGCCCTCTGGTGGACATCCAGCTGTAACTTTCATATTTCTCTTTAGGGCTCATACAAATGTGGAGGCTGTAAACCTGGTTTCCTTGGCAACCAAACATCAGGATGCTTCCCTAGGAAGTCCTGTGCTGCACTGACCTTTAACCCCTGTGACAGCAATGCCCACTGTGCCATGGAGAGAAACGGAGAGGTTGCCTGCAGGGTGAGGACACCTGATAAGTTCAAGTTTATGTAATTGTCATGTAACTATACATATGTCCACTGTTATGAAAATGATGAACCTCAGAGGACCAGTAACACAACTGTGATCAAACTTATTCAACACAACCAGTCTGAGGAGGCTTTGGTGCATCTTTTTATGATGCTGCTGTTTTGTTCTGAACCTGGGCTTCTGGTTTATGGTAGCAGTGATAATCACACTGTAGGGTATTGCACACCACTCAGGTCTAACTCCGATTGCTTTGAGTCTCTCCTGAGCCCTCTCAGTGTTCTCATAATCATCGACCTGTGTGCGTGTTTCCAGTGTAATGTGGGCTGGGCCGGTAACGGGAACACGTGTGGCAAGGACACGGACATTGACGGGTATCCCGACCGCTCGCTGCCCTGCATGGACAACGACAAACACTGCAAACAGGTTAGACATGTTCCATAATACATCACCGTGTCTTTTCACATTTGCTGTTTTATTTCCATTCAAATTTTATGGTTATAGTGAATAATTTAACATGATGTCAAAGAGTGGAATGTGAAATAACAGTTTGAACATGCAAAATAAGACAAAAAGCAACAAAAGTCTGTTCTTTGTCCACCAGGACAACTGTGTGTTCACACCAAACTCTGGCCAAGAGGACGCCGACAACGATGGGATTGGAGATCAGTGCGATGAGGACGCTGATGGAGACGGCATCAAGAACGTGGAGGTTAGAGACTGAGAATAAATAACTATTTGATCCCTGCTGAACTTTTAAGTTTGCTCACTTCCAAAGAAATGAACAGTAAGCTGGTTTCATTTTAATGGAGAGAGACAGAATATCAACCAAAAATCCAGAAAAAACACATAAAAGTTATAAACTGACTCACATCTCATTGAGTGAAATAAAGTATTTGATCCCCTACAGCCCAGCAGGAATTCTGGCTCCCACAGACTGGCTGTGTGCCCATATGACACACAGATTACAATCAGTCAGTCAATTACAGATACTCCTGATCTAAACTCCTTATGTGCATGAAGCACACATGTCCACAGAATCAGTGTCTTCCATTCCAACCTCTCCACCACCATGGGCGAGACCAAAGAGCTGTCAAAGGACATCAGGGACAAGATTGTAGACCTGCACGAGGCTGGAATGGGCTACAAGTCCATCAGCAAGAAGCTTGGTGAGAAGGTGACCACTGTGTGATTATTCAGAAATAAAATAAAAATAAAATGACCACCAAGTAACCTAAAAGATTTTGAGAGTTTCTATAAAGAGGAGTCTGTGCTCTCCAACAAGGGTTTCTCCACCAAGTACTAAGTCATGATCAAATACTTATTTCACTCACTGACATGCAAATCAATGTATAACTTTTATGTAATGTGTTTTTCTCTGGATGTTGGGTTGGAATTCTCTCTCTCTCCATTAAAATGAAACTACCATTAAAATTAGAGACTGTTCATTTCTTTGGAAGTGAGCAAACTGCAAATTTCAGGAGGGGATCAAATAATTATTTCCTCCACTGTTTCTGTGGGTTTAGTGGCTGTTTTGGCTGTGATGTGGTCATGTGACATGTCCTCTGGCCCTCAGGATAACTGTCGTTTGGTCCCTAACAAAGACCAGCAGAACTCGGACAGTGACTCATTCGGAGATGCCTGTGATAACTGTCCCAACGTCCCCAACAGCGACCAGAAAGACACAGACAACAATGGACAGGGAGATGCCTGTGACCAGGATATCGATGGAGACGGTTAGAAACTGTCTTATGACTTCACAGGAGACACATGAATCTATACTGCCCTCTAAAGGCGGAGAACAGGAACTGCAGGAGCTGTGAAGCTTAGGGAAAAAGTTTGGAAAGTTTTGACAGCAAACTGCGGCCTAAGTTGTAAAATGTCTTTTAAGGCTGGTGTTTACCCAAAAATGCAAACTGATAAAACTGCAGGTACTGCATTAATCTCTTTTATAACTAATAAACAAGCCCGGTGAACGAATGTGTGCTCAGGTATTCCCAACGTTCTGGATAACTGTCCGAAGGTCCCAAACCCGATGCAGACAGACAGAGACAGAGACGGCGTCGGAGACGCCTGCGACAGCTGTCCTGAACTCAGCAACCCCATGCAGGTACACACACTCACAGGGCTCACAGCACACTGTCTGTAATGTACATCAAAAACGCAGTGCACTGATTTATCAATCATTTAAAGGCATTTTGAATAGAAAATAGCAAAAAAAAAAAACCCCAAAACTCAAACATATTAAATGTTTGCTCATCTCATGTTTGATAACAACATCTCTATTCAAAAAAGTTGTGAGAAAGACAACTAAAGAATGAAAGAGCTGAGCAGTGCTAAACATGCCTAGTGGAACATCTCACAGCTGAGGAGGTAATTAATAACATAGCTAGATGTAAAAACAGCATTTCTGGGTCTTTCAGAGTGAAGATGGGGAGAAGAGCATTACTCTGTGTCAGACTGTGCGAGCAAATAATTCAGTAAAGTTTGTTTTATCTTTGTAACATGCAAAAACAAAGAGGTCAAAGGTCACAGTGTGTCTTCTTTTCTCTTTAGACGGATGTAGACAACGACCTGGTCGGAGACGTTTGCGACACCAACCACGACACGTACGTCTGAGACACACACACACACACACACACACACACACACACAGTTTTCTAGTCTCTTTTTTTAAGAGCAATATCATTTTCATAAAGCTTGATGTTCAAGTTTGAACATGATATCTAGTTGCAGTTGACTCTGGACCTAAGTTACACTGTAGCTTAAAAATGAAAATGACTACACTAATAAATAAATAAGTTCCTTATTTAAGTGATTTTATTTGTATTTTCAGTTATTTTTGAATATTCTCAAAATGGCTGTTTCACATAACTTTAAGCCTCTTAGAAACATATGGTTAAGGCTATGAATACTACACATTAGTATTAGAGGTGATGCAGTTATGCTGGTGGCCACACCTCTAACTGTAACAGTATCCAAACAGATGAATTATGAAAGCATTTTTTAAAAATCTGTTAAAAAAAGGCAGCCTTAAGAGATCAATTCACCAGGCTGTAGACAATAATAATAATTGAAAAAAAAGAAACTTGCTTATTAAAGAGCGAAACCTGTTTGCCTTTTTTTAATGTCTGCAGGGACGGTGACGGTCATCAGGACAGCAGAGACAACTGCCCAGACATTCCCAACAGCTCCCAGCTGGACTCCGATAACGACGGCCTGGGAGACGACTGTGACCATGACGATGACAACGATGGCATCCTCGATGACCACGACAACTGCAGACTCATCGTCAACCCCAACCAGAAAGACTCTGATGGTAACGATCATAGAAAAAACCCACATGGCCTAAACTACCAGAGCCTGCTGCTGTGCAAACTTCAGTGAAAACAAACTTTTTTTTTGTCTGTTCAGAAGCAAAAATATGATATTAAATGTGATTATTGTGATTTATGGTAGTGAGCACAATTATCTTCTTAAACTTTACATTTTTTGGTTTAAAAAAAGTATATCAAATCTGTTTATGCAATTACGTAAATATTCTTACCATATACTGTATTATAAAATAGATATTTTTTAAGGATTATTAAATCCCACTTTTGATTTATTTACATCTTTTTAACCAAATTTGCTTTTTTCTGCATTCAAATCTCTTTTTATGGCCGGCTGTGGAAAGGTTCCCACATTTATTACAAACCTCTGATAAATATTGAAGGTTTTTTTGTTTGAATTATATTTACTGTTTTGTTTTATTTATGTGCAAATTGGCCATAAATTTGATATCTCCCTGACTGAATGCTGAACCATCCAGCTCAGCAGTATCACAGCTGTGCTGTAAACCGTGCTCTCTGGGGATGAAGAGAACTGGATCATCTGCATAGAGGAGTAATTTTAGCCAGAGAAATGCTGAACAGGTCTGGATTTAAACTGCTCCTCTGTGGCTGTCCGTCTTTAGTGAATGGTATCGGAGATGTCTGTGAGAACGACTTCGATAACGACGCTGTGATGGATTTGATCGATGTATGCCCGGAGAGCGCTGAGGTCACGCTGACAGACTTTAGAGCCTATCAGACGGTCGTCCTGGACCCAGAGGGCGATGCCCAGATTGATCCTAACTGGGTGGTGCTGAATCAGGTAACTTTTATGTTCTTACATGAACACTGAGCAGTATTACTGTTGCTGCACCTGTTCTCGTCAGCATGAGCTCATATAGTAGAAAAAAGCATTTAATTGTTTATCCCTTTGTGTTAAAATGAATTAAAGATGTGGGAGGACATCTCAGATGTTCATAGTAAGATTTTAGATCAACAAAAGCTCCAGAACCTTACAAGAAAATGCAGCTGATACTAGTGTTTTGTTTAAAACCCTCCTAGAGCACCTCCTGGTGGACATGAAGCACAACCTACTTAAAGGGTGCCTATTTTGCTAATTTCCAGCTCCACATTTTTATTCATTTACTCTTCTATAGTAGTTCTGCATGATTCACAATTTAAACTAATTTTTATTTAAATAGTATATCTTATACTATAAACACAAGCGGCCTGTGTGATCTTGATGCTCTCTTTCCTCTTCAGGGTATGGAGATTGTCCAGACGATGAACAGCGATCCTGGTTTAGCCATAGGTACGAGTTCCCCTTTAAAGTTGAGAATTCATAGCTGTCCCCTGGTCCTGGTTCTTGAGTAGACCGTCACCTCCTGCTCTGTGTCTGCAGGCTACACAGCGTTTAATGGCGTTGACTTTGAGGGAACGTTCCATGTCAACACGGTGACGGACGACGACTACGCTGGCTTCATCTTTGGCTACCAGGATTCATCCAGCTTCTACGTGGTGATGTGGAAACAGACGGAGCAAGCATACTGGCAGTCCATCCCCTTCAGAGCCATCGCCCAGCCCGCCCTGCAGCTCAAGGTTTCTACTCTGTTCTGCTGTTGTTTAATGTATTGCTTCGACTGTTACAGACTGTACACTTCTCTGCTGCCATCTCATGGCAGAAACCAGCATTACATCATGTGCTAGCATTTTGTAATGCATGCTGGTCATTCTTGAAGAGTTCATTTGTCGTCAGTTACTCTCTTCACAGATTTCTCCTTGTGTTTATCCTGCAGGCGGTGAAGTCTCGGACTGGACCAGGTGAGTTCCTGAGGAATGCCCTGTGGCACACTGGAGACACACCTGGGGAGGTGAAGCTGCTCTGGAAGGACCCACGAAACACCGGCTGGAAGGACAAAACCTCATATCGCTGGCAGCTGAGCCACCGGCCGCAGGTGGGATACATCAGGTGAGTCCACAGGCAGACCTGAGACCCCAGACTAGACCAGAATACAGTTAGAGCTGTGGTACAGTTGTATTTTAAATACTGCAGTATGACCATATCCTCTACTACATTCCTGTTTGAAGCACCCCATTGCACATGCATAGCATAGGGCCTTGCAGGATATTGTAGTAGTACTGGAGCTGCAGTACTCTGTAGTACTCTCTCTCTCTGTGGCTTTAACTCTTACCTGTTTTACAGTATAATGTTCACTTTGCAGTATACTAAGTATAGAAACTGAGAGCTTAGTAGTAAAAATGCTGCTGTACTGCTGTTTTTTGTCTAATTCTGGGTCAGTACTGATAGCAGTGTTTAAATGAACAATTTGTCCTTTCAGCTCTTCAGTCATTCTGTTTTTAACGGTTAGCCAGCTAAAGCTGATGACAAACAACAGATAAATATTGGCCCCTGACATCGGTAAATGCCATATACTAAAATTAGGCAGCAGTGCCATATACACTGTAGTACTTCTTTGAGAACTTTCAGGCCAGTTTCATATCTTTACACAGCACAGAAACTGCCCTCATTAAGGTAACAATGACCTTCCAGCACTGGACCGTCAAATATATGAAAACAGTCATGCGTGCATCTTGGTGGTAACTCCCTCCTTGTAAGATTTTACCGATCACTTTTAAAGCACATCTGGGTCCGGAGCTACACGGCAGAAATGCCGACCCTACATGAACCAGCTCTCAGCCTGTGCTCCTCAGGTGAGGTCTGAAGGCCTGGTCCTATTTCTCCATCAGGACTCCTCAGCTCTGGAACATCCTCTCACAGAGTCAGGGACTCCCTTTAAAGCATTTCTGAAAACTCTTTAAACTTGCTTTTGTTTGATTTCATTATATGTGATGTCATCTTTTATTGACTACTTATCAGTTGTTGTCTTATAATTTATGTTTCCTTGGTTTTAATCTTTAGTTTTATTCTTTTTTATATTTCATTTTCTTTCATCACCTACATATTTTTTAAGTTAAATGTGTGTGTGTGTGTGTGTGTGTGTGTGTGTGTGTGTGTGTGTGTGTGTGTGTGTGTGTGTGTGTGTGTGAGATTTCTGGCTGAACTTCCCTTCTGAGTATGCTGAGTTTATTACCATTATTACAGTAAAGATGCTGTAGTAGCTTATAGTATGGATGCCGCAGTACTCCTAAGTAAAAATACTGAGTAGTAAGGATAGTATAAGCTACTGAGCAAATACTGTAGTCTTTGGAGCAGTACTCTGCTGTACTCTCAGCTTGTCTGTTAGTCATCTTCATAAATGTGTTCTGTGTAGATATTACAGTAGTCTGTAGTACTGATATAGAGACAGATAACATACCCTTTATCAGTCCTACAGCTGGGAAATTGACATACTACTACTCATTTATTGTAGTACAAATAGTGCAGTTATCTGTATTATAGGTACTGCAGTATTCTCTCAGCCTTCAGCTTTGTCTGTTAGACTCGTCTTTATTGCTGTAGTCTGTATTGCTCGTGCTGTACTGAGTAACCTGGAGTACAGATATTGCAGTAGTGCGTAGTACCCCCTCAGCCTGCAGCTGTGTCCCTTATGTTCATCTGTTTCCCATCTCTTGCTTTCTTTTCTCTTTACTGCATTCTTTACCCTCTGAAACTTCTTTGTGGCTTCGGGGCCCCCCGGTACTCCATTGTACTCGTCTCCATGGCGACCAAAGCCCTGGCAAGAATCCGGCTCGGTGGCCATTGATATGCAGATCATACGGAGAGAGCGCGACAAGCTGGAAAACTTTATCCCATAAAATATCTACTGTACCCGCTCAAAGTGCTAAATCAGTCGTTATTAAGACCTCGCGCTGCTGAAAAGAGTCAAAGCTCCACTCGTCCTGCTGCTACTCTGTTTGTAGGATTCATTTTTTAAATGTCTGTCACGCCCACAGGAGGACTTCAATCATCAGATTCTGCTGATTTCATATTGCTCAAAACTGTTTTTCAAAATAGCAACAGATTAAAAAAAAAAAAAGTCTGGATTCACATTCATCAGTCGGAGGAGAAAGAGAAAAGCAAAGGAATAAAGGCAGAGAGGCTGGAGGAGGAGGAGGTGGAGGATTTTACAAAGTCTCTTCTGAGAGTTTTTAAAGAGAGAGAGAGTGCAGAGTCGAAGGTGGTTCGTCCTCTTTTCTTCCCTCTGCCGCGCTCCTCTGTGTTTTTCACACTGCGCTTCTGTCCTTTAAAGCTGCTGCTGGGACTTCATGTGCAGTTTACACATGCGATCGAAAATAAAATGGTGGAGAAATGATGGCTTTATCTATTTGGTCTGACGATTTATTCAAGCGTGGCACAAACTTTCAGGAAGTGAGAACAAAGAAAATGTTATTTCTGCTTGCACACACAAACGTGAGGAGAAGCTACAGCTGTTCTCTGGGATTCTGTCTTCTCGTTAGTTTAGGAAGTGTGTGATTTTCCTTTCCTTGAACCTGCTGCATCACATCTTTGTTTATTTGGGGCATTTGGTTGCTAACTGTTTAGCATTGTTGGAAAGATGCTGCCACCAAAATGTCACCCATGTGTCAGTGAAGCCTCGAGCTCAGTGTTTTTAATTGTCGCCCTCTTGGTGCTTTGAAACCAGCCGTGACACTCGCAGCACACTCACAGGTACCGAGTTGTCATTTTGACCCTGCTGGGAATTTTATTTTAATAAATAAACATCATGTTGTATTCAGACTTGTAACGAGGAAATGAGGCCATAAACTCACCAGGAACGTTTTTACTGAGCTCATAAATCAAGTGAGCAGTTGGGTCGTTTTCTCATAGACTTCTATACAGTCTGAAGTCTTTTTTTCAGTCGCCTCCTGTTGGGCATCAGGAAGAATGCAGCTTAAAGGCATTTCCACACTGGCTTAACTTTGTAAACTCCAAGTTTTCCATCCTTGCATTCACCTCTAACTTATTTCTGTACCTCTCAAATCACTTGATTTCTAACCTGATGTATCCAAGCAATTCCCTCTCCTGCCCACTATTTACCTCAGCAGATGTGAGATTTCTAACCAGGGATTTGTTCCAAGGGTTGGGTTTGGGTCCTGCCTCAGTGTGTTTAATGTTGGGGTTCTGCCCCCATGTTTATCTTTGGGAAAGTTTGTCTTCTTTCCTCAAATGTCACAGTGGAGTGTTTTTGGTGTTTATCTCTGGAACTGCAGGAAGCTTTTATTTTCTAACCTGATGCATCCCAGCATTTACCTTTTATGAGACAGCATTTATCCCAAGGAACTTTTGGTTTGTAATCTGGAGCATCCCTGTGTTCCCGTGCTTTTAGGGTCAAGCTGTTTGAGGGGACAGACATGGTGGCAGACTCTGGGGTTGTGATCGACACCAGCATGAGAGGAGGACGGCTCGGCGTCTTCTGCTTCTCCCAGGAAAACATCATCTGGTCCAACCTGCGCTACAGATGTAACGGTATGACCTCACACCCAGCTTGGCATTATGTAGTTTTAATTTTTGGTTTTATTTGTTTCCAGAGCATCCCGGAATATTTTGATGAGCCTTTTTATGTTGTTAAAATTTGACTGATGTGTTGAAGTGAATTAATATATTTCCAGATCATCTGGAAAGTGACACCTTTGGACTTTTCAGTTTTTCCTGAACAAAGCGTGATCAAAAACTTCTTGAAACAACCCCATAGAAATACATTTAAATATCACTGATCCCACATCCCAGATCATCTTCTCGTGTGGCTGGAGCACTGTTCTGACCGCTTACACTGTGACCTCTGTGATTTCACCGCAGGCATCAAACTTAAACGCCTGCTTCTGTTTCAAAGGGACTCTAATTTCATCTGCTGATGAGAGCTGGATCACTGGCTGTGACCAAACAGTTTTCAGTTGAAGGACTCACAGTTTCCAAGCCTTAAGGCGAGGAGTGACACCAGGACTAAATAACCTTTTTCTTTTTTTTCATCATTCATTGCATTGTGCATTGTGAATTCATAACATCCTGAGGAATCTGAGGGGGAATATTCCACCGCTGTCACAGCACTGACCACACCAACACAATCGCAGCTCACCGCCTGGACCTGTTGTCCCATTTGCCCCCCTGCATCCCTCCCCAGCTTTCTGTGATTCCAGTAATTCTTGTCCCACGGGGACACAGATTCCACCATCTTCAACTGCAGCCGGCAAAAGTTGTCTCCACTCCACTCCACTCCAACCAGAACCTGCACCATTTTAGAACTGGTTCATTTGTTGCTATGCTGAGCTCAGACCTAACAAAGGAGGATACCACCCCCCCACCCCCACCCCCGCAGTACAGGACAGTGGAGCTGGAGTCTGTCTTTGGCATGAAATACCATGAAAAGGCAGTAAATTAATTTTTAATAGCTCATTTAGCTTCTTTTCTCGTATGAGTAAACCCCTCGTGTCTGAATCTTACCTACAGAAGTGGAAAATCCAGATGAAATGATTTATCCCAATAGTGTCAGGATTTAGGGATTTGTGTCCACTTTTGTTGATTCAGTTGATATCAATCTGTGAGCACAGATTCAATATCTCCTCATTTCTTTTCTATTTCAGACACGGTGCCCGAAGACTTCCAGGCTCATCGTAAACAAGTTCTGATGCACATTCAGGTCTGAGAGCTGCAGACGGACTGTTAACACACCCCACACGCAACATGAAAAGCATCAGTACACACATCGCTGAACACTCACGGAGCCTGAGCTCCTCTGAACCCACTTTAACTGTAGTCTGAATGTGAGCTGGGAATGTGCAGCCTGAATGAGTGAGTGTGTGTGTGTGTGTGTGTGTGTGTGTGTCTGTGTGTGTTATGAATGAAATGTCGTTAAAAGAGAGAAAGCAGCCGAAAGAGTGAACAGTCTGGGGATACAGTTCAGGAGCACCTGAACGCACCATCAGTGTCCGTCTACGTTTGAATGTCTCTGTTTGTTTAATATGAGTGACCAGCATTGGAACAGGTGAAGCAGAACAGGTGTGCTTTAAAGTTTAGTGTCTTAGAATTAAATGTACTTTTTTTTTTTAATTATCAGTGGATTTATGTGTGCATTATTTTATCACACAGCTGTTGAATGCAGGAGAAGTTGTGTATTTTAATCTCTATTATTTTGTGGTCTTATTTTGCATTAATAATCTGCAGAGTGCTTAATAACTGGAGCTAAATGGCGGATGAGTTTGAGCATTTAAGGAGGAGCAGAAATGCATCAGTGTGCAGCAGATGTATAACACATGACAAAACTAAATCTTTGGAATATTATCTCGTTCTTGTAATTGAAATTAACATCAGATTAATTGCCTGGCTGTAGCAACATCTTCACCTCAGGATGCTTTGACTGCCGTGTTTCTCTTACAGTGACTCCAGTAGTTTAGTACTTTTCCATCTGCAGGTGAAAGCGATTTCACTGAAGAGCAGCAGCGCTATGAAATTACTCTCTGAAATTTCCAGTTTTTGAGGTCATTTTTCCGAATTTATCCCTAATATAAATATCAGGTTTTTCTTGTGAGCCTCCGATCTTCAATCAGCTGCTGTCCAGTCTGCGGTGGAGCTCCAGAATGAAATAATCCAGGTCTGCTTCTGTGGAGAGATGCGGCATGAAAGCTGTTGTTTCTGGCTTTGCCTCGATGATGCGTTGGTGTGCTCGTCTTTCATTCGTCTCCCCCCAGATTCTCTCCTCTTTCTGCTTGTTACTGATCTGGGTTTAATTTAAGACTCTAGTTCAAATTCATCACTGATGTTTAACACAGACGAGGACATGTAAATCAGCACCCTGACAGGTGCAAACACACACACAGACTTCATTTCCAAATTAATGTGCATCCACTGACAAGAAAGAAGAAGGACCAAAGATTTCTGGACCTCTTTTGATCAGAAAATCTCAGTTTAACTGATCAACAAACCAACGCAAACCTCTCATGCTGAGACCTGATAAGCTAACGTTACAGAGAGGAGAGTCTTTGATTCCAGTGGAAAGTGAAATGCATATTTTTGTGTGTCTTCAAATGTACATATCTTTGTTGAAATAAACCCAAACCATGACTTTTCCTACAATCCCGGTTATATGCTCCTTGATTTCTGCAGCAGAGGAACTCGGACATGTGACACGTGCTCTCTGCAGAGCTACCTCCTGTTCACACATCAGCGCCTACAGTTTGCACATGAAACAAATCACTCTGTAAACTGTTCTATATCACACACACACACACACACACACAGAAACACACACACACAGAAACACACACACACACGCAGGATGAATAAATGAAGTAACTGATGTCAGCTATGGAGGGAGGTCTGACATAACCGACAGTAAAAAATGATTTGGGGTAAGTTGATTAACTGCTGGTCTGTTTCAGGCCTGTGATGCTGTGTGCACAGTTATAAGCTGGCTGAAGCAGCCCTCACTAATAAATAGATTTTTTCTTGCTGTCAGTATTTATTTTAAAAGAAGTGTGTGAGGCTACTAACAGAAAGCAAGTAGAATATGGACTGCAGAATGTATGTAGGAACACGTGTGGGGAAAAAAAGAAAAAGTATTACAAGATTCAGCAGCCTCATTTTTTCTAAAAAGAAACAAAAGTGGCGTTCATGACGGTGCGCCTCGAACACCGATGGAGTGTTTTTCTGGACAGCAGCAGCGCTCGCTGCTGTGAACACAATCCAAACTTTCACCTCCATCCATCCATCCATCCATTTTCTTCCGCTTATCCGGGGCCGGGTCGCGGAAGTGCTAATGAGAATCCTTCATCAAACCACCTGATCTACAAACTTCACTGGTCTACAAAAGCAGTCTGTGTGGAGACAAACTGCTTCTTTACTTTACCATCTCTAAATTTGTCAGATTTCTTATAAATTATGCTGCTGGCTTTTTCTACCACTGATCCACGCAGGGGTGTGTCCACCTTTATTTTAAAGAACATATACATCTGCTTTTAAATGCTGTATCATAATAGATTAAGCTGTGCAGTAGTATATATAGTATTAACATTTTTTTCAGGACAGTAGAAATGTACAGTGGGGGGCCAGTGGGGGAAAATGTTGTGTTGGACATGTTTTGGATTATCTTTATCTGGAATCAGGTCCCTCAGTCTCGGTCCTGTAGAGACCGTCCGGCTTTCCAGCAAACATCGAAACCCTGACGCCGTCTTCCCGGTCAAAACTAGTCGCAACATTATGGCAAAAACTGAACCGTGAATGACAGATGTTCATTTTTCAGGTCTAGTCAGTCCGTCTCTGTGAGAAATATAGATCATATTATTATTATTATTTTTAAACAGTGGTATTTGATTAGACCTGTATAGGGTGTACCCTGCCTCTCACCCAATGACAGCTGGGATAGGCTCCAGCATTTATGTTTATGTAGCTCTTAATTCTGTCTGATTCACTATGAGATGAACTTCACATCGATTTCCTGTCTGTGAGCATCATAAGCCCTGGGGTGTGCAGCAGTCAGTTAGCCCAGAATGGACCCCGGAGCCGGAGGTGATGAATTTGAGTCATGAGTTCTGTGGTCGGTGGTTTACTGTCTTGCTGGGAAGTCTAACAGGGACTTTCAAGAAGTACCTCAAGGTGAAGTTTAGGTCCCATTTGCACAACTTTAATTTTGGAGTTATTTTTCTACCATGACTCCACTGTGACAAAAGACCACCAATCAGCAGTTACTCAGTGTCAAAACTTTTGCAGTGCTGCCTTTCAGGAGATTTGTACTTCCACTCAGTTCTGCTTTGAGTTAAATGATAGTTAAAAGGTTGAATGTTTACCATGTTGATCTTTTAATTTCACCGTGTTAGCATCCTAAATTAGTAGCTGATAATATATTTGAGATCTTTACGTCAGGCAGAATTGGAAGACTGGTTTCTAGACACTGACCAGCCCACTGTGGGAAATAAAATCTTTCTGTTTATTGTTGGGAGAAACAACATAGTGACACCATGGAGAATAAAACAAAGCCGTAAGTTATCTCATGATGTGTGATACCTGGTCTCTGAGCTCCAGCGCTGTTTTTGCTCTCTCGTTGCCCTGGTGGGGAGAGGATGGGGTCGTGACCCCTGGGCCGGGGAGGCCGGGACGAGTGCAATATTGGAGGGGAGATATGACAACAGTGCACCACATCCCGGACCTGCCCGACCCTGGGAGGAAACACACAGCACACCCTGAAACACACACAGTCGTGTTTCCGTCACTTCAGAGGATTTTTTACATTGACTGACATTGTAAAGCAAACTAATTTAAACTGAACTGTAACTGTAACTCCTCTTTGTCCCAATCTGACCTCAAACTAAACCATCCAAATCATGTTCACTTCCAACACAGCCTGCAGATGTCCTGATGAAGTTTGTGCTGAGAAACACGTTATTATCATAACGATAATGTTGAACTTTGCCCTATTGCTCTTAAATCTGTTGCAGTCAGCAATGCGAAAAAAGTAAAATGAAGTCTGCTGACGTGTGCTGTGCAGAGGATTGTGGGTCAGACTGACCAGAAAAAAAAATGCTGGCTTGTAAACTGCAAAATGTGTCTGGATGCCTAACTTAACCATCGAGGAATTTACTCGACCTTAAACCGAACCTTTAATCACCTTCAGACTTTCTCATTTACATCATGGGGATGTCCTTTTCTCCCTGTAAGAAAGCTGAGGCCCTAAAATGTGTAAAAAGATTCCCTCCACTGTTGTTCCAATTAAAGGTTTTATACAGTTACATGATTGTTTCTTGAAATGCATGACAACGAAAGACACTAATCACTAGTGTAAATATTTCATTATCTTTAGTTAAATGTAATTTGCTATTCTTTACATATTAATATTGGAAAGATGTAGTTATTAAGACGTTGCTCAGCGGTGTTGCTCATTAGCTGAGGAGAGCTGGTTAAACTGCCCTCAGACGCCTTCAGTGTTACTGTCAGAAGTGCACAGAAACCCTCATTTTACCTTTATGTTTTATCTACCTGCAATTTAAATTCAATCAGCTACATCTTACACATGCGTTTAACAAACATGTCACATGTATGTATGGCACTTTATACATCCTCTATTTCACCATGTCAAAAAATTAATTGGTAATTAAATTAAAGGAAAATTGCAGCTCTAATTTCATTTGAAATCTAAAATTTTTAAATTCCTATCAAAACATGTATCTGGCAGTAATATAATTCTTTATTATCAATTTTAAGAAAATTAATGTTAATATTATGACTGATTTAAAACATGCTGAAGTAAGCATGTTACATCGTTCTTGTGGAGGTCTTAAAAAGCACAAACTAGAAATTCACATATTTGCTTTATATGCTGATCATATTAAAATGTCCATTTATGGGTTTAAAAATGTACATCAGTTATATTTGTTAGCCTAATAGCATAATTGCCTAAGTCATATTTTGGCCAAAATTGAGATATCTATCTAAATGAATCTACACTGTTAGCAGAGTAGAATTAGGTAGGTATCTCAAAATATGCCAAAATATGACTTAGGCATATTTTATGCCTTTATGCTAACGATATATATATATATATATATATATATATATATATATATATATATATATATATACATTTTTACAATGTGCCATCTATCAGTTGTATGTGCATACATATGTATTCGTACTCTGTCACCACAAAAAAATGTATTACTTGTCTTTTGTTTAATAATGTCAGTCCTAAAAATTGGTGATTTCTAACCAAGCACAGAGCATGAAGCTGCCTGTAATGCAGCTTTTCATTACTTTATTTTTTAATTACTTTCAAGTTACATGTAAATATGAGAAAAGTCAAGTTAAGATTTTGCATGTATTTTGAATGTATTTTACATTTAATGTTGCACATGTTTTGTGTTAAAATTAATGGTAATTTCATTGGTCAACTTTTTCCTGTAGTGTTTTATAAGTGCTTTCCTTGTTATCGTTGTACGTGGAGGAGCTGCGTGACTTTGGTTCAACACCATGAGCTCAAACACTCGGTTTCTTTGGCTGTTTGTTTACATGTGTGTACTTGTTCTTTGAGAACGGTTACTTCTCATCTTTTACTTTATTCTCTACACAGTTGCATCGTAATCTATTTATCCTGCAGGTTGCCCCATACTCAAACTGCTGTGACACCTGACCCCCCCATGAATAAAGGAATTTCTTATTTTATCTTATCTTAATAAATAAATCAATAAATAAATTATTTAAGTTAAATGTATTCCAATGATACATGTGATTCATTATATGTAAAAAACGTACATTTGTACTTGTTATAGTTTTTTACTTACCGAGCTGTGATTTAGAAGAATCTAAAGTGATTTTATAAACACGTAGCCAACAACAGAATATATCATAATAAACCTTATGAAGTGGGGAAAAATGACTTAAAGTCACCTGTTGGTAAATTGGTACAAAAAACTAGTACCACTCAGTCAGTGTTACTTAGAAAAATCAATATTTAACAGATCTGTTTGTACCCGTGTTTGTGAGTCACCTCATTAATCAAATCTGGAGTCTGAATGTCCTAAAACCACAAATGATTTAACATCATTTCACAGGGACAGCTCTGTCAGCAGAACTCGAGACATAAAAGCATTTAAAGCATCCAGCCTGTCACTTCTGACATGATTTCATGATGAAAGCCCGAGTCAGGAGCAGATCCTTCGACAAGCTTGACAAAAACTGCACTAAAGCTGAATTTACAAACACACTAAACCACAGAATGACTCACCTCTCTGCAGCCACCCTCTGCCCGTCTATGTCGCCTTGTTGTTTCTGGTCTGTGGAGGGTCCCAGTCTGTCAGTCCTGGTTTTAATCTGGACCCCCACCCCCACCCCATCCCCAACCCCCCACTTTTAAACACTAACAAAGGCTCTGGGAGCTGCTCAGTGAGGCGTAGAGGGGCCCGCTTCACGCTTAAAGGGCCAACAGCTTAACCTGTGAAATCCCACTGCAGCGTCCATCTGCACACCCTTCCATCCTCATTCAAATCCACAGAACTTTATTCAGGAACAGATGAAATGGACCCAGAAGGAGCAGCACCAAATTAACTCTGTTTACCTGCAGATAAAGTCTCTGGTTTCTGCTCTTACCTGCCTCGGCCCAAACGTCAATCTGCTGCAGCTCTAAGGTCGCTGCTCTTAGGTTTAAATGATGTTTGACCACAAACTGGTTGGTTCAGACAGCAGCAGGTGGTTTTACTGCAACTTCATAGTGATACTGCTACCCCCTGCTGTCTCTTATGTAGTACTGCATTTTGACCCCCACCCTTCCCTCTCATTACTTCGCAAGATTGTTCCCCAGTTGTATCCCTGGCATGCTTTTGTTTTAAAGCTTTAGTTCTTATTTTACACATTTTGATATATAAATCTATGGCTATATGAGGCTACAGGTAACGCTCCCCAGTGCTATACAAGTAATTCAAATCTTATCCGGCTGCAACATTAAAGTGATATGCACATTATTGAATCAATATTTGTCATCCAATAACATGTGTAATATTCTGTATAATAAATATGGATATTTTATATTTTTTTTATTCAATTCAATTCGGTTTTATTTATAAAGTGCCAAATCACAACAAAGAGTCTCCTCAAGATGCTTTATATTGTAAAGTAAAGACCCTACAATAATATGGAGAAAACCCAGGGAGAAACCTCTAGAAGGACCAGGCTCAGGGAGGGGCAGTCATCTGCTGTGACGGGCTGGGAGTGAGGGGACAGAGAGGGACAAAAAACACACTGTGGAAGAGAGCCAGGGATTCAAACACGTACACTTAACTCTAATGTGTGACTTTTATCCAAATTTTGAAGCACTTTGTAACTCAGTGTTTTGAAAAGTGCTATACAAATAAAGTTATTATTATTATTATAATAATTATTAGACGCCATGTTTCTAAGGTTTGTAGGGCCGAGTACAATAACTTCAATTTTATCTGAATTTAGAAGCAGGAAATTAGAGGTCATCCAGGCCTTAATGTGTTTAAGACATTTCTGCAGTTTAACTAATTGATGTGCGTCATCTGGCTTCATGGACAGATAAAGCTGAGTATCATCTGCATAACAATGAAAATTGATGCAATGCTTTCTAATAATACTGCCTAAGGGAAGCATGTATAATGTAAATAGAATTGGTCCTAGCACAGAACCCTGTGGAACTCCATAATTAACCTTAGTGTGTGAAGAAGACTCCCCATTTACATGAAAAACTGGAGTCTATGAGATAAATATGATTCAAACCACTGCAGTGCAGTACCTTTAATACCTATAGCAAGCTCTAATCTCTGTAATAAAATGTTATGGTCAACAGTATCAAAAGCTGCACTGAGGTCCAACAGGACAAGAACAGAGATGAGTCCACTGTCAGAGGCTGTAAGAAGATCATTGGTAACCTTCACTAATGCTGTTTCTGTACTGTGATGAATTCTGAAACCTGACTGAAACTCTTCAAATAAACCGTTCCTCTGCAGATGATCAGTTAGCTGTTTTACAACTACTCTTTCAAGAATCTTTGAGAGAAAAGGAAGGTTGGAGATTGGCCTATAATTAGCTAAGACAGCTGGGTCAGTGATGGCTTTTTAATGCACACATTTGTGTACTTTAGTAAAAGTTCTAATTCTGCTTGAGTAAAGAGTCTGAATGCTTCTTTCACCACACTCTAAGAGTTATTCTGTACAAAAAGATTAAAAGTTAAAGGTCAAAGTTTTGAGCAGCCACTTTCCATGTTATACTTCTGTACATGCTATATATATATATATATATATCACGCTACACATCAGTAGAATATTTATCACCTGTAGAGCGAGAAATCAAACCAAGAAAACTAAAGTAAAAATCTGTGCTTCACTTCAACGAAACAGCAGCAGGTCACAAATAGAGTTCGACTTCATGGAGGTCAGAAATATAAATAAACTGCTGCAGTGTGTGTGTGTGTGTGTGTGTGTGTGTGTGTGTGTGTGTGTGTGTGTGTGTGTGTGTGTGTGTGTGTGTGTGTGTGTGTACAGTTGTCATGCAGCAGGTGGTTCTTGGTGATTTATTTAGAAGCTACTGAAGCTTCCAGTCAGTGTGAACACACCACAAATTCCAGACCAGGGCCTGGGGTGGGACAGCACAGATCCTCTGAGATAGACCTGGACCAAATCTCTGAGAGACCCGAGTTGAGTCTTGGAGAGTTTTGGATCTCTGAGAGATTTCCCTCCGATAAACTGGAGACATGGACCAAACCAGCTGAAGGTAAGAAACAAACAAAAAAAAAGGCCTTAACATGTGATAAATGTAGATCAAAAACCTTTTTTGTCTACAAATAGAAAAATTAAAACCATACATCAGATTTTGCTGTGGATTATTTTTCCTGTCAACAATAGAGACCAAGAAATTCTCAAAAGAAATGAAAATAGTTGTAGAAGAGGACAGAACACCAATTTATTTGATCAGAAACTGGTTGGACCTTTGACATAAAGAATATTTTATCATTCTAGGTAACACTTTAATATTATGGTTTATATGCCACTTTTAACGCATCAACAACTTTTGGGTTGCCAGGTTGTAGAAAACCCTCCTTCTGCATCACTTAATGCTAAATAATTTCCACTGTAAACATCACAAAACAAATGATTTCTTAAACAGAAGAAATAATTTGCATGATTAAATTTAATAATTTCAGTTATTTAGTTTTATTTGGTTTTGAACTGAAATATGATTATATCAAACTTTAAGGTTTCCTGCTTTTGTGCACACCTCTAGGAAATTCCAGGCTCTAAAGGATTTCTAAAAATACATTTGCTGTACAAACAAAATCTACCCGTAAAGTTAGTTACTCACTGTCCTTGGGTCTTATTTTAAAAGGGAACTTTATTTTACATTACCCATAAATGAACTCACAGAAAAACATACATTTTAATTATTAGTAATGGCTGTATTTACTACAGAAACACTGCATTTTTGAAGAAAAAAAAAACAAACTTTAATGCATGATTTTGCTGTAAACTGATGACTTATAGCTTTTTTTCTGTGTCCAGTACATATTTAATATTTAACTTCAAACCTACTGAGTTGGGGTACAAAGGCAAAACTACAAAACCTTTGACCCTGACTGGATCTTTAGACATATGTAGTGATAAAAATACATTTGTCATTGCATATTACATGCTCATACTTTAGTAAATGATTGAACAAATGTTCTTCTTTTAAGAGGTACTATGTGCAGTGAATGCAACATTTTGTTTGCCTAGTTTTTAGCGTATCAGTCACAAAATCAGCATTTGAAACACAAAAAAGAACATTTTTCTATTTAGAAAAAAATAATTTTGTTTCATAACACTGTGTGATGTTAGTGGGCTCCACTTCAAAGTCACTGATAGTGTTACACACTGGAAAGAGAGGCACTGAAACACTCAAGTGCACAAACTTCACATCCTTTGGATTTTTGACAACTCATCCTGAGTGCTTCACACCACAGTGACTCTGAAGGCTGTCAGAGGCGACAGAGAAGGTTGGAGAAGGTCTCATTTTACAATCCAATCAGACAGTAGTGACTAAAGAGTGAGAAACACATGAAAAAAATGACCTGTTACATGTTTAATATTTGATCATTTGTACAGCAAAATGCTGCTATCACTTATTCCCAAAATAAATAATACTCATCATGCTCGAAAAAATATTTCCATGTATGTGTGTGTGTGTGTGTGTGTGTGTGTGTGTGTGTGTGTGTGCGCGCGCACTCTTGTATATAAACTGCACATACTGTCTGTGTGTGTGACTGTAATTCTGCAGGGCAACTGGGGTTTAAATTTAGCCCTCACACACAAAAACACACACAGTCACGTTTGTGTTACTGCAGAGGACGCTGATTTGGAGCCACTTCCTGCAGACCAGCCTTTGCATAACCAGCGTAACCTAATATTAATAACCTTAACCTAACATTACACCTTGAACTAAGGATGCACCCTGAACTTTATTGATTTACCATACGGGGACTTGCTCATCAACAGGAGTCCCCACCATGCGACTGTATAAACAGATGAGTAAGACAAGTGCACACACACACACACACACACACACACACACACACACACACACACACACACACACACACACACACACACACACTGATCCCTTCCCACCTGTTAAAAATGTCAGAGTCCCCACTATTCATTCATTTTAAAGGACCAGTTCAGTATTTTCAGATAAATACATTGATATTTCACTTGCCATTTGGGACAAAAAGATGATTAATTTTTGATTTGCTCCTTTTTTTAAAGTACCAATGTGGCAGTGCATTTGTGCCTTACTTCAACCGTTTGTGGAGGGATCTGGCTTCCAGCAGTGAAGGATTTTGGGGATGCACCCCTTTCAGATAGGGAGATTTGAAAGGGAGCAGGAAAGGGAGTGACATCACCACAAGAGGAAAGAAGAACAAAAAAGCAGCACGAGAAGCAGAGACCGTGGCTGCAGCGGACAGTTTTCATTGTTTTAACTCTCTTCGTTATATCTGTTGTGACTTCAGCCTTTTCTGTGGCAGGAGCTGAAAGCTAAACGAACAACATCACTAATAAGGTCCACTGTTCCACATATTTCTGACACTGGTGATAGTACAGAGCCACACACTGTAAAGCTCAGCGTGGAGCCTTCGCAATAAGCCCCGCCCCCCACCTGCTGCTGTTTGTTCTGTAGAAAAAAAGTCAGACAAACAGACAAGAGTCCATGTTACAACACAGAGAAAAAAGACAGGTCAACGCTGCGTGAATCAGTCAGGCTGAATTTTATTATTCTTTATTATTATGAATGATATTTAGATCTGCTGAAGTTGGATCACTGAGGACCAACACGGAGCAGGTAGGCCTCAGATTAAAGCTTCTGATATTACAAATCCAAATATCACACCATTAACAGCTGAAAGTCTGATTTTATAGTCCACCATATACCCTAACAGTCATGATTACTGCAGCAAATCCTAAACACAAAACATTCAGTGAACACTGATGTGAAACAGATTAAAACAGCAAATCATCACGTTTTATTTACAAAGCATTCATTTTATTTCTATGGCAGCTTTAACACATTTCACTAAACTTTACAAGAGTAGTAAGTAAGTAGTAGTTAGATATGATTTGGAGACAAAAGAAAACCAAGGTGGTGAGAAAAATAGAATTTAACTCCTTATACTTGCGTACTGAATTAAATTTAATAAAATAAAAGGTAAAAATTGTCCAAAGTTAGACACCACTGACACATTAATGGGTCATTCATCTCAGGCCATCACAGTTTGGAGAACATTTGCTGCTTGGCCATCTCGTAAAGTTTGGATAAGTATGATGATTGCTGTGAAATTTTAGCTTCATACTTTTCAAGATATATTTTTAAAAAAAATGATCCATCAGTCCGCTTCCAGCATGTTCTTCACACTTTGAAACTGGAGGGCATCTTTGAACATGGATCTCTCAAAACCCCGCAAAAATAAAAGCCTGAAATTTTATATATTAGATAGTCAAAAGATGAAAATCCAAACAAACATCAAGCTATTCTGTTAAGTAAGTAAGTGTGTGTGTGTGTGTGTGTGTGTGTAGTATAAATGATAAAAAACTATGCAGGAATAAAAGACAGCTAAGTTAACAATGGGATAAAAATGGATGAATCAAAGGATAAAAAGACAGGTGATCATGGGTCATGTGACATTTGTGTGTGCAGGTTTTCTGATGGCTCCTGAAGAAGAAGAAGAAGGTTTCAGAGAGCATCGGGCAGGTGAGCTGACTGTCCCGATGGTGGCGCTCTCACACAAACAATCACAAATTTCCTCCACAGTCAGTTAGAAACAAGAGACGTCCTCATCACAGACAGCTGCACAGTCACGTTTTTGAAACACTGGTTTCCATTTTTAAAAAATTTACCCGTACAGCTGTTACGAAGGGGAAAATTATCCATAAAGGCCCAAACTGTTTTTATACAAGGCTGCGAATATGTTTTTTTTTTTCCTCCTGTAAAGTCTGATTGTGGTGATTGACTCACATTAGAGGACATTAGCAGGTTTTGCTCATTTTTCAGCTCCTTGGGTTTCTGCTTGGTCTTCATAAATGTTCCCGGGGTTGAGGTCAGGTGACAGCAGTTATCACTGGTCTGATCCTACAGATGAGTCTAAACAACTCAAGGTGTCGCACCTTGACTAATGTGACTAGTATCCAGACTCAGTGTTGGAGGGCCTATTCCAGGAAGCAGGTTTTGCTAATACCTCTGAGTTTGTTTACCCTAAAATGAGGGAAACTCGGGTTTTCAGTTCCAGTAAGAGCTAACTCCAAATCAGTTACCAGGGTAACAGACTCTGTGAACCTAACCTGGCAGGTTTTATCCAACAAACTCTGAGTGTCTCTCTGACTCCTCACCTCCTGCTGCACCTGAACCACCTGTCTGACACTCCCATTCACTTCATAATGTTTCTGCAAAGCGATCAGAGCAGCGAATTCATCTGCAGACGTTTATGTTTCTACAAGCTCTGAAATCCCAGTTAGTTTGTTATTTTTGTCCATAACATGAAGCTTTTACAGTCGTTCGCTCGTCAACAGGCTGTAAGGACGGAGACAGCGATGATGTCATGGATCTATAATGAGGCAGCTGCAGCTGTCAGACTGTCAGTCAGTTCCTCTGAAACATTTACTGTAGTTACTGTAGCATCACTGTTACATCACACTGATCTGGATGAAGCTGCTGACACAGAACACACTGTGGATGGAAAAATGTCCGGATCTGATGATGATGTGAATGTTTGATTGAAGATGAGGCTGAAATGATTTGAAGACTTGAAAACTGAACTAAATGGATTTAAAGTGACTGAAATGATGTCATTTTGAAAGTTAAGGTGTCTGAAATTCAGAGTATGAATTTATACATATTTTCCAATGAAAATCACCAAAATCGGTGATCATCGGCTCTATAACGGATCTGCAAACCGTGTCCGAGTTCACCTTCACAGCAGGAGGATCCAAATGGATCAGGATCACGGATTCAGACGCGATAAGGCCCAGATCCAGTTCAGGCTCCAGTCATTTTCCAGCTCATCCAGTCTGGATCTGTTCATACTGGATTCATTTTTCCGACACGATCTGTATTCTTTAAATAAAATGCCTCATCCTCCCAAAATGTACTGAAATATTTAAAACATATAAAGCTGAGACATTTATCATAGCATGTTTGCCTTTACTGGTAAAACTTTACATTCATTACAGACTAAATATGAAACTATGACTGAACTCTGACCTTTAGCAGTAACTCAGTGAAACATCTCTGCTGTGGCTGTCAGAGATCTGTCATCTATCAGCTTCAGCTGATCTTAGATCAGATTGAAATGGTTAAACTGGAAACATTAAAGCAGTTTTTCTGTAAATCTCATTTCTCATTTTTATCCAGTAATGACAGAAATAATGAAATTCTAAATTTAAAAAAATGAATAAAGTGAGACTGCTATTCCATCAATAGATTCCATTTTTATTGTACAATTATTTAAACAAATAACCATAAAATTAACTGTCATAAACTGCAGCAAAAACAGTTTTTATTAAGTAACAAACTGACCTGAAGTCAGCTCTGCTCCAGGGTCTGCTGCTGCCTCAGTCTCCAACAGTTTCAGTCAACCACAGAATTAAAATGAACTCTGATGATCAGTTTTAAAGAGAATGATGATTGCAATCAAACAGATGAACTCATGTGTGGAGACAACACTGATGGACTGTAATTATCACGTCAGTCTGCCGATGAATCAGACATCACAAGAAGGGAAGAGTGGTACTAGTTCCCACTCAGAGCATCATCATGATCAGAAATCTTTATTAGAGCACACAAACTGACTCATTTATGAGTGGGTGGGTTGGTGGGAGGTGTCTCACAGGGGGCTATGTGTTTGGCTGACAGGTAACAGGCAGGTGAGTGCGACATATGTCCGTGTCATCTTTCAGACTGGTGCTGATTGACCGAACGACCTGTCGTAAAGCTGCCGATGGCGCTTCAGGCTGCCTCGCAATGGAAGTGCTGCATCCACCTGACTCTGCTGCTGGTCCAGCTCAGTTTACCTGAAGGTGCGACTGCACACACGCATACATGCACAGAAGACTGCACAGCAGATTACAGACACATCAGGAGTATTCTTTATGGCAACAGGAAGCAGCAATCCATTAGTGATAAACAGCAAACTGTTATTGTGACCCTTTAAAAAAAATGCATCCGTCAACAGGTGAGAAGATGGATTTTTAACCAGCAACCTCAGAGCCTTCAAAATAAAAGCCTTCAATCAGAGAGAGTGTCAGTGGATTCCTAAAATTTTGGATTTTTATTCTGAAGATTTATCTTTACTAGAATTTTCTGATTTCCCAGCTCCACAGCTGCTCCGGAGCAGGTTATGTTGGAGGTCAGAGTTAGAAAACCAAGCAGTTCTCTGGAAAATAGCCTCACAATTCCTGGAAGATCCCTCAAATGTTGTTGCATGGCTGGAGGGTTTAAAGTTGTTTTTTTAAGAGCACCCTAAATCTTTGTTTTTCCCTCATGAGTGTCAATAAGAAATATAGATTCTTATAGATCCAACTTCATGCCTGATTTTTCCTGTTCGCTGCAAGCAATTGTAAAACAGTTTTATTGTTATGTAAACCCTAATATGTGATCCTAAGACATCTGTTTTTACTTGCTGAGCTTAAATCAAAGGCTTTCAGCCAATTCCACATTTGAATTATGATTTTATATTTATTCTTTACTTACTTAGAAACTGTTAAAGGTTGCTGAGGCTGCAGTCTTATAGTATTACAGGCCCCCAGAGGACACCCCATAAAGCAAGTTCAACACACCCAAGATATCTTTTCCTTATCTGGCTTCACTTACCCTAACACTAGCAATCAGATGACAAGGTCACACAAAGATGGTTATCAACTTGGCAAGTCCAACCAGGGTCTATCATTATAGACCCTGGCATGATCATGTGGAAGTGGTGGCATTAGCAGCATCTAACCAAGGGGAAACCTCCAGAGCTGAGAAGTGAAACCAACATGGAGGTGGCAACAACTGCAATTCCACTCATATCCACATGAAGCTTGATCCAAACAGGCTGCTGTTCCACCGACGGGGTTCCGGTGCCAGTATTTGAAATAGTATATGAAATATATATGAGTATATTTCGGCCTAAACTGAACCCAGCACTGTCACGAGCACCGGTACCTCTGCGGTGGAAAAGTAGCAGCAGGGTCAATCCCCATAGACTGAAGAAGCTTCTTTCAGTGGTACCCTCATTCAAAGGGTTGCCAAAGCAGCACATTTGATTTGTGAGATTTTTTAAAGGCCACATGACCTTCCTGATGCAGTCCCAAAGGGATTTGCGTGACCTTCCAGAACTGAACCAGGGATCTTTTGCTTAGCAGCAAAAAAAATCCTACACTATGGAATCACTAGACAAACCCCTTAGACTTCCATGATAAAACATCCAAATTTAAAACAGAAATAATCATGTTTAAACTAATGTCTTCCTCACTCTCTTCAGTTGCAGCTCCCTGTCATATCCTGAAGTGTAACTCTGATTTTGTGGCTGCAACGCTGGAGCTGGGCAGCAGCAGCGGTGGGGCAGCAGGAGGAGGAGGAGCAGCTATCAGCAGGGAGGCGGCGAACGCCGGTTACTGCAGTGCCCTGCGCTCCTATGCCATGTGCACCAAGAGGCTATCGCGAGCATGTCGCGGTGACCTTGCATACCACTCCGCAGTCCAAGGCATTGAGGACCTACTGATCCAGCACCGCTGCCCCCGGGCGGGGCCCACGGTGCAGCCTCGGCCCCTCCCTCCTGGAACGCTATCAGGGGACGCCTGCCTCTATGAGAGGAGCTTCTTTAGCAGGGAGGGGCAGACACCAGAGTACCTGCACTGCAGCGTGTTCGGAGACCCGCACATTAGAACTTTCAACAATGATTTCCAGACATGTGCTGTTCAGGGGGCGTGGCCTCTCATTGACAATGAGTACCTGTACGTACAGGCCACCAGCTCTCCAGCCAGGGGAGGGATGTACGCCACAGTTCTCACCAAGGTGAGTTAGAGTACAGGAGCATTCAAATCCACCATCGGGACCTTCTTGCAGCAGCTGTTTTGGGCCATTTTCACCTTCTCATGTGAACCTCAAACAACCATCGTTAATGACTTCACTGTTATATCAAAGAGTTTATTGTTATATGTGGGGTGAAACTTTTTTGCCACGAAAGAAAAAACATTATGGACAAAATGTGATTCTATTATTTTAATAGAATTATACATCTCAGTGAAGTTTTGACCTTGTTTTGAAAATGTCAGCTATGTAATTCTTAACCGTTTGCCTCATCACACATAGACCTTCCCATTATTGAGGCTCCAGCCTAACTCAACTGTCCGAACAGTACCTTCATAACATCACAGCTGAGACACATTCCCACTGCTGTCCAACATTAATCAGTCACCTTTAACCACACCCACTAGTGATGTCACACTGCTATGACCACACCTGTGGTGGCTGTGGTTCTGGAGATCCAGCAGGTCATCTGCTAATTGGGAAGGTTGGTGGTTCAACCCCTGGCTGCTCCAGTCTGAATGAGAGGAACTGATGGGTTAATCGGAGTGTGAATGTTGCGGTAGATAGAAAGCGCTTAGGCTCAGAGGAAGTGCTTGTATGAATGGAGTAGAAAATCAAGTAGAAACTCCCTGCATAAGAACCAGTCCATTTACACCCCAGAGTAAGAAAAGAGAGAAATGAAAATCAGACCAACTGGAGAAGGAGAGGAAATCATTAAAACACCAAGATAAAATTGAAGTCATTTTTTAAAAGTGCACAAAATAAACAACCCCAAAAATGAAAATAATCACAGAGGTATTATTGTACCCTGCCTCTGAACAGAGGATGGATGGATGGACACGTAATTAATCTTCACTCCTTCCTGTTTCCTGTCAGATCACCATCATCTTTAAGAACTGGCGGCAGTGTATTGATCAGCAGCTGTACCAGGCCGAGCTGGATAACGTCCCCGCAGCCTTCGCTGACGGCTCGGTGTGGAGCGGTGAGTGGCGAGGTCACCGCAGCCTCACGGTGCGGACTCAGAGCCCCGGGCGGCACGCCGAGGTCCGAGCAGCGCACATCGGCACGGTGCTGGTGGTGCGTCAGAGCGGCCGCTCGCTCGGCCTCTCGGTCCTCTCGCCACGTGGCGTTGTTGAAGTGTTCAGCCCTGAGCAGGACCTGCAGCTGTGCGTGTGGGGCTGCCCTCCCTCCCAGAGACTCAACACGCTTCACCCGCCGCCGCCACACTCTCCGGTGCCCACCGCCCTTAGCGCTGAGGAACACTGCGCGGCGCTGCTTCCCGCTCGAGACATCTACTACCAGGCCTGCGTGTTCGACCTGATCGCCAGCGGCGACCTCAACTTCAGCATGGCCGCTGTCAGCGCACTGCAAGATGCCCAAAACATGATCGCGGACAGGGAGGGAGTTCACCTGCTGCTGGTCGCATCCGCAGGCCAAACGCGACCTCACGTCACACTGCTGTTGCTGCTTGGCATGCTGGGAACTCTTAGCAGCACCTGACACAACAAGACATCAGCTGTGTAGCTGAAGACATATTTTTTAGGAAGCTGAAAACTAACAAACAGACCCTGTTTGAGGACTTAAAGGTGATGGACTGATGGACCACTGGCTGACATCACTGGTGACACCTGAGGAAGAACGCACACCTGTGGTCATGTGATTCCTCTAACAAGCAGCAGATGGCGTCCAAGCTCTGTTTGGACACTTTCAGGGCCTCAGACTTTGATGGTTTCTGCATCACTGCAGCTGCAGCTGCTGCACCGAACCAGAACCTTTAAATGCAGTCTGCTATGAAATGTCCTGAACTTTAAATTTTTGTTTTAAAAAGTCTTCTATATCAAAGTTCTTAAATTAATAACAAATAATATTGAACCCCAACAATTAAAATTATAAAATTGTATTTGGAAGATGTCATCTATAAGTGTTATTTCTAAACGTCACTAGTTTTATGCCAGTTTGCGCTCAACAATTGAACAAATTATTCTTCAGACTGTGATTTACAGATGAGAAAAATTAAATAATAAAAGAATTGTTTTAACTATTGAAAAAATCTTTCATTTAAAATAAATAAATTTGACTTAAACAATTCAGATCCTCTGCGTCCAAGCTCATGGTATACACACCTGTGCTACCTGCACTGCAGAAAAAAGTAAATTAAAGGATAAGCACACCACTTTTTAAATTATTATTTTTTTAATTGGTTTTGGGTTACTTAGATTATGTATTATTTTGATAAAGATGATTTACATTCATTTCAACCAACTTTGTATCATTTAAAAACTTTACAAGCAGTTTTGGTCATCTGAACTGAGCCATCTGACACAAAAATTTAAAAACCCTGCTGCCGTGTTGATGACGGTGGCTCTCAGAACATATCACTGTGAGGTTTCTTTTTTGTGTGTTTTTGTGATTTCTATTCGATTTCGCCTATTCAAAAATGTCTAAGCGAGCAAGGAAAGATGGGGACACGCTGTGCTGCTTGGAATTATGACAGGTCAAAGCTAAAGGTCAATATCGGACTGTTTGAATTCCCCAATTCAGCTAGGTCTCCGGAGTGGCGTAAGTTTTGGTGCAACCAAGTCAAAAGTGCTCGGGACAATTTCGTATTCACAGCAGGTACTTCGAGCTCGGCTTCCGCAGCCTCTGAAGCCCCACATTCGCTCAGTCTTAATTTTATACATTGTAGAAAAGCACAGTCATGACAGTAGGAACTACTTTCCATACTCACACCAGATGTGTTAGTCATGGGTTAGTAATTCAAAAATAAATTTGTATTTATCCATGTACATTTCATCCTGTTAAGCACCAGGTGAATGCTGGTTATACTGCACACACGCCTTTTGTCATTACTGCAGTCCTCACCAGTCCTCGGCCTTTGTGATATTTCAGTGTCAGTAACAGATGAGCTTAGTATAAGTTGATGAGCTAACATGTTGCTTATGTTGATTCTACCAGAGCAGATCAGATCGTTTGTACGATCAATCGCTGCATGGGAATGGCCAAATTTTTTTAATTAACCTTGGCCTGATGCGGGCATCATGATGTCATGAACAACTGAGAGTAATACAAAAGATAAAAAGGTTATGAACCATGATATCGAGTAAATCCTGTGAGCACACTTGGCTAAAAATTCTGTCATCATTCTGCTCCTCATCCTCGTCGGAAGTTGAACTGACACTTCCAACACTTGAGCCACTTTCCTCCTCGTATGTGGTTCAAACGTATATCCCAGGCTAAACTTTACAGTTTTCTGGCTCATCCTCCGTTAAATCAACAGTATTGCAAGATTCACTATCATGCGGAGAATTGTCGACAGAAATCTCCGATATATCGCTGACCTGCTCATTGTCGTCCTTGTTAGTTTTGTGTCTCCGGCATTTCAATGCATGGTAATACGTCATCAATGGAAGATGGCACTCATGATAAGTTTTTAGCAGACCACTGATTAGGTGCAACAGTAACGCTTCTCCTCATCAACTGACACATCACATCATCAGAAATAATATTTATTTTGTTTCTATGAATCATGCACAACACATACATGCAAAGTTGTATAGTGGTGATGTGCTTATCCTCTAAGGAAAGTCATAGTCAGTTGAGGGTTATTAATAGCTGCAGAGCCTGAAAAGTGCCTTAAAACAGCATCCTTTGTAATGGGCTGGATTATGTAAACGATGAGTGTTATTACAGTCAGAAGGGAGGATTATTCAGCGTGCAGTGTGTCAATGGCGATGGCGAAAAATGCTCAGCTTGAGGTTTCCTAACAAAACACTGTCACCTTGGCTAGCTCCGTCTTTGATATACAGTCTGTGTTCCAACACTAAAGGCAGGTGTGTGTGTGTGTGTGTCACTTTGTCTCAGTGTGATGTTCAGTTTTAAGGTCATTGTGTGTCCATGAGGGTTTTTTTTTTTAGATTGTTTTGCATATTTTTGTGGTCAGGATCATCCGTCTATGAAGAAACATGACCCATACTTTACTGCTTACATGAACCGACACAGCTTAAGGGGTTGTCAGCTTGAAGCTTCATATCAACAGAAACCTGCAGGAAGCCTGAATCTAACTCTGAGTCACTTCTGCACATGGCATTAGGGGTCATATTTAAGGGAAACTTATCTGATGCCTGATTTGATGTGTTTTTTTAAGAATTTTCAAATGAAGAGTGGCTCAGGCCCTGGACTGTAGCTGCTGCTGGTAAATGAAGACATGATTAAACAGAGAGGTACCTATTTGCATCAGAATAGTTGTACAACACTTTTTTATAGTAAAGCAATAAGGACTAATGAATCAGTTTGATCCATGGAAATCCATGGAGGTGGAAGCTGAGGCAGATGACGGACAGATAGTTCCTGTAATTTGCCTCCACCTGAGGCAGGGTGGGGCCACACACCTGAGCAGACGTACTGTAAGTCAGTGAGAAATGATGAAACTTGAGCAGCGCTGTTATTCCAGCACCAGAATGTCAATTTATAAAGCAGGCAAAATTAAACCAAATCAACAATTTCTCTGTACATGAAAACAGACTAAAATGTTTGAATTGTTTTTAATCTGCAGCAGTTTGTGATGTGTTTGCGTGTGTAAACTTTTACTGCCTCAGACTGAGCTCAGTTTGGTGTGATGGTCACTGAAGAGAAGCAGCAGCATCCTGAGCAGAGAAACCAGGCATCTCTCTCTCCCAGCCACCTCCTCCGGCTTATCCGGGGGAACACCGAGGCGTTCCCAGGCCAGCCGAGAGATGTGTGCCCTGGGTCTGCGGCTCTGCTCCACTGCTGCCAGCTCCTCAGTGAGGAGGGTAGCTATTGGCTTTCCTAAAAGTCGCTATAAGTCGCTATATGATGTCATCGCCTAATTTGAATAACTGTGATTTCTATTCGCAGTTGTAATCGAGGCTCCAGGAGTAACAGGAATTACAGCTTTGGAGAGACAAAAAGTGAATATGTTTCCAAATGAACTTTATGAAATAACTTTTAATGCTTTGCCTAGACTCACATTACATAAATGCATTTTGTCCCATATTGTTTAATGCTAGAATATCAAGTTTAACAAAAACACTTATGTGGGGTGCGATTGCTAGCTCTAGCATCTGCCATCTTCAGAGTGGGGATGCAGTTCGACCGGTGAATCGTTTTCACGCTCAGCTCTCTCTTTATCACAATGTCCAGAGTCTGCATCACCGCTGCCACAGCCTTTGAAGCCCCACATTTATTTCTGAAAAAAAAAGACTAAAAAAGGAGAAAAAAAATAATTTAACTCACCAAAACCAGATCACAAACTGCTTTTTTGTATCAGGCTGTAAACGCATTTATATCTGCTGTTGGACTCTTTGGGGACTCACTGCTGGAGCCGGCATCAAGTGGTGAATAGAGGAACTGCAGTTTTTGACGCTTGAGCGTTTGCTTCATTTTTCAGGTCTGGAGGCTGCCACCTGAGCCAGACTTTCTCTTCCTTATTAAGGTAATTGTTTAAGAGTACAGGCCAATTTTTTTTAAGTGCCATCAGATGAAAGGCAGCATTTTCAAGATTCCTCTCTTGCCATCCAGACAGAAAGGATCCAGCCAAGACTGCTCCAAAGAACTCAGACTGCAGATGAAAACCAGGAATCTGCTGGGATCAAAAATCTACTGCAGATTGTCTAATTGCTCTTCCAGCATGTATTGAAATTATGATCCAAACACAGATACCAAATTTCTACATTATGAAGCACTTTTTTAGAACCCATGATAACCCAGGATTTTTCCTGGTTCATGGCTGCAGTGGAGCAGAGGTCACACATAGTAAACAGGCAGGAGAGATTGGATGTTTAAAAGCTCAGTGTGAAACAACAGTGTGGAAAGTTTTAGGATTTTTTTTTTTTTTTTCACAAAAACCACCTCGCTGTCTTTTATGTTTCACTTTGTTGTAGTTTTTTTCTGGAGAAAAAAGTCTCCAGAATCTCTTTTTTGCTTGCTTTGCATCTATTTCTGTGCATTTGGGTGCTTTTGTATTAATTTTGCTGCCCTTGGCAGCTAATAGAGGACCTACACAGTGCACAGCTGCAGTTGATTCACAACAAATAAAGTTTGTAAAATGCAAAAGCAGTGAAATACTCCTTTACCTTCAACTTAAGACCATGAGGGGCAGGCGCTGCGGACTGACCCGGAGGCAGATCGTGTTTTTGCGTGGTTCACTCCACGCCTCACTTTGGGACTTATGAAAGTCATATCCTCAAACTTCCAGAGAACTGGCAGAACTGTAAGGAAATGACGACTCAGCATTCCTGCAGTCTGAAACATTTCCTACCCAGCCTTAAATGTTATTTCATCATTGCTACTTTAAAAAAAGGCGGGGGTGAAACGAATGACACTCATAACCACTGCAGAGATTACGAAGCTATTTCTGAACACTTACTAATGTGACGCATGTGACGAAAGAGGGAAAGAGGCAGACATAGGAAAGGACTGGTTAATGGAGAGTAACAGGAAGAAAAAGGGGGGAAGAAAAGGCAAGGAAGCAGGTAAGGAAGCAAATGAGGATGAGAATAATAACACGATACAAAAAGGGAAGATGAGGAAGAAAATCAAGAAGGGAGACGTTTGCGTCTCTGATTACAATCTGTCTGACTGTAACTGTGTGACTGGATGTGATTTACTTCAGATCTCATTAGGCGCTGAATCAGAGTGATGAAGCATGTTAAACAGAAATGCGTGAGGAGGTGGATGAGGAGGTGGAGGAGGAGGATTGAGTCGCTGTAATTACTTCTGTGCCACACACACACACACACACACACACACACACACACACACACACACACACACAAAACTGCAGCTGAATTGGGATGCTTGTAAACGATCGTTTTTTCTGAGGAAATCTGTGAAGCTGCTGGTTTTCAAACCACAAATCCACAGGGGAATGAGGAAACAAAGATATAAATACATAAAGCATTTCAGCTGGGACACTCATGCATCTGATTATTCATACAGTTATCCAATCAGCTAATAAAATCCAGCAGGTGTAATTCAGGAGTTTTGGTAGTGTTAACATCAAACATGTGTTCCAGTTTAAAGGCAAAGTACTCATGTAATCCTTGCTTTCTGTTTGAACTGATGATATCAGTGTGTGTGTGTGTGTGTGTGTGTGTGTGTGTGTGTGTGTGTGTGTAGAAGATGTATGTGATTTCTGGCTGAATTTCCCTTCTGAGTATGCTGAGTTTATTCATATTATTTCAGTAAAGATGCTGTAGTAACTTATCGTATGGATGCTGCAGTACTCCTAAGTAAAAATACTGAGTAGTCTGTAGTAAAGATACTATAATCTATTGAGCAAATACTGTGTTCTTGGAGCAGTACTCTGCTGTACTTTCAGCTTGCAGCTTGTCTGTCATCTTCATAAATGTGTTCTGTGTAGATATTACAGTAGTCTGTAGTACTGATACAGAGACAGATAACATACCCTTTAACATAAAAGCTCTTTATGAATAAAATAAAGCTTCTGTATGTTGCATGCAGTATTAAGAGCTTTGAAAAGAAATGCGAGTCCATTTACCATCTGCAGCATGCAGTGTTTTAACGAAAGTGTACACACTCGTATTACTTATTAAAGTGTCATTTTTCTCTCTTGCATCACCGCCTCTGTGTTTTGTTTCCTCTCTAGTTTTACTTAATGCATTTGTAAGTGACTCACTCTGAGTGATGAAACACAGTTAAAGTGAAATCAGAATAGTAAGGAAGATCAGGAAATTCCCTCATTTCATCATGAAATGAAACGTGCAGGCAGGAAACACCTTCGCTCTGACTCTGAGTCAGCTCTGAGAGTCTCCTGATCATCCCGGAAACTAACTTAGCAGAAAAAAAAGCAATCTGATGTCAAACCTTCTGAGAACCTGACAGGCTGCTTCCTCGGAACCCGCTTCAACTCAGGATGGATAGTGGATAAATATGAGCCTCGTCACAGCATCGGATCACAGCCTCCACAGGACGGGACCACAGAGCAGAGGACCGGGGACCGAGCTGAAGTCTGGATCATCACAAGATAGCAAGTCAGTTTTCTTCCTTACCTTCATTTACCTGTTGCTTCAGACAGTAAACAGCTTCAGTACTGTTGGTATTTCTGCAACATTTTTTAGCTGAGAGTTTAAAATGCACATCTATACCTAGCAATTAAAACTCTGCATGGTTGAACAAGTAAAAATACCTGAAAGGAGGCAGAAGTGCATTATCCTGATGTGCATGTCAATTCCTGTAAAAGAGACAGTGATAATACATAAAAGTGTCAAAGCTTGAGTGGCAAATCAAGAAAAGGAGAGACGGGCAAAAAGCAAGAATTTATTTCAGGGTGGTTAATTTACAACAACAAAAAAATTATTTTTAATCTGAGATAAATAATCTTAGCATGCACAAAATGCACTCAGCTGTCAGACCGATGAGGTGTGCAGCGAGTTTTCCTCTGAAACATGCAGTTTGGTGTGGACTGAAACGAGCTGCTTTAATCTTTGCTTAGAATATAGATGAAAGGAAGTCCTCCATCAGGGTTCACATATGTGCAAATTTTATAAATAAATTAACATCAGCTTTTTGGATTCATGATTACCTGCACATAAATTGATTTTAATTAGCAAATATCTGAGCTGAATTTGGCTAATTCGATCTTAGATACTTTAAAGAAAATAATATGTGATGCGTCTGGATGCAAACTGGCTCAGTATTTGGTGTAGATTGTGGAAATGATACGGTGAGAAACAAAACTGGGTGATGTTTGATGAAGTCAGGTGTGGATCCAAGCAGAAATATTTAAATGAAATGATGTGGGCTCATCAGTGGATCCCGACACACATGAACTTTAAATTTAGCAGATATGAAGTTTGGTGAGAATAAAAACCTCATAACTTTCTGATTTATACATTCAGTGTCTTATATGCTTGGAAGTCAGTTTACATGATGTGTGTTTGTAGTAAAAGTACTGACAATGACATCTGATTAAATTACCATGAGCTAATTCTATGATTATTAAATAATTTTCACAACACAGAAAAGTTATTGCAGTTTCTTTTCTTTTCTTTTTGCAGTAAAATTCATGAACCTCTAAGTTCAGCG
Organism: Archocentrus centrarchus; assembly: GCF_007364275.1. NCBI lineage: Eukaryota > Metazoa > Chordata > Actinopteri > Cichliformes > Cichlidae > Archocentrus > Archocentrus centrarchus. The sequence continues at coordinate 32,805,864 of NC_044361.1, read as the reverse complement.
TGAAAACAGCAAACAGAATAATTCTCTCATTAAAAACAATAAAAAACACTCCCGAGTTTACCGATTTTGTTGGGAAGAAGGTCAAAAGGTCATTTTGCTCCATATTTTCAGTGTCGGGAGCTGAAACGGTTCCCGGTGATCCGCGGCTCGTTTTGGCCGCCGCGTCAGAAGCATCTGCGTCTTTGGGGTGCGCGCACGAAAGACGCGCAAACAGCCTCTGCCCGTCTGCCGCTGTTTTTAGGCAAGGCGCGCACCGTGGCCATGGAAGGAAACAGTTAACTGAGCTTAATATAACAACTAGACATGAAGGAGATGAGGACGGACTGAAGGACATCGCGCGCTTACCCCCCCCCCAAAAGAAATTATAATAATGATTTGACAGGAAACGTCATTAATTGTCAGTGTCAGACGAGCACAAGGACCCCCCCCCCCCCAAAAAAAATAAAAAATAAAAAAAGATCAAAAACCGAAACAGTGGAAACTAACGGAAATTAAACTGTTTTTGAAAGCAAAGCTTCAAAATGATAATGGGAATATATATAATATAAATATAGCCATTATATAGCAAAGGTGGAGAAAGAGAGAATTAAAGGAGTTGCAGCTAACTGCTGCACAAAAAATGTCCGTGAGTGTAAAACAGACTGCTGTTAGTGTCTAACTTTAACTTCGTGCTTGACTGCAATCATTTGACAGCCTGAGCTTGTTTCTCGGCCTCACTTTGACAGATGGATGCTCATCTTTCAAACTGAGGTTTTATATGGCAGATTTTGTGTGACTGTATTTGCTGCGATTGGGGATTTTCTAGTGAGTTTATGAGGGTTCACCACAAAATATCAGACTGATAACATATAATATTTTAAGAAATTGCCCCGGTTTTGTTTTATTTTTTGGTATGTATATGTTTTTTATAGAGTTATGGATGTAGTCTCTTTACACAGCCCTTTGGTCTGAATGCAATCTGCAGCCTGCAGCTGACTGAATTTCCAGACTGTACATGAACTAGCAGCAGCCCAGAAAAACCCACAAAGGGGTCACAATCACAGACTTTCCATTCCACCCCTGATCAGCATTTTTACAGTAAAACCAGTTCACTCTGAGTCAGTACTGGAGGAGAGGTAAATTTATTTTTTTTGCCCTGTTATCCTGTGAATCCACAAAGGAAGGTTTTATTTTTTTACAGCAGTCATCAGTCACATGGCAGCATCTGTTTCTAATAAGTCTCCAACTCACAGCCAGAAGTAGCATGCTGACTGAAACACTGGTCATCATGTTTCACGTAAAAACCAACAAACCCAACGGTGAACTCACGCTGAGGTGACTGACAGTCTCACTTCCATGGTTTGAAACTGAACCCTCTCTTCTCACTGTTGCAGTGCATTCTGGGTGCCTGCTTATCCCATTTCTTGGGTTTTTGGTGGAGCTCACTGCAGGTAGAGCATTACCAGCAAACCCCGAAATAAAGAGCATCATCGAGGACCTGCACGGGGCGCTGCAAAAATACAACAGCCACCTGAAAGAAAATGTGAGGCACAAATGCCATTCAGGCATCCTTGAGAAAACACTCATTTTTACCAGCAGACATTTTAATCATTGAATGAATGAGTCTTGCTCATACCTCTGTTTTTGGCGCAGGCACACCTGAAAACTCTGCCGTTCGAGTCCTGCAAAGAGACTCCCGCTCACCTGAACCAGGTACAAGTCAAAAGATATGCTTTTATTCAACATCAGCATGGAATTTCAATTCCAGACTAGATGGTTAAATAAAAGCACATAATAAAAACTTATGACCACACTTTCACTTATTGCGTGTGTTGTGCTCAGCAGTTTAAAATCTCTTGTTTCTTGGTTTGTTGCAGAGCATCACGGTGGCCCACAGACTGACTCACTATGAGCAGTGCACAAAGAAGCTTAAAGATCTTCTTCCTGACATCAGAAATCAAGTCATCACACACAACAACGAGCTGCTACAACATCTGGTGAGTCTCTGCACGGTGATTGGGCTGATTCGAACAAACTGCAGAAAAGAAAGAAGTCTAAAAAATAAAAGACAGATGAGAAGGGACGAAAACAGAAGGGAGGGTAACAGAAGGAGTAACAGGGAGAACATGAAGGGACAAATAAACTAGAAAGAAGGAAGAAAGAAAGAAAGAAAGAAAGAAAAGAAGAAAGAAAGAAGAAAGAAAGAAGAAAGAAAGAAAGAAAAGAAAGAAAAGAAAAGAAAGAAAGAAAGAAAGAAAGAAAGAAAGAAAGAAAGAAAGAATCTAAATCAAAAGCGTCAAACAGGAAGGCAGGAAGGAAGGAAGGAAGGAAGGAAGGAATATGAAAGAGATGAAAAAAGAGCTAAAAATTGAAAAGGATAAATCAGTAGGAGAAAATAAATCAATTCAGAGATAAGTTGAGTTTTTATATTAATTGTAAATTTTATTGTTTCGATTGTACAGTTCACTTATTTTTTTTTCATTTTTTCTGTGTTTTTTCTTTTTGTTTAATATGTGTTATTGTATTTTATTGCTGTTTTTTTTAAAAAATAAACTTTTTAAGTGCTCTATAAATAAAGCTGGATTGGATTGGAATTATGAAATAAGACTAATTGATTACTTGATCGGTTTATTGGTGAGAAATACTTTTTTGTTTTTGTTTTTTTCAGAAAGGATCGGACCAGTTCTCTACTTCCTCCCCATTATTGACCTCCTCACCGTTAGAGTTTCACATGAAACTAAAATCCATGCAGTGTGTTGACTGTTGGATCCAGCAGGTGGAAGCACTGCGCAGATAACGCAAACACGGTTGTCGATCTCTCTTTGTGAGGACCCTGACTGACCCTTAACCCTAACCAAAAACCTCATCCTAACTTGAATCAAAGACAAAACCACTTTCAGGAGATGATATTTTTACTCTTGATCTTAATTTGAAGGAAAAATTACCTCCTTTCTTTTTTAGAGTCATAATTCAGTCTGATCTGAACTCACAGATATGAAACACATTCTTTTAAACTTCAGTCTTATTTACAGTTCTTGACTATGCAGTCCACAAAGAGAAAAATCTAATGTGTATGTTTTTACTCAAAAGAACTGAAGCCAGTGTTTAACTCGTCCTTTCATGTTCATGTTTTTCTGTCTGGATGTTTATCTTTTATATGATGTGATTCTTGCATAGCTAGTGTATTTTTGTGCTGTTGTATCAATATGAATGTAAAGAGACACACATACTCATGGAAATGCACTCTTTATATAACAAATGCTGTATTTATATTCATTTGTTTTCTGCTCAGAGAATTTTTTTATATAAACAACTGAAGAAATTAAACATGTCTCAGACTCCTCTTTAATATCAAAAGTAACCAAGAAAAATAGTCAAAGGCAAAGTTATGAAATAAAGAGTATAGTACCACATACAAATATCCATCCATCCAACTATCCATCCATTTTCTTCTGCTTATCTGGAACTGGACCATGGGGCAGCAGTCTAGGCAGAGAAACCCAAACCTCCGTCTCCCCAACCACCTCCTCCAGCTTATCCAGGGGGACACCAAGGAATTCCCAGGCCAGCCAAGAGATATAATCTCTCCATCGTATCCTGTTTCTGTCCAGAAGGCATCCTAGTCAGATACCTGAACCACCTAAATTGGCTCCTTTTGATGTGGAGGAGCAGCGACTCTACTTTGAGCCCCTCCTGAATGACTGCACTCCTCACCCTATCTATAAGGGAGAGGCCAGCCACCCTTTGGAGGGAGCTCATTTCTGCCACTTGTATTGACAAAGCTGTTCTCTGCTGCTGTAGCTCAGGATGTAGAGCAGGTCACCTACTAACTGGAAGGTTGGCGGTTCGATTGGGCTGCATGCTAAAGTATACTTGGGTAAGATACCGAACCCCAAGTTTCTCTCTGATCCAAGTGTTGGAGTGTGACCGTTAGACAGTAAAAGCACTTAGCTTAGTTACACATGAAGTGCTTGCATGAATGAGTGTGAAGGTAAACGTGTTGTATAAGCCCTTTGACTGCTCAGATAGAGTAGAAAAGAACGATATAAGAACTAGTCCATTTACCATTCTTTTGTTCACTACCCAAAGCTCATGGCCATAGGTGAGGGTAGCATGTAGATTGTAATTATTTATTTACCAGTCAGAGAAAACCTAACAGTCAAAACAGTCCCCTATGAGTAAGCACTTCGCAAAAGTGGGAAGGAAAAACTCCTTTTTAACAAGAAGAAACCTCCAGCAGAACCAGGCTCAGGGAGGGGCAGTCATCTGGTGAGACCAGCTGGGGCTGAGGGGAGAGAGACAGGAGAAAAGACATGTTGTGGAAGAGAGACAGAGCTTAATAACTAATGATTAGATGCAGAGTGGGGTATAAACAGAGTGAAAAGAGATGAATGAAAAGAAACAGCAGCCTAGGCCTATTGCAGAGCAATTAAGGGAGGGTTCAGGGTCACCTGATCCAGCCCTAGCTATAAGCTTGATCATAAAGGAAAGTTTTAAGCCTAATCTTAAAAATAGAGAGGGTGTCTGTCTCCTGAATCCAAGCTGGGAGCTGGTTCCACAGAAGAGAGGCCTGAAAGCTGAAGGCTCTGCCTCCCATTCTACTCTTAAGTGTCTGAGGAACCACAAGCAAGCCAGCAGTCTGAGAGCGGAGTGCTCTGTTGGGGTGATATGGGACTATGAGGTCTTTGAGATAAGATGGGGCCTGATTATTCAAGACCTTGTAGGTGAGGAGAAGGATTTTAAATTCTATTCTAGATTTAACAGGGAGCCAATGAAGAGAAGCCAATATGGGAGAAATCTGCTCTCTCTTTCTAGTCCCTGTCAGTACTCTAGCTGCAGCATTTTGGATCAGCTGAAGGCTTTTCAGGGAGCTTTTAGGACAGCCTGATAATAATGAATTACAATAATCCAGCCTAGAAGTAATCAATGCATGAATGAGCTTTTCAGCATCACTCTGAGAAAGGATGTTTCTAATTTCAGAAATATTGCACAAATGCAAAAAAGAGGTCCTACGTGTAAGAGACTGTGTGCGTCTAATGTGCGCTGATTGCAGATCGCTCATCAATTGAATCTTCCTCGGTCAGAAGGAATAGGCCAACTCCAACGGTGCATCTTAGAAGGTTTATTGAGGAGGCAATAGAAGCAGGTACATGGGAGCTGATGAGGGTACAGAGGTTGTTGTGAGTATTTCTAGGTGTGTAGAGGTGTGGGGGTGTATGTGTGTTTGTGTGGGTGTGTGGTTATCTGAAACAGAAAGCAAACAATAAAGTGTATATTAATAACCATATCGGTAGACTACAGCTTCACATGGATGCAGTATGAAAATGACCTGCAGTAACACTGAAAATCCCATAGAGGGCAACATAACACCACACATGATGAAAAATACCAGGAAAGTGAAATGAACGGTAAATTTAACACTTGCAATTATAATCACAACATATTCGCCAAAGTATAATACAGAACTTAAAATATTGTCTTAAGTAAGCCCTTGCAGTAGTAGCAGGCGGACAAGACACGAGGACAATTTTACCACCTGGGCTAATACCTAAATAAACACAAATTTCGAGCCAAAAAACTTTACTTACGTCATAAGAACGCATACAGCACGCATACACACAAGATTAGCAAAGGACTGGCAGTGCGTGGCGATTCCTGCTCCGTGGATGCTGTTATCACGGCACTGAGCCCCACCGAAGGACAAGAAAAAGCTGGATACCTACGAGCGAGTAGAACTGGTTTGACACCATGTAGACACCATACAAGAACTTCAGCTTTATCTAATATAGAAGCAAGAAATTAGTGGTCATCTAGGCCTTTATGTCTTTAAGACGTTCCTGCAGTGTGTCATCTGGCTTCATGGATAGATAAAGCTGAGTATCATCTGCATAACAATGAAAATTGATGCAATGCTTTCTAATAATACTGCCTAAAGGAAGCATGTATAATGTAAATAGAATTGGTCCTAACACAGAACCTTGTAGAACTCCATAATTAACCTTAGTGTGTGAAGAAGACTCCCCATTTACATGAACAAATTGGAGTCTATGAGATAAATATGATTCAAAGCACTGCAGTGCAGTACCTTTAATACCTATAGTATGCTCTAATCTCTGTAATAAAATGTTATGGTCAACAGTATAAAAAGCTGCACTGAGGTCCAACAGGACAAGAACAGAGATGAGTCCACTGTCAGAGGCTGTAAGAAGATCATTTGTAACCTTCACTAATGCTGTTTCCTGTGCAGATCAGTGGGCTGTTTTACAACTACTCTTTGATGAAATTTGGAGAGAAAAGGAAGGTTGGAGATTGGCCTATAATTAACTAAGACAGCTGGGGCAGTGATGGCTTTTTAAGTAGCAGATTAATTACAGCCAGATTAAAGGGCTTGGGTACAAAATACATTTCACTGTGCATTGTACTGTGTATAACTGTGCATGTGACAAATAAATACTATCTTAATCTTAATCTTAAAAAAAACATAGCCAACTAATAAAGACAGATTGATCATATTTAAGATTGAAACATCAATTAAGGGAAGACTAATTTGAGTGCTCTACTAGGAATGGGATCTAATAAACATGTTGATGGCTTGGAAGAAGAAACTATTGACGTTAACTCCGAAAGCTCAATCAAACAGAAAGACTATAAACCATTACCAACAGTGCTGAAAATAGCTGAATATGAAGATATGAACTTGTGAACAAAACCCAGAGATACTTAAAATCCTCCACCTGGGGCAGCAGCCTGTCCATGAGCTGGAATGGGCACTCCATCCTTTTTCGGCTGAGGACCATGGCCTCAGCTTAGAGGTGCTGATTCTCATGCCAGCTGCTTCACACTCAGCTGTGAACCATTCCACTGGAGGCCACCACCCGATGAAGCCAACAGGTAAAGCACCATCCACAAAAAGCAGAGATGAGATTCTGAGGCAGAATCACCTTGAGCCACAGTGTCAAATCACAACAACAACAAATCAATTTATTTTGTAGGTAAAGACCATACAATAATTACAGAGAAAACCCAACAGAAAAAATGACCCCCTATGAGCAAGTACTTGGCGACAGTGGGAAGGAAAAAGTCCCTTTAAACAGGAAGAAACCTCCAGCAGAACCAGGCTCAGGGAGGGGCAGCTGCAACCAGCTGACAGAAACAGAAACACACAAGCTTATTTAATTTTTAGTAACACCCAAATGTTTTTCCAAAAGGCTGTGGTCTTTGGTATCTTTGACCACCGGGTCTTTGTTAACTATGGAGTTTGTGTTAGGTTTGCAGTTTTTCACCAGTTTTCATTAAAAAAACCTGTCAGCGCAAACAAAAAGCTTTTTTTAAAGTTAAAAAGTTCCTGAAAATGAGTCTCTGTGGCTTACCTTTATTCCAACTGTACAGACATGATGGACTCTAAGAAGGTAATCATTACAGGTATGATGGAACCAGGTAGCTACAGTTTCAAAAATTAAAGATGGTTTAAATTTATTGTTTATTTATCCCAAAGTTGGGAACCAAACAGAGCAAAACAAAATAGCTCAATATGGTAAAAAAAAAAAATAACACAAAGGACCGGAGTTAAAAATAAATAAATAAATGGGCTCAAAATTAAAACTGAATTAAATTTTAAAAAATTCATCAAAATGTAATACATTTACAATTTGTAAAAACAAAAGTTTTATTAAAATACAAGAAAAATCTGAATATATACTTAAAAACTGTCTTTCAGTCAATAAATGAGTCAAATACAAATATTTCAGTTCAAGTTTAGTTTTATTATCACTTCATTCCTTTTTTACACCTAGTTTTAGTTTTAATATAGTTTTTAATTCTACAAATTATATGCTTGACATATATTGAGATATATTTTTTATTTAACTTTTAATTTACCAGGAAAATCCCACTGAAATCACTTTTACTACGGAGTCCTGGCAAGTTTGTCACAGTTTGTGAAATAATCCCTGCATTTATTCATTTCTTTAAATTCCTTTGTATTTACTTACATATTTATTTGTGTTTCTTTGTTTAATTTGGTCAGTTTCTGTCTTTGTGTCCCACTTAGTAGTCTGACTATGTTAAACAGCCTGTTTTGTGTCAGTTTCCTGCTTTTTCAGTCAGTCCTGTGCTTCAGCTGAGTGAGCGATAGGTCGCTGTCACAGGCAGGAGGTTTCATTTCTATTCTAATGAAACCTGGAAGAACAACTTTCAGATGAGAAACACGAGTACAAGTTCTACATTCACAGTAAACGTACAAGAGTGTTGTCCTCAGAATATAAAAGCAGTAAAAGCTCATATGAATGGTTCCCGTTATAGGTTATGTCACCACTTTCTATTACACCACCATATTTGGCATGTGGTGCTTTATTTCATCACCACTTTGAGCTCTCTGAGGAGATCATAGATGATGGGAAGTAAAAGGCTCTTTAAAACTCTCCATAAAACCAGAACAGCCCCCTCCCCCTTTCCCTCAAAAAGAAAATAAAAAGTTAAATAGTTGCTTTGGCTCTGCAAGTAAAAATAAATATGTGATTTTTCAGTCTGCACAAGAAAGTAAAATTTATCTGCATTGGTGTGTCTGCCAGAGACTGACCCTTTTTGATTGGCCTTGTTTGCATCTGAATTCCCTCCAAAACCTCAGGAAGGCCTTAAAGGTCCCCAGGAGGATCCTCAGACTGCAGTGTGAGTGCCCGAGTGCAGTCAATGAGAAATACAAACAGTCGGTGTGACCTGTGACCCCTGAGCTAAAGAGAAAAACATTGGAGTCAGTCTGAGGTCGCAGCTCTGCTTCGTTCCCACGTCCATCAGCAATGGCAGTGGTATTTTTTACTGCTGGCCAAACTAGCCAATCAGCTACCTGCGTGCTGCTCTGTCACTGATGTGCTGATGTCAGCTAATCTGACAGAAGCAATTTCAGAGCTTTTCATGTGTTGCAGCTGCAGATGACAAATCACTGCTTGCAGACCGACCTGCATCTCTGTGCTGCCACGCTGGCTTCCTGCCAGTTCTGCATGAAATGCCAGAATAAGCAACAAAAAATAACACGCCACATTTGACAAGATGACAATAAATTAAAGGACACTAAGATTTACATTATATCAATACCAAAAATATCTTGAATTATTCTTAGTTGCGTGGCTACAGAAGCATGAAAGACTGCTCAGTGTTGCTCAGACTAGTTTTGTGTGTAAATCATCAGAAGTTAGAATCACAGACAGCTTTCTGGATAAGAAACTTTTAGTCAAATGGCTCCATCTGCAGCGGGAGGGGGATTTCAGGGCGGGTGGAGCAAGAGGGAAGCAGGTAATCTGCTGTGATGACCCTAATGGGAGCAGAAAGAAAATGATTTAGAGCAACAGAACTCTGCTTTCAAAATGAGATCATTCTGGTAAGAAAACCCTGAAGTTCAAATGTAGCCAAGTATCCACGTAACATCAACATTGGAATTTCCAGTGATAATGTAAGTCAAACATTTCATCTGCTCACATATCTAAATATGTGTTACAATAGGCTACAATGATAAACTCAGTGATGAGATTACAGTTCCAGCAGAGGGCGCTGTAGCATGTGCAAACTTCATCAGTGAGTCATTAGAGAAAGTCAGCTGATTTCAGCACCAGACTTTATTAACTGGTAATTACATCATTGACAGTTTATCCATTATAATTCAATATCCTGCAGCATGATTGGATATCAGCAATATCCAAAACGATAAATCACAGCTGGCCAGATCCACAGTGATGATGACTGAGCCTCTGGCATCACTGAGGCCCTTTGATCCCACATGTATCTACATAAAATGTTTCCTAACTCTGGGAGAGCTCATTCATATAGCACATTCCCAGGACCTCTTTGGTAACCCCAATCAAAACCTGAGACCAGGTCTGAACCCTTTCAGTCTCCCCAGAAAGGGACACTCAGAATATCAAAAACCCACATCGGTCCTTCAGAAAGACTAACACTGGGTACACAAACATGGACAGACAATCCTCTTTATAGTGTGTTTCTCAGCAGGAGGAATTCCTACTGCTGAGAAATCCATCAAACCGCCCTCCATGCCCGTCCAGTACTGGGAACACTGGGAGTCTAAATCTTCTCTAAGAGCAGAGCAGCAAAACAGAAGACAGAAATGTGCAAAAGGTTTGAGTAATTAAAATATTTAGATGAATCAAAATCATGCCAAATTCATTCTGCAGGAATGAGTCGCTGTGTCGCTGGGACACTAAATATAAACATATATGATACAAGTTTTAAAAAATGAAATAATGCACTGATGGTAAATGGACTTATTCTTATATAGTGCTTTTCTACTCTAGTTGACCACTCAAAGCGCTTCACAACACGTTTACATTCACCCATTCACACACAAGCACTGTATTCAGCTAAGTGCTTTCTATCTAACATTCACACATACCTTCACACTGCGATGAATCGGGAGCAACTCGGGGTTCAGGATGCAGACTGGAGCAGCCATCCTGAGCTACAGCCACCCCACTGATGGCAAATGGGTCATCATCAAAGATTTTGTACAGCTTTATGCAGACTTTCAGCTCTAACTCAGGGATTTTTTGTTTTTGTTTTTACAAAGAATTTATATTTAAACTCAACAGCCTTCTGTTTATGATGTTAGGTTTGCTTCCCTGGTGTTTCCTCCTTGATTCCTGGATTGTGTATTCCGGCCTTCTGCTCGGCACTATTTGATATTATTCTCTGTGTTGCCAATGTTTGTCTATTTTCTTTTGGTTTTTTTTTAAACCTGTCATGTCTGGCAGTTTTTTCGCAATCGGAATGATAATCTGAAGGGAGTATTGTACCAAACATATTTGCTTTTACAATAAGTGCTCTATAAGTTTTCTGTAGGCTATTTTTGTTAATTGTATTTTTATTTTAATTATTCTATTATTTTCTATTCTATTTTAATTATATATATATATATATATATATATATATATATATATATATATATATATATATATATATATATACATACATACACACACTCTTACTGTAGTTTGTAGTAATGTATGTGTGTTCCTCTGTCATGGAACGTACTCTATAATGAGGGCAAGAAGCTGCAACCACCCCCCTCGGGATCCAGAAGCAGGCAGGGAAAGACCCAGGGGACGCGGGTCATCCACGGCCCACCAGGAGCTCAGAAGACTCGAGGCCACACATCCCAATGGCAACCGTGCGCACACCCCAGAGGAGGAAGACGGAGTCCCCACGGTCAACGGGCAAGAGCCCAGAGAGCCAGAGGCAATGAGCAGCCCACCCCCGCAGCAGGCCGCCCCCCCCAGCGCGACCCGAGAATGCAGCCCCGAGGCCCCAGGCCCCCAGGAATCGCCCGACACCCAGCAGAGCCCCCTCCCACGCAAAAGAGGCCCGAGCCACCCCCAGGCCACAGCCGCCAAGGGAGCGGGCCAGAAGCCACGTCAAGACATCTGTCCATGCACCCCAGGACCCTCAGGCACCCACATCCCAGGGGCGGCAGTGACAATTAACGGGGAGCAGCGGGGAGCGGTAGGCAGGGGTAACTCCTGCCCTCTGCAACCGTGTCCCACAGGGGCCAAGGCCCAACAAGCCATATACCCAGGCCCAGCTGTCTACACACACACACACACATGCGCGCGCACACACACACATGCACATGCACACGTTTGTGTATTTTCTATGTGTAATACCTTTGCTTATATTGGTAAATAAACTGTAGTCAATGGGATTCGTGAAGGGGTTGTATGAAAAATTAAGTAATTACTTATTTTGCAAGTATATTTGTGACTTTGTGTTATTATACATTTATTAATCAATTATGTCCTTTCTGGACACTTAATATATATTTATAGAACTGTGATGTTATATTTGTTTCAATTTCTGCTGCGATCTTGAAGAAATCTCCCAGCAAGAGTAAAATTTTAACAGAAACTGCCTCGACACAGGAATGTTCTTTATGTCTCAAAATGTCTTTATCATTCATGAGAGCTATATCTGACACATGATTCACAGATCATAGTCCAGGAAGTCATTTGACAAATTCTGGAAATCAGTTTTTGTTAGCTGATTTTTGTTAGCTGACTTTTTGGCACAAACTCAGCATTAAATCTGAGTTTGAGTTCACGATCTGTCTCCGAGTCCTGGATCTGGATCCTAATCCTGTATGGCACACAACACACAGACAAACCCAACCCAGCAGTGGCTCTGAAATACTGCCCAAAAAAACAGAAGTGCAGGTTGTTTTTTTAAATTCTGAACTTGAGAATTTAAAATTTAATTAGGAATTAAATTTTCAGCATTGTTTTGCAGACGCAGACATTTATTGACATAATATTTTAGCTGTAAGAGTCACAAGGTAACAGAAACTAATTGGAGGCAGATCTTTGCTCCCAATAGCTGCCGTTAGTGTCGCTCAGTTCTGGCTAGCACCAGATAGCTCCTTTTAGCGCCCGTTAGCGCCTGTTAGCTGCTCGAATGGCATCAGATGCACTCAAAATGTCTTCAGAAATTTTTCAGTTATTAATTTTGTGTTTTCAGGATTCCAGAAACCGAAAAAGCATTTAAATTAAATAAATTCGGTCTCACCTGTCCCTTTTGAACAGGACCAACATATCACAGTTTGATTAATGTGGGCTGGACCTGTGACAGTGCTGTAATTTGAGAGAATTTTCTTTATGCTTGCCTACATGTACAGTAAAGTATCCAAATAGGCTTTACAGGTGTGTGTGTGTGTGTGTGTGTGTGTGTGTGTGTGTGTGTGTGTGTGTGTGTGTGTGTGTGAGAGAGAGAGAGAGAGAGAGAGAGAGGGAGTTTTCATCAAAATGACATGTTGGAAAACCCCTGCTCATGACACACACTCTCTCTCTCTGCATGTTAGGATTTGTTTTGCACAAAATTAAGTTTCAGTTCAAGCGTTTATCAAGATTTGTGCTTCATCATATAAATAAACGATGGGGCGGTGAGAAAAGAGTGGTTTGGTGACAGCAAAGTAAAGTATCTTAGCAACATAAATATTTCGCACCAGCAGAAGTTTTCACCCGACACAAAGCAGCATCGTCTGCAGTCACTCTGGTGGCCGCTTGAGGCTGGTACCAAAACGTCCCCTCAGACTCCCAGCTTCACAGCAGAAATAAATGTGTTTATTAAAAAGAAATTAATAGTTGTTTGGGCATTAATTTTTATGACTTCATTTCAAAACTTTAATTTCATGCATGATGAAGGGTGTGGATTCTGAAAAAAGGCAGCTGGAGCAAATAGCTGTCTGCCTCAACTGCTTTAGTGCTGTTGGTGCCTTTTGGACTATTTTAATAGAATTATCTAACCAATAATATGGCTGCTGTGTCGTTAATTGTATTAATAGACCATCCAAGAAGTCTGTGCTCCAGTTGTAGCTGGTACAATTCCAGTATTTTATAGTCTTTGCATTCATGCAGTTTATGGATGCAGCTTTCTAACCAAGCTAGCTAGCATTAGCCGATAAGTTTACTTTTTGCCCTCTCATCCAATTATTGTCACTAAACAACACGACAACCAAAACACTTCAAAATGCAAGTCCACAAATGAACAGGTGACATCAAGGTGGCTGCGTCCACCTTTTACATACAGTCTGAAGAAATGTAAAAAATAAGAGCTGCTGCTTTAGCCTTTTAGGTTTCTGCGGAATAAAACAACACAACGAATAAGGAGTCCAATTATTAAATTTAATAAAGCCATTTCAAACAGTTTTAGTGATTATTCTGGGTCAGGACTGCAGGCCATGCCAGTGGGTATAACATGAAGTACTGGCACATTCTTTTTCAGCTTACAGTTTCATATAGTCACAGCTTATCTATCTTAGTTACATCATATACAAAACAAAATGTGGAAAACAGAGAATTTCAACAGCAGGGTGACCTCGAAGTCTCCATTTCTATCATTGTGTAGTCTCCATCAGTGTGGTTTGTTGTACAGTGAGAACACAAAGTTCATGATGACACCAACCATTATAAGCTATGTTTATCTTCCAGTCTAAGACAAATTTCTCAGGCAAGTAAATCTACATTTGGTAAGGGGACACATATACCATGAAACTCACTTCCTTCAATCCCCCTTTTGAGCTCAGACATTTCTGAGGTCAACTTCACCAGCCTGACCTGGGTCAGTCAGCCACGACTGCATTGATGTTAAGAGCCAGAAGAGGATTCCTGTGAAAACTAATCTTATACTATTGTGATTGTGAATTTAGCAAAAACTTTAGACAGGGTTTAATACTGTCATATTTATAATGGATGTACCTACTTTCTATACTTTCTTATGGCCTGAAAAACAAAAAGAAAACAAGCATTAGTCTTTCATATGTCAGTGTTGTTCAGTGAAGTGGATTAGCATTTAAATTTAATCAGTCCAAAGTAAATTCTGCATATAAATTGGCCCACATGACAAACAGTAACATGAAACAGTCACTATCTGATAATTTTCCTCAAATTCATTAAAAATGTGGATTGCATCCCTTCAGGATCAAATCCAGTTCCAATCGATGAAAATCTTACTGCAAACATAAAGAAATGATCACTGATCAGTGCACAGGTAATAGTTATATATGCAGCCTTCTTTCAGCCTCCAGTATCGCCTGCTCATATTCAACAAAGCCACGGATGTTCAAACCACAGTAGTCAGCAACTCATCACCTGAGATGCATTCCTGCACCTCTTTAGACATCAGCTATTCACATATGGCCGTCATCCTGGTTAGTTTCCTGTGAAAGGCGCATAATGTCTCAGGTATGATTTCAGGTACCTGTTGAAAAAGTCCAGTGAAAAATGTTCCAATTTTTCCCTGTCAATTAAACAAAATACCATGAACTGCAGGTCTGTGGGTCAATAATTAAATTTGCACAAACTAAGACAGGACATCAAAATGCCCATAAATATTCTAAGGATGTATTTATTCAATGGCTTTTAGTTATAAATCTTTTATTTTGTTAATCAGCCTGAGAAAATGATCCTACAATTTAATATACCACTAATTCACTAATTTACTAAGTGAATTCAATCCACCACAAGTGAACCTGATTTAATGCACCTAGAGTTAAATGTCAGATTAAGCAAAAACTAATATGAGCTTCTGTCTGTCTGTGAGTGTAAGCTGTGTGTTTTTTTTCTTCTCTCTGTCTACAAGGTCAGTGTCGGCTGTCTCATTTTTCATCCAATTGTAAACTTTTGTATTTTGGTCTCAAACTCATCAGGAAATCCAAAATCCAAATTAATGTCCTTAAATTAAATTTGACACACCTTCTATGTGAGCTAGAGTGGAACAAAAGTAACACAAGAACAAAAAACAAAACATGGGATGAATCTCAAAATAATCATTTTAAAGTTCTCTAATCTGTCTGTACCTGTAAAATTACTGTTCAATTCTGACTCTTTTGGCGTGAAAATCTGGGGAAATGAGGCCTCATGGGAATTTATAAGAGAACAATAGTTAGTGTTGGAGGAAGCATTAAACAAATTATACTCTTGAAACCACAAAATTCTGGCCCCTGTAGGGGTGGCCTTACAATAGTAGTTGAGTCAGACTACTGAATATAGCATAACTGAAATTAAAACATTGAAATCAATTGCTTTCTGCCTGGGAGTTCTTTGACCTTTGACCCTCTAATATGTTCTGGTTCTTCACTGAGACCTGTGACTGAGCGTGCATAAGGCCTAACGCTCTCCACGTCGGAGAGGTCTCCTATTGATGACCCTCTTTCTGGGCTCAGCCTTGTACAAAAAGACCATCGGTCAAGAACTCTCAGGTCACCTGTTTGTGAGATGGTTGGCCTCCTCCTCCTCCTTCTTGAGGACCAGGAGCCTTTTTTTTATGAGTCTGTGGAGCTGTCTGTCTGTTCAGGAGATCTTGGCATGAGCTTGAACACCTTGTACCGCACCAGAGTTTCTTTATTGGTAGCTGATCAGGGTCCAGTCTCCTGCAGGCCCACTGATGTTGTTCAGGTTCCTGTTAGAATAAAACTGAGAGATTTTCATTAGTTAAATCTTTAATTTTCTGCTGGTCTGTCTCCCTCCTTTTGAGACTTAAACTCTGTTTGTGTCTCATTAATTTACTTTAATTTAGCTTATTTATCTAAAGAGCATACTGATTTTTATATTATTAGCTTTTTGGATTTTTCCTTTAATGCTTGATCTAATATCAATTTGTTCAGACATCCAAAATTCAGAATGATCAGTGCTCTTTTCTTTTTTCAGATCTTAGCTTTAAACAAATCTACCAAATGATGAAATGTAAATGCACAAAAGTGTAAATCTGTAACTTGTATTTTATCCTGCACGGGAAAACAAATACGTTTTTTAGTTCTCTATGTTTTGCTTTGTAGCAGAGCGGCAGCTCAAGGTTTGGCACTTTGTTTTGGGTCTCAGATTCGGCTGTTTCACAAAGTATTTTCATGCACTGTTTTTTTCTAACATTTCTTTTGAGGTTTTACTAAAACTGAGCTCCTCACGTAAACTTTTCTTAAAGTTTAACAATAATCTTCTGGAAAAAGCGACCTCTAATAATTTGCAAAAAACACTTCAATTTGGGATTTTCAAGACATTAGTCTATTATACTGCCTTTGTTTATTTATTTATTATTTTTAAATCAATGAACTCCTGACTCCTTTTTTGTGATTTTTCAGTTTTTGTTTTGTTTTGTTTTTTGTTATTTTATCCATTTATGATTGGCTTATCTCTCATATGTATCAGAAGCAAAAACTTTTTGACCTGCATACCCTTATCAACAACCATATCAGTCCAAATTAAAGAAAAGAAAAAAGAAAAGAAAAAAACTTTCAGGGCTATAACTCTCATACACACACACACACACACACACACACTAAACGAAGCAACCTTTTTCTCTCTCTCTCTGAAACACACATACAAACACAGACAGCAGGTCTAAGTGTAAGTGTAACGCACACCAGCATAAGCAACAAACAAATACACACACAGAATGACAAACATTTATCAATTTTCTCTCTAGAGATTATTGTTATAAACCATTTGTTCCTGTGTGATCAGATTTTGGGATTACTTAGCAAATCTTTTACTTTCTGTTGAGTCAAACACCAATTTTTTAGCCTAATTTTAAATGGAGACGTTTCTCCTTTAAATTTAGCTTTCAGCTTAATATCTGTGGTTGGCAGTTTACAGAAAAATAATTTTACATCACCGGTTATTTTTGAAGTTTCACCCTCTTTTTAATCGGAGCCCCTTTTCTACACCCAGTGTCGTCAGTCATTTTGTCAGTCAGTCACCACAAAGTGCAATCACAAAAACAATGTTAACAAGGTCCCGGCATTTACATTTTCTCTTTTTTAGGGATTTTATATTTATAATAAAAACTCCTTTTTCTCTTTATCTCTTTATTTCTCTGAATTCTCTTTACTTTTTCTTTATTCTCTTTATTCTTTCTCTTATCTTTTGAGGCTTTTAAAGAGTTTTAGTTGCTTTTATGGATTTCTGAGATCAAGGTTCATGAAACGAACCACCAGTGTTTACTCTATCAACTTTTCTACCGGGAGCCGAAGACAGACGCATCACTGTTTGCGCCGCTCAACTTTCCAAAGGATATAAGTAAAAAACAAATGTTCTGCTTTAGATTTCGGGAAAACCAAAGGCCCTCTAAACCTGAAAACCCCTGAGAAGGACACTCGTTCGGTCCGCTGATCACATGGCCCATGGGCTCAACACCGTCCGACTCATTTTTCCTATTTTTATAAACTCTTTGACTTTTCTTTCCTTAAACTGTTTTAGTCTTTCAAACTCTTACATCTGTGTGAAATGTCTCAAATTACACCTTCCTCCTGTCATACCATCAGTGACCATTATAATTTGATACAATTCAATGTGCAGATATTTAAAAAAGGTCTCTGCCAACCTTTGGGAGATCCCCTGGTCACTGATAGCATCTGGAGGTCAGTACTGTCACATAGAACCTCGAAGCGGCGATTATCGGTGCCAAATTCACTCCTTATTCCCAAGAAACTCAAAAAACCCAAATAAAAACATCTGAAAATCAAAAAACATTCCTGTTCGATCACGTTGGGCGTCACCAATTGAAGAAATTTGAGCTGCTGCTTGAGCCTTTAGGTTTCTGCGTGTTCGTTTATCAAACAGGAATGAGACAACACAACAGAATAAGGAGTCCAATTATTACATTTAATAAAACCATTTCAAACAGTTTTACAGATTAATCTGGGTCAGGACTGCATCCCATGCCCTTAGGCATGACATGAAGTACTGACACATTCTTTTTCAGCTTACAGTTTCATACAGTCACAGCTTATCAATCTTGGTTACATCATATACAAAATAAAATGTGAAAAAACAGAGAATTCCAACAGCAGGGTGACCTCGAAGTCTCCATTTCTATCATTGTGTAGTCTCCATCAGTGTGGTTTGTTGTACAGTGAGAACACAAAGTTCCCGATGACACGAAACATTATAAACTTCTGCATTTTTAATCAGTTATGTTTATCTTCCAGTCTAAGACAGATTTCCTCAGGCAAATAAATGTACATAAGATATACATATGGCATATACCATGAGTATATTCCTTCATCTCCTGCTTCACTTCAATCAGCAATTTAGGTAGAATTTATTTTGTTTATATGCAGCTTGTGACTGAAAGCAGGTGATATGTGGCTCTTTGTGCTGCACGCTCTCCAATACGATTCAAGCTTCCACAGGATCAGACGGATCTGAGAAGTTGTCATTTCCATCAACAATGAGGAACAAGTTTTCACGGTAGATTTACAGTTTAAGGCGGTGCTCATGAGCATGTGTGGGCTTTTATGGCTTTTAAAGAGACAGGAGCTGAAACAGCTCGTTACAGACAGAGGATGAACTGCATTAACAGTATCAAATGTATAAGAACTTTTCCTTAAGTCCATTTTAATACAAGTGGATGAAACATAACAAGCCTCAGTGCGACCATCTGTAAGTTCAGAGAAAACAGGCTGAACTTTAAGCACAGAGTCAAATCGACCCTGTGAGCCTGAGACATCGAGTCCAGGCTTGTTAAAGGCCTCACTGGTGGGAGAGTTCACTTTTGATTAGTGTGCTCGAGGACACGCCTCCCCCCTGTCTCTGTCTCTCGCTCCCTCAGTCAGTTTGTGTCTCTCGTCCAGGATGAACGCGCTGTTCTCCGTCTCTCTCTGGCTCGCTCTGATCATGTCATCCTGCTGTGGTGAGTCACCTAGGACCTCTGACCTAATCAGAACATAATTTAATCTGAAACTAGTTGCTAGTCTCTGTGTTATAAAATCTTCAGCTTTCAGGAAGTGTTATAAAACAGAGCACAGATTAGACCTGAGTTTGATGTGGAATTGATCGAGGGCCTCATCCATTGCACCTTTAATCGGTTTCAGGAGATGCTTATTGCATTATTTTAGGGGAAGGTTATTAGGTCGCAAGTTAAAAATCACTGAATCATCATAAACTGCTGCAATTCTTATCCTGCGTGTCCCTACATGTCACTGGTGTCGTTCAGGTGTGTATTTGTGTTCTAACAGGTGAAAGTTCAGCTGCTGGGTCAAAAAAACATATTTTATTTTGATTAAAGAATGCAGCAGTAATACGAAGATTACAGATGAGAAGAGAAAACACAAACACACCAGTCAAGAGACCCATCACACATCCCAGAACTTTATACTAGTATTATCAGTTTTTTTAAGGATTAAACATTAAATTAAAATTAAAAATAAAGTTATATGGTGTTAAATTTAAAAAGTGATATCAGCACGGAGAGGATGGGGTTATTAGAGCGACATTTTTCTCATCAGGGCAGTTTGTCAGTGTTTGATGTGTTTATCTCTGCGATGTGACAGTTGTTGGATGTGTTGTCTGTTCTGCATGTCAGTACTTTTACTAATGTTCCTGCCTGGTCTCAAAGGAAAACATGAAAAATCTTTTATTTTTTTCCTGCTCATGGACATGAAATGTCACATTTTTTCGTGTCAGTCAGACCATAACTGCAACTGTATTTCAATGGGAAGTGTATTTCATGCCTGCAGTTCACTTCTTCCTGGCCTTAGATCAAATATGTGATCTAAAGCCAGGAAGAAGTGACAGCCCCATAAATAAACACAAGCTGCGCTCCTACATGTCTCTCTGATGTGATCTGAAATTGTCTGAACTCTGGTGTCAGCAGCAGAGTGTGTTATAAATTGGACCTTTTATTTCACCACATTTATTTTGAGGGTAGCTGAGTTAGTCACTTTTCAGATTGCAATCAGACATGTAAAAACACACACACACACACACACACACACACACACACACACACACACACACACACACACACACACACACACACACACACACACACACACACACACACTTTATGAAATAAATAATTTTATGAAATAAATAATTTTATTTCATAAAGTGGGTCTTCCAGTGCTTTTGACTTGTGCTTTCTGAAGGAAAGCTCTGCATTGTGTCTACTTGTCATGATTTAGACGTCTCCTAAGGGTTGTTGTGAGCGGCACCATTAAACAGACAGATTACCCCTTTAAATGTCTCCAGTGCTTAGATGGTGATTTCCAAAGAGCTAAACTCTGCTATAATTCTTCTTCTCCTCTCTAATTAATCATCTTGTTGCTTGGGGGGGGGCTGACTCCTGTATAACTGTATGAAGTAGTAAAAAACATTTCATGAGTTAATCTCTCACAGCCAGTTAGAGCGCATTGTTTGAGATGGCGCTACATCATGAATTTAATATAGAAAAAAATAACATCAGTGCCCTTTAATGAGACAGCCTGCCTCTCTTAATGCACACCCATGAGATGTGAGACCGTTAATCTGCTTTTGTTTTATTGGCTCACGTTTTTAGCTTTTGATGGATGCAGCAGCTTCCTTTAGACCCTCATGTGGCTCTGCAATGATTTCAGATAGCATAACTGACCCTCTCTGTCACTTGTGTTGTCTCAGCTTCAAGTTCTCCAGCTTCAGGCATGAATGGGCCCAAAGCCAGCATGATGACTTAGGTCAACATGATGTTAAATGTAGAAAAGGCTCCATCCATCCATCTGCTTTCTTCTGTTCTTCGGAAGTTTGGTCACAGCAGCAGCAGACATGCTTTTCCCCAGCAAAGATGTTTTTCAGTTTCTCCTGGGTGATCCCGAGGCGCTCGGGCTAGATAAGATTTATAATCTCTCCAACAAGTTCTGGATCTACTTTGAAGTCTTCTCTGAGAAAATCTTTCAGGCAACATGCCCATGAGGCATCCTGATCTGATGCCCCAAACGATCTCACCTGCTTCCTTATAACTCAACGAAGCAGTTTCTCTACTCCAAGCTTCCGGTCCAGCAACCAGTGAAGGTGGATTGGAAATAAAATTCACATGCTTACATAGGCAAAATAACCAGTCAGCTCTGGTGGAAGAGATTGGTGTGACTGTCAATGGGTAAAATACTACTGACAATAGGATGGCAAAGAGATTAGTGGGTTACCAACATTACCAGACATTGTAATGTCCAGTAGACCCCAAAAGCAGTGTCCTTTTTATATATGGACGGCTTCAGGATGAGCCCGACCACTATGTGAAGGAAACTCATTTTAGCTGCTGTGACCTAATTTTTTCCAGTCCCTATCCAGAGCTCATTTGGGTTGGTGCATAGTTTGACCAGTAACTGGAAATCTGAACATGCATACAAGAATGTGCTGAGTTTCATTTTGAGTTGCTGCAATGAAATTTCAGCAAAATGGACCAGCCCACTGCATCATCTTTCAGTTTGAGTTTCAGGGTGTCTTTGAATTCAGCCTCTCTTTAATTCCCATCAAACGATGTGGCCAACTTTTCATTCCTAAGACATTACTCAGTCCATATCAGTATAGACATCCAGCCTGATTTTCCCCCCCATTGAAATCTGTTTTCAAAGTTTTCCTTTAACTTTCTGAGCAGTGTCTGAAGCTGTAACTGAACTCCTCTTTGATTCACTCATCTTTGCCCTCCAGCGAGTCTTTTTGTGCTGAATTGTGAAACTTTATCCACTGGATGTGATCAGACAGAAAACCTAATCCCTCTGCTTTCACGCTCTGTCAACAAAACACAGAACGCAAAATGGGTGCGACATGAGTCTTCATGTCCAGTTATACTGATAGATAAGACATTTCAAAATTACAACCAGTGAATTAACAGTAACTTTAGTTGTTTCTGATAAAAAATAAATGAGCTGGAGTCAGAACAGACAAAAACCTCAAACAGTACAAACAGTTTCCAACAAGTTTCCTTCCTCTGATGCTTCCATGGTGGTAACTTTGTAATCTTCCGTGACAGCCTGCAGGGCATTGGTGGGTCGATCACACCAGCTCCAAACGCTCTCAGTGTGCCTGAGAAGGTCCAGACTCTGCAACTACTGCACCAACATACTACCAATGCAGCACCACGCTGCCACCTTAGCTAACATTGCCAAAGGGTGTATCTTAAGACATGCCTATCAAACCAGAAACTCAGCATGAAGACAGACCTCAAATTCAAATCACATGCATGAAATCTGAATGATTAATGCCACCTGAACCCCACCTTTCAGAGTTTATAGTAACAGTGACACTTCACAGGACTTGTCTCACACTGTGAGGTAAAACCTTACACTGTTTTAAAAAAAACAAAAAGCGATCAAATGTTCACAGATGAGCAACACCTGGCGACAGTGGGAAGAAAGAACTTCAGTTTAACAGGAAGAGACCACACATAAACACAGGGGCAGTGAAGGAGAAATACTAAGCGCATCATGGGACGTCCACCGGCAACCTATTTAATCTCAAAAGCAGAGTGTCTGTCCTCTGAACCCAGGACACACTTGAAAGAACTGGAGGAGGTGGTCATCAGGAACTGGATTAGTGGTAGAAAAATGGATGAATGGACAGTCTAGAAGTAAGAAATGCACGGATTACTTCTTCAGTATCAGTCTGAGAAAGGATGTTTATAATTTTGACATCAAACCTTTCTGACACGCAGACCTGCAATTCCACAACCGTGTTAAATATGCCTAATTAGCGAGGTTTTCATAGCCACTATTACATATACCTCATATACCTGCTGGGGCCTGCGGTGAAGGAGGAAACACCACATGCAGGTAACCGTGGGAGTGATTTCAACTGATGACAGCCATTCAGTGGGCTGGAAACATTCAAACAGTGCATCAGGTGGCTCTCTAACATGTGGGAAACCAAACAGGTTTTCAGAAGGTTTGCAGGTTGAACCAGCAGCAAACGGTTTGGACCTAGTTGTCTCTGGGCTGAATTTACTTGGAGTTTTACTTGGAGCTGAATTTTGGGATGTATTGACAGAAAAGACACTAAAGAACATCAGCAATCTGGTTCTTTAAGTTTCACTAAGCTGAACATAAAAACTTTCTGTTTTTATTTTGAGTTCACTGCAGGTGAGTCCCGACACGTCTCAGTCCGCCTTGTAGGCATCACAGAGGAGGAGCGTTTCAGAGCGCATTCTTATCTAAACCTGCAAGTTCACTCAGGGGGGCGAGTCTCTGAGCCAAGCTCACGTCCTCTCTGTCAGAATGAAACAAATCACCCCTTCATCCAGCGTGCTGCAGCAGCTTTTTCACAGCCGGCGGACTGATGAGGAAATGTCTGCTTCAGGGAGGGAGCGGTTCATGCAGTTTTTGGTGAACACTTTCACTGTCGTGTCCTCTTTCTCGGAGTCTTTGCTGTTGCGCTCGAGGTGTTAGAAGTTAATAATATGACAGCAAAAAATTCATTTTATTCCTTCATTATTAATTAAGTGTATTTTTGTGCTTTTAATTTCCCTTCTGGATAAAATTATCCACTAACAGCAGTTGATATAAAAATATTGGCATAAAAAATACAAATAGCTCACAGATATGTTACTTAAATTAATATTTTAAATTCTTTGTTCCTTACTTGCAGTCCTTCAGTTTGTCATTTACACATCAATCCCTCCTTTGCTCTTTAACTATAACATTTTATTTTTCATTCCTTCCTTTCTCTGTATTTCTGAGTGAAACTGCTCGCATTTGAATCTAAAGCTGGAATAACCAGACAATACTTGTACTTCATAAAACATAAAATACAGTATTTTAATGTTTTTGCTCTTGAATTATGCACACAGAAAAGTGATAAGAGACGCCCCCCTCGCGCCTTGGAGCGTATAAACTGCTGGGATTAAGGCACTTTTTTGCTCATTTGCTGTCAATCTTTTAACCCCTTTGTGGCAGAAGAGCCTGAATATGCACGTAATACACGACAAAACAGGTCTTTGTTGCAGAACTTCTATCACAAACCCACATCCGTGTATAAAAAGAGCTGTCATTCCTTAAATTTAGGAGCAATAAGGGAATGAAGTGCTTGCTTTTCTGTCATTGCTTCAATTATCAACACTGTGGCTTCTTTCTAAAACTGTGTAAAACACGGTTAAACTGAAGTGAAGATGCCCTTTGGTCCCGTGGTCTTGTTCTCCACATCGGTTATAAAATGCAAACACGGGGAGGCGATCGCGTTACCACAGAGTCCCTCATGGTGGTTTTAACCTGGAGAGTGTAATCCGAGTGGAGTCTCTGCTGCTGCTGATTAACTTTTAAGTGATTTTCAGTCCCTCTCATCAGTACATCAGCAGCACTGCCTTTACTCACATCAACCAAAATATAGATATCAATTTGCATATCAAATAAGGACACGGAGACTTGTGTGAACTTCAGTGTTTTTCTTTTACACCAGTCCGCATTTTTGATCACTTATATAAACAAGTTATCATTTCATAATAAATGAGGAGGTGTTGCTGCAACATAGATGGAACGCGTCCACACCCCCCCCACACATTACACCACCAGCAGCAGCCTGAACCGCTGATAAAAGGCAGGATGGATCCATCCACAGTTACGTATTTCATGTTATTTAGGCCAAATTCTGACCCTGATGTTGCAGCAGAACTCGAGACTCATCAGACCATGCACTGCGTTTCCAGTCCTCTGCGGTCCACTTTTGGTGAGTCGTGTGAACTTTAGCCTCAGCCTCCCATTCTCAGCTGCTAAGGTGTGGTCTTCTGCTGCTGTAGCCCATTCGTTAAAAGGTTCAACGTGTTGTGTGTTCAGAGATGCTCTTCTGCATACCTCGGTTGGAACAAGTGAAGCAGTTTGGCCAACGTCTCTGACATCAACAGGCATTTTCTCCCAGAGAACCGCCGCTCACTGGATATTTCCTCTTTTTCAGACCTTCTTTGTAGACCCTAGAGATGGTTGTGCAGGAAAATCCTTACAGATCTGCAGTTTCATTATCTTGTTGCAAGATTCAGACAACTCAATCTCCCAATCAATTTGGTTGCCTCTTTCTTTCAAAATGTTTCTGTAGACTTCTGAGTTCATTGTACTGCTGCAATCATGTGTGACATCATCAATGACGATTAATGAGCCCGTCCCAGAAGAAGCCATGCAAGCCCAAGCCATGACATCACCTCCACTGTGTTTCATAGATGAGTTTGTATGTTTGGGATCCTGAGCAGATCCCTTTTATTCTCCACACTTCAGCCTTTCCATCACCTTGGTAAAGGCTCATCTTTGTCTCATAGGTCCATTAAACTTTGTCTCAGAGTTTCTGAGGCTCGTCTCTGCACTTCTTGGCAAATTTGGCCTGGCCTTCTGCTTCTTGCTAAGTAGTGGTTTGCATCTTCTGGTGAAACCTCTGTACTTTATCAATGCACAGCCTGCACAGGCAAAACCAAAATCTGAAACTGACATTCAGCACTATTTATTGTTTGAATAATCAATACAACAGAACACACCTGGGCAACAAAAATACACCTGTCAGTCACATGTTCCAGTACTTTTGCTCGCAAGAAAAATGGGTGGCTTTTTCTGAACTGTGTCTCAGATCCAGATGAAAATACCTGAAATAAAAGCTGAGATGATCTTTTCTCTTATATTCATCTTTTAATGTCAAACCCAAACAGCAGAAATAAAGGGACTGGACCCACTGCTCCAATACTTTTGGATGGAAGTGTATATGTTAAATTAATTTTTGATGACTGCCATAACATAAAAAGAAGTGTATATTTGCTCGGAAAGGATGTTTA
Source organism: Archocentrus centrarchus (assembly GCF_007364275.1). Lineage (NCBI taxonomy): Eukaryota > Metazoa > Chordata > Actinopteri > Cichliformes > Cichlidae > Archocentrus > Archocentrus centrarchus. Next base: position 32,779,845 of record NC_044361.1, on the reverse strand, counting down.
CATTTTATTGAAATGTGCATTAATGATATAATAGATTCCAGTTAGCTGCAGATTTTGGTCTTTTTTGAAAATATTTTACTATTTCTTACCACATACCAAACCACTTTATGTCATGGTCCTGGGTCTTTGACCCAGTGTCTTGAGTTTGTTTACTTTGAGGTTTTGTTTATTTTATTATTCTATGAGCTCCTTGGTTTGCCTGGTGCTTAAATATTTTCTATTTAAGTATATTCTCAGTCTGTAGTGCTTTAGTTTAATTCCATCCTCAGTGTGTCTGTCTTCAAACAGAGGCTCAACAGAGAAAGCACAAGTGTGCTTCAGTAAAAACATAAACTTAACAGTCGTCTGCATAACAATGAAATGAAATATCGTGTTTCTCAAAAATCACGCCAAGTGGCAGCAGACACAAAGAGAAAATGAGAAAAAAGATTGGCAGCAGGGCGTTGGGTGCTATGCAACTCACACTCTGCTGTTTCTGCTTCATTTTCCTTCACAGGAAACGTAGGAAGAGGTGAAAATGAAGAGATGACCACTACTTACTATGATGACTACACAGGAGTGACACCAACACCAGACTACAGTGATGACTATGACTACAATGCCACCTTTGACTACTACTACGGTAACAGCAGAAGAGCCACATGGCACAGCGACTTTTATGCCTCTTTTCCACCAGCACCGACTCCACTCCACTCCACTCCACTCAGTTTAGGTCATTCTCCATTACAATTGAGCACTGCCTCAGTGTGGGTGGGGTTGTTATAGCAAGGTCCCGTGATGTGATTTGTATGCGACACAAACACAAACGGTCGCTCCGTCTGGATTCTGTCATCAGCCATCAAGCGCTAAACCGTCTCCTCTTCATCGTTAGACCACAGTGTTGGTTAGCGTGTAGCCATTTCCCTCGTTTTAAAGGGCAGGACTCACTCTCATAACTCATCTAGTGACGTCACTCTCTGACCAATCAGTGGCACGCAGTCTGATGATGTCACTCAACTCATTTGGAACCACGGCTGAGTAGGTACTAAAAAAAGTGCCTGGTACTAGTTACTACCACATAATGGAAAACCTTGAAAACCAAGTAGAGTTGAGTTGAGCTGAGCTGAGCTGAGCTGAGCAGGTATCAGTGGAAAAGAGGCACAGAAGCAGTACTTTGTGTTACTGACAGCAGCATCTGTGCTTTCCTGTGTCTTTTTTTAGTGACTATGGCTCATAATACCACAAACAATGCCGTGGGCAAGGAGGTCTCTGATGTCATGATCACCCAAAATGAGTCTTCAGACAGTAAAGTGTATAATCCCGGGAATGAGGTGAGAAATTCCTTTTGTCTATTTTATTGTTTCTTTCTTGGTGTTCAGATGTTGTGGGAAAGGGCAGATTCATAGTATTTCACTTAAAAGAAAATTCAGTTCACAATTGAAGGTGACCTGTTCTGCTTATCTGTCTTTTCTGTCTTGTTCATATTACGTGGCCAAACTACAAGTACAATCCCTGTGAGTCAAACTCAGCCTTCATACTGCTCTAAACACTCACACGGGTTTTTCTACTCCTGGATCTTTGTGATGCTCTAGAAAGCTGATATCCTTACATCCCAGGCACAGAAGGCCCACCCAAGGTGCAAAAAATAACATATAAATAACCTTAGTATTCACTGCAGAGGAAGGTAGCTGATCTCATGCCTGCAATTAAACTCTTCACCACAAGGAGGCACTGCTGCGTTTTCCAACAATGAGTCTCTTTAAAAGATAGCCACACATGCATGGAGGTTAAAAAGATCGTGCAATTTAAATACACACAATTAAAATATGTGTTAAATATGTGCAGAAATGTGTGTGTTGCATGTATCTGTGTCATAACAGTGAAATACAGAAGTGGTTTGAGCGTTCTCCTGTGACCTCTGTGTGACCTCTCTCAGGTCTCGGGGATTGGTCAGCCAGCTCTGGTGCTCTCACTGGGAATGGCTGTCCTTCAGCTCTGGAACTGATTGGTGGGGGCAAGAAACACCTTCCAACAGGTGAGAGCAAGCAAACAAAATGATCTGACTTTTGAGTATTTGATGTTTTTATTTATTACACCATATTATTTGTTTTGTTTGTCAGTCATCTGTGAAGCACTCTGAACCGCACTCACCTGCATAAGAGGTCCTAAAAAATAAAGTTTGATGGATTTGACAGCTAAATGAACTTCCTGTTGTCTTTAGAACAGCGACAGCTTCCCTTCAGCATCTTTGGTTCAAGTCTGACCTTTTAAATCTAGAATTCTGTTTAATCCAGAATAAAAACCTACTTTCTGTGCTTGAAGTTGTAAACATATGTAATAAAAATAGACCAAAGTTCCAACAATCCTTCAAAACTAGATGAAAATGTGTGAAATTATCTATGTTTGAACACCTGTTGGACACCTGGCCCCTGTATCTGTGGGCTGCATGTTTGTGTTCAATAAAAAAAAAAAAAGTGTTTTTTGTTGATGACTCACATAATAAATATGGTTTGTTTTTATCCCAGATCATCTGAAGATGCTCAGGACCAGACCTGTAGCAGCTGATTGATAAGGAAATAAAATGAGACACTTTCTGATGATCATCAGTGTTATTCATGATCACACCATTGATTATTAATAACCTGCACATGTTGCTTTATATGGAAAATTCTTGCCTGTGTCTTACCAGTTTCTTGTCCGTGAGCATCTTTGATCCTACTTTGTATGTTTGTGTTCCTCTTGTGTAATAAAGGGTTTTTATTTGTTTATGTCTGAGGTTATTGATCAAACTGCAGAAGCAGTCAGAACACGAGAAACTCCACAAGATGGTAGTGAGACCTGCTATGATGGTGGTTTGGAGACGGTGACACTAAGAGTGACCAGGACGGACTGGATTAGAATTGAGTCTGTCTGGGGCAGCTCAAAGTTAGAGGTGCAAGGCTGAGATGGTTTATACATGTGCAGAGGAGAGAACGTGGCTGTAATGGACAGAGGATGTTGAAGATGGAGCTGCCAGGCAGGAGGTTTGTGGATGTAGTGAAGGACATGAAGATGGTTGGTGTGATAGAGATGGATGCTGCGATAGGGTGGGATGAAGGCAGACAAAGAATGTACCAGGACTCCTCGTGAAGCTTCAGAAAGTTTGAAACACTCCCTTTTGGAAAGGCTTTTTTGGCTTTTGGCTCTGTGTGATGTCACAGAGAGCAGATATCTCTCCTATTTAATTCAGTTTATTTATATAGCACTAAATGACAACATCAGTCGCCTCAAGGAGCTTCATAGTGTAAGGCACATGTGTCAAACTCAAGGCCCGCGGGCCAGGTCCGGCTCACAAGATAATTTCATATGGCTGTTATTAATGGCCCACCAGCGCTCCCACCACTTATACTACAAATCCCACTATGCACTGTGACAGCTGCCGCGCAGGTCAAGACCTGTGCACTAACCTGTTTTCATGTGTTTCCAATGACACACTGATCAGTGGTCAGCAGTGATGGCATAGTTACCTTAAAAAAGTAATCTGATTACTCCTTAGTTACTTTACTGATAACTTAGATTGTTAGTTAGAAGTAACTAAGTTAGATTACAAGTTACTTTATTAGTTACATTCAACAGCTGCCAAAAAGTGATCGTCTGCCAAACAACGATTTCTGGAATTTGCCAAAAAATGACTGCCTGTATTTAAACGTCTGTAAATGACTTGTCGACTTATAATCTGTGAAATATGTGTCAAACATATCTCTCATGAATGATATCAGGTCATTTTGAATGAGAAACAGCATTTCTATCACACGGTAGAAGCTGCAGTCAGTTTTTGTCAAAGTGACTTTTATATATTCGTTTTTTTATCAAGGTAAAAACTGTCATTGACATTAAAAATGTATTTTTAAACAGAAATCTGGCTCAGAAGGCTGCAGAAATCACAACAAATATAACATCACAGTTCTATAAAAGCTCTGGATTGATTATAATGTAGGTACAATAACACAGACTCCTAAAAATTGTTGAAAAACACATTATTTTTCCATTTTATATATAAGCCCTTCATAAATCATGCTGACTGCACTCTATTTAGCAATATAAGCAAAGACATCACACATAAAAGCACACAGAAACATCTGAATCACTTTATGGCAGAGGATCACTTTTTGGCACAACACTGCACTCTCCTCCACCACCACCACCACAACACGGCACCCCCACCCCACCCCCCCAAACATGCACAGACACACACACACACACACACATAAAAATGACAACCACGAAAAGAGGGCAAGTCAACCGTGTTTAAGGGCAGCATTTCCTCTACTACATACTGTCCGACCAACTTCTTCAACTCTCCCCCACTTACTGGTTTGTACCAAAGTCCAGCTTTTGTTGTTTTGGTGCTGGGGGGCCTCCTGCATTAGCTGCACCTTTCTGCTTCGCCCCACCTGGTGGGACTCGCTCTTTAAGTGTGACGTAGTGTTTTTGAAGCTAGATAGCACTTTATCGCCAGCACAGAGTGCACAGCTAACCTTGATATTGTCATGTTTAGCTGACACTAGAAAGCTCGCATCTCTCTCCTCCCTCCATTGTTTACATTTGTGTCGCTGTGTGCTGTTATTGTCGTCATGCAGAAAACGGGACTTAATTGTTGCATCAGCCAGACGTCACTCCCCAAGAAGAAAGCAAAAATATATCTTTGTACTGAGGAAAATGACAAAAATACACACACACAGTGACTTGGATAAGTAAGTTTTATCTGATTATTGGACTGCAAATAGTAACGCGTTAGATTACACGTTACCAAAAAAAGTAGTCAGGTTAGAGTAACGCGTTACTAAGTAACGTGTTACTGACATCACTGCAGGTGACACATGTGCATCTACAATGGAGAGACACATACAGAGAGGCAAAGGAGGAAGAGTGCATGTGAGAGGTGGTGGACAAGGAGGAAGAGGATGAGGACCACTGAGTAAACGAACCATGTCCACGTCCATGAGATGGCAACGAGGGAAGCAAGACAAAGTATCCAACCCAATCTGAGCAGATTCTCTGTGGCAGCATCATCAGGACGTTCACTGTTCCGTGCTTTACAACGTTTGACACGCAGTATGCCACACTGCAAGTACTGTGATGTTCATTACAATGCAATGTCCACTGGCAATATACATTCATAAGTGCACTGCCCCTTTCCCAGACTTGAACAACGACCACATGCGGGTGGCAGGAGCGCCCTTTTCATGCAATATGTGGAAGTCCCTGGCCAGAGAGGTGGCAATGTCACCCTCTGTGCAGCCATTGGTACCTGGGGGGGGTCCTCCACCATCATGCTAACTTGGGGCCATACAACACTGGACATCTCCTCACATTCCTGGGTGGTCTACAAGATCGCATGGCTACATGTGAACAGCTGAATCAGCAAGCAGTGCCTCTTGTATACGTCACAATTTGGGACAAATTGTGACGTATACAATTTGTCCCTTGTCATACCTTGTCGTCCAGATATGAGAGTGGTTTACAAAGAACCAGCGCTATGTGAACGTGTTCCACCCTCCTTACAGCCCCTTCCTCAATCCTATAGAGGGGTTTTTCTCTGTGTGGAGGTGTATGACCGACAGCCCTACACCAGGGAGAATATATTGGAGGCAATAGAACACGCATGTGACGCTGTTACTGTAGAGTCCCATCAAGGCTGGATTAGGCACAAAGGGGGGTTTTCCCCCGTTGCCTGGCGAGACCACATTGCCTGTGACTTGGATGAGGTCCTCTGGCCAGACCACGCACACAGACATGATGGTGCAGACTGAATCTGTGTCCTACACTGCTGCTTTTCATGTACTTTTTATTTTTATTTCTTTTTTTCTACATTCAGCGCTGTCATGTCATGTCTTAAAATAAACATTTTCTGTTGGCTACATGCCCTGGATGCTGTGTCTTAAATTATTTGATGTAGTGTGTAACAGATGGTCTCTGTGAATAGATTCATGAGTTTTTCTTGTATTTTGGAAAATCCTTCTTATATTTCGTAGTTTCCTCTATATGAGGTGTTTAGGGAATATCTGAATTGGAGCTGCCAGAAGCATGTGTAATACAGTCACTGAATGAGTACAGACTGGGTAGATGTTCTCTTATTAAGTATTTCAGTATGGATCAAACACTACCTGAATGAGGACTGTATGACAGCTTCCATCTTTACAGAGACTATACAAACACCAACATTAAATATATGGGCACGCTTTTTATTCTAAAACCCAAAAGTCAAAACAATAGTAATCACATCAACAAAGCATAATTCTTGATGTGATTTGGAATTCAAACATCAATAAAACAAATGGGCAAATTTAAAAAAGTAGTCTCGTCTCATCTTGTTTTTTTAAGTCCTGTGATTAGGGTCGCATTTCCTGTTTGGGTGCAAAGGCTGAATTATTTGCAGCAGCTTCTTCTTCCAGGGCAGTGCTGTTTACTCAGTGTCAGAGGCTGTAAGAAGATCATCTGTAACCTTCACTGATGCTGTTTCTGTACTGTGATGAAACCTGAAACTCTTCAAACAAACCAGTCCTCTGCAGCTGATCAGTTTCAAGAATATTTGAGAGAAAAGGAAGGTTGGAGATGGACCTATAATTAGCTAAGACAGCTGGGTCAAGTGATGACTTTTTAAGTAATGGTTTAATTACTCCCACCTTAAAGGCCTGTGGTACATAGCCAGTAGACATGTTGATGGTTTGGAGGAAGTAACTATTGAAGTTAACACCGAAAGATCAACTGGAGAGAGCGTTTAAACAAATACCAGCTGAACAACTTGTTGTTGAGATGGTTATGAATAAGTTTTTCACTAATGGTTAAAATTGTTTTGTGAAGAAATCCACAAAATCACTAGAAAAAAATTTCCTGCAGAAAATACAATGTGAATGCTGAAAGATTGGTGCTGAAATGCCTAAAAATGCTTAAAATAGCTCAGACTTAATTTGCTGAAACAGCTTAACCATTTTGAAAAAGCCCCATTGTTTGTTGAGTTTTCTATGTAGTTATTGTAGGGTCTTTAAATTACAGTATAAAGCACCTTGAGGTGACTGTTCTTTGTGATTTGGTGCTTTATAAATAAAACTGAATTCAGATGACTGAAATCTGTGTCTTCCATGCAAATTGCAAATGCAACAATCTGCTGGCAGGAAAAGCAAAGCAGACGTGTGTGTGTGTGTGTGGGGGGGGGGGGGGGGGGGACACCCTCTGTGCAACAATTTTCTACCAGCAGCAGCCAAAAACCTCCAGCTGGTCAGGGAATACACCTTTTTCCCTGGCGATTGTAGGTTGTCAGGGGTGAACTATCAAACTCTTGTGTGGCGTTTGTGTTGTGCTGTCATTTGTTAAAAAAAACAAGAGCTCAACAAAAGTCTGTTTTTTCTCCTTTTTCTGGAGATTTCATTTTTTAATTTAACCTTTCACAGCAGATAAGTGAATAATACTGTTTTTATCTTCCATTTTCATATTCATGTCGCTCCCGTCAGCTTCCCTGCTGACTGTGTCATCCTCTCTATGATCTCTGTCCTTGGCTCCGTCCCCGACTCAAGTCCAGATCTGATGTAGCACCAATCCCAGCAAGAACAACAGGTTCAGCTGGCCAGTCCCTGAGGCCTGAGAAAGGTCACACAGAGGTCACAGAACAGCAATCAGACCACCAAAACAACAACCAAAATACCTGTGATTAGTGAGACTTCACTAAATGGAGGGTGACATCACAACAGCTATGTGCATTTTTCATATACAGCAGTGGCTATTAATCATGTACTGTGCATTTATGAAAAAATTGTGCATTTAAGTTCATTTGTTTGTTAGACCCTCCTACACCTGTGGGATGTGATGGACACAGATGCTCGATTGGATTGAGATCTGGGGAATTTGGAGGTCAAGTCAACACCTCAGACTCGCTGTTGTGCTCTTCAAACCATTCCTGAATCATTTTTATACTGTGGAAGGATGCATTATCCTGCTGAAAGAGCTACCAGGGAAAACTGTTTCCATGAAAGGGTGAACATGGTCTGCAACAATGCTTTGGTAGGTGGTACGTATCAAAGTAACATCCACATGGATGGCAGGACCAAAGGTTCCCAGCAGAACATCGTCCAAAGCATCACACTGCCTCCACCTGCTTGCCTTCTTCCCATAGTGATGCTGTCAGGTGTCCTCCAGGTAAGCGATGCAGTTCGCACCTTCGCTCCCCACGTGCATCATTGAGCCTCGGCTGCCCATCAAACCGCCGCTGGTTCACCACTGTTCCTTCCTCAGTCCACCTTTGATAGATACTGACCACTGCAGACCGGGAACACCCCACAAGAGCTGCAGTTTTGGAGATGCTCTGACCCAGTCATCTATCCATAACAATTCAGCCCTCATCAAGCTCATTAAATCTTTACCCCACCCATTTTTCCTGCTTCTAACAAATCAGTTTTGATGACAAAATGTTCATGTACTCACTAACAGGTGATGCAGAGATAATTAGATCTACTCACTTCACCTGTTAATGGTCATAATGTAATGCCTGATCGGTGTGTGTTTCATTAAAGAGGGCCAAAGAAATGAGGCCTGACACCAATAAATGACTTTAGCATTTTCAGTTCCCTCACTCGAAGTGAGTAAGTGACTGAAATGAGGTCTGTGACTAGCCTGAATCATCTTCACATTGTTTATAACAGAAATTAACAGTCCACACATGCCTGTGGCATGTAGAAACAAGTGGCTAAACCACAGATAATGCTGAGGCTCTTACACGGCATTCATCACTTCAAACATCCATAAAGGTTTGTTTGTTTAGTTTAAGAAGTGCATCTCTGAAGGCTACATTTGGCTCTGCAACGTGTCAATCTGATATCACGGCAGAGCGCGCAACAGACACACTTTACCTGTCCTGGGTGGGAAATAGAAGCGCATGCAGACATGTGTGCAATTTTATGTTGCAATACCAGAAGGGGCCATATTTTATTTAAAGCCAACAAGCTAGATGGCTGGTGTGCATTTACATTTGTCCTCCCTGCACTAGAATAGAACAGAATAAAACTTTATTGATCCCTTGCAGGAAATTGCTTTGTTACAGTGGCTGCTAATTAAAAAGTTGTAGCAAATTGTTGGTGTTCTGAGAGGTATTGGCTGAAGCTGAAATGGAGCCAGGCTGTACTTTGATGTAACACCACTTTGTACCAAGAAGCTGCAACTACTAACTGTAACCTTTATTTTAACTGCACAATCGTTAAAAACACATTTATTTATTTATTTATTTTTTATAATGGCACAAAGCCTCTTGAGGAATTAGTGGTAAGGTTATTTTGCTATGAAACTCTTCCTGCAGCTTTGGGTATGAAGGCTATTCCATATATAAACAGTGTGGTAGTAATTTTGGTATAGTCTCACTGTAGCATCCCAGAATAACTATGACTTATATAATTATGAGAATGCTTCCTGCTGTGGCAAAAGCTGTACTCGATTCATTAGTGAGAGCAAGCAAGTTCATTTCTGTAACAAAATGACTCTTAACTGTTAAGGGACATATTCTACTCATGTCAATATTTCTGTTTTTGGACTCTACTAAAGTAGTTTCGAAAAAGTTTAAGACCAAGTTCAAAATACTCCTTATTTATCTTGTGATGGGCTTTGGTGCAGCTCTGCAGTTCATCTTTTTTCTGAAACCAGGTGTTTTAGGTCAGCTTTCTTTTGATTGGCTGCCTCTCACAGACAGAGGGTTTGAAGTGGGAGGGGCTTCTCTGTGCCTGAGATGACAATACTGGTTTCTATCTGCTCTTTGTGCCTTTGCAGAGTAGAGACTGTTTAGAGTGTTCAGAGCAGTTTGAAGCCTGTGGGAGCCACGCCTACACTGACCTCATTATTTGAAACGTCAGCCATGTTTAAAATCCACCATTGGAAATGGAAAATAAGGAAGAGCAGAACAGGTCCCTGTACATCTGAACCCTGACACAGAAAGAAAACAGGATTTCTCACCTTGTTCGGGATGTAAGCCTCTGCCTCTAAAAACACAAAGACACAGAAAAGCACAGATGCTGCTGTTAGTGCAGCTGAGTCTCTGTTCCTAAACAAAGTGTGTGTGCTGTGTGGGTCCTCTGCTGTTACCGGGGAAGTCGGAGTAGTCGAAGTTGGGGTAGTAATACTCATAGTCTGACGTCAATGTCACTGTTGGGTATTCATCGGTGGTCAGCTCTTCTTTCTCATGGCCTGCTACATGTCGTGTGGAGGAAAATGAAGCAGAAACATGAAGAGCGTGTGAGCTGCTGTGAGCGGGATTTAAGGGAAGCGGTCTCTCTCGTGCTAACAGTCGTTGAGCTAAGCTAGGCTAAAAGAAAAAAAAAAAACACAGGAAACATCGAGCAGCCCACAACTGGCACTTTAGTTTATCTCTGTTTATTTAGTCAAATTAATTCTGAAAGTGAAAAAATACATAAAATATACGTATATCACCACATTTTATACCTTTGATAAAATATCAACTTTCCTTTATTTCAGCCATTGAAATAAAGCATTTTAAAGTGTGATTATGCACTTTGTTTGTGTACGTGGATGCATAACCATAGCAGTCATGAAAATGGTTTCTTTAAAAAAAAAGCGACATTTGCACTTTAAACCAAAAACAAGCTCTTTGTGCTTCCTAAAGCTGCTGTGTCACCAAGTGCAAAAGAGAACGTGGATATAAAATGCAAGAACAAAAGAATAAAGAGCCTTTATTCTGGCTGATGCCCGATGCTTGGGAATAATCCATAAGCGCAAGAACAAAGACGGCTGCACGAAAGGGAGCAAAGGGACAAAGAGGAACCAAGACTGTGAATACTCTGAGAACTGAGTGGGAGTGACAAACACAAGGGGAACAATAATGAGGCGAAAGCAGGTGAAAAACTGAGAGCGCAGCAGATAAGGAAGTAAAACAGAGAACAAAACCTGAGGGGGGGAAAAAAACAGCTATCAAAGTGTAACCCACATACTACTGATCGGTATGAATGGGCCCTGAGTTCGTATTCAACGGCATTAATTACTTAACCACTATAACATCACACACTCTACAATTGGAATTAACAATACCACACTTTAATTAGAAAACCACCAAAAACACACTTAAATCAATATTTCAGTTCTTTCAGGTCAATTAACGGTTCAACAATATATGTATCCCCACACACAACAGTCCCAAATAATGTTATTAAACAAAACAAACCCGTTGCAGGCCTGATTCGGAGCTCGGGTACGGTGAGACCAGAAACTTTGCGGTCCTTTCACTCAATTAGAGCCAAAATAAAATAATAAGCCAACAGTACCTTTTTCCAATATGGCAGTGCAAACGTTCAGTCCACGTTGTCCCACACAGGCAAGAAGCACAGGGAATACCCGTCTGGTCGCCGTTTCCCGCGTAGCCAGAGGAACTCTGAACTATAGGTAGCTCAGAGCGCTATCTGGGATCCTCTTTTGTCTGTGTGCGGTTAAGAGTCAGCTGAGTCCTGAAGCGATTAGCCGGGCTAGCCAACCGCAGCTTTCCAGACGATCAGCGCGGCTAATTTCCGCTCGATTATCCAGCGAGCAAACCACGACTTTCAAGTCCAAACACTTACAGGCGTAGGCTGCGCCAAATTAAACTGTCCTCCTTCCGTCCACCTGGCCGATGTCCGAACACGGAGTACCAGTTTAACTCTCCATAAAACTTTCACTTTTCCAGTCAAAGTCTAGCGCACCTCTCTTCTCGGGTCTCTCTTTTTCCTTCTCCCTCGTGCACACTCACACCACCTCCAATCAGCAGCCAGTACAGAAACAGGTGACTAAAATGAAACACTAGATTGGCTTTCCTTCACAACAAATGAAATAAACAAATAAAATAGAATATTTATGGCAAATTAATTATCTTAACACCTTAACATTTGAAATTTTAACATTCACATAAATGCATTTAACCACATTCAATCAACTTATTTATGTCCATTTCCTACAGGGCTACACCCTCCCCCATCAACACGTCTGATGTCCTCAGCAGACTAACATCTTAAGTAACTTAATGAACTGCATGGTAACAGGAAATGGGTAAAGTGTTTAACATTAGCTGTCTTTTTAGCCCTTTCCAATCTGTATCACAATACCTCTGTGTACAATAGTCAATGGTTGATCTCGAGATTTTCCTGGTTTATCATAGGTCAACCTTACTACTGGTTTCACTGACCTTTTGGGCCTAGTCCTCTTTGTAGGTAGTCTTGAGCCAGGGCTACTAGACTGTCTTACACCTTCATCACTGTTCGAACCATCGTCAGGCTCAGTGCTGGCTTCATGGTCAGTGTCACGGTCAGAGTCTACAGGAGAATGATCTGGTCGGTCAGAGTAGTTGTCACTCAGTGGAATGCAGTCTCCCACCTGTTCCCCTCTACTCACAGTGTCATCCCTCCTCTGAACCATTTTCTCAAAATAAGTCCTATAGGGTCTAGATGGCAAACCACCCTCAAAATCAGATGACTCACTTGAACTCACCCCTTCACTTTGTATGGAATGATGGGTGCTAACCCTCTCAGGCCGCTTCTGGCTGTCTAATCTCTTTGCTCGCTTATTGGATGCATCCTGCGAGTACTCCATCATTGGGATTCGCACTAAGTCTCCTATAGGAAGAAGATTATCCCTATGTAATGTCCTGACTCTGTCCTTGCCATTCTGGGATTTTACTTTGTAGACCGGCAAGTTTGGCATTCGGGCCACAACAACATAGGGAACGTCACACCAGCGATTCTCAAGCTTGTGTTTCCCTTTTATTCCAAGATTTCTCACCAACACTCTGTCACCTGGCTCTAGAGTCTGGGCCACAAGTCTCTTGTCATAAGTCCTCTTGTTTCTCAAGTGCGACTTGCCAGAGGCTTCTGCAGCCAGCTCATAAGCCTTCTGCAAATCCTCCTTCAGTTTGGTGACATAGGAAGAGTGCTGATGTTCTGCCCTTTCATTTAGATGTGTCCCAAAACACACATCCACTGGAAGTCTAGCTTCTCTTCCAAACATCAAGAAGTACGGCGAATATCCGGTAGCATCACATTTAGTGCTGTTATAAGCGTGCACAAGATGTGTGACATACTGACTCCATTGCCGCTTCTTTTCCTGCTTCAGAGTCCCTAGCATTGACAACAAGGTCCTGTTAAATCGTTCGGGCTGAGGATCACCCTGAGGATGGTACGGAGTAGTCCGCGACTTCCGTATGCCAAGGATTTTCAGCATTTCCTTAATGAGTCTCGACTCAAAGTCTCGTCCCTGATCTGAATGAATCCGGGCTGGCAAACCGTAGTGCACAAAATACTTCTCCACCAAAACCTTGGCGACTGTGAGAGCCTTCTGGTTTTTGGTTGGAAATGCTTGGGCATATCTTGTGAAATGGTCTGTGATCACTAGCACATTACTTATTCCTTTGGAGTCAGGCTCCATGGACAAGAAATCAATACAGACCAACTCCATCGGCCCTGTGCTGACTATTTGGTGCAGTGGTGCAACTCTTTGGCATGGAGTTTTCCTAAAGAGGCACTCTCCACAGTTTTTTATGTAGTGTTCTGCCTCGACAGACATCTTGGGCCAGAAGAATCTGCTTCGGAGCATATCAACTGTCCTTTCCACGCCCATATGACCTAAGTCATCATGCATGGATTTCAGCACCACAGCTCTGAATTCAGCAGGTAGCACCAGTTGGTAAGTCTTTTCTCCTGCACGACTTATACTCAGTCGGTGAAGGAGTCTGTCTTTCATAATCAACTTTCCCATTTCTCGTTTCATGGCAAGTAAGTCTGGTTTTGTCTTGATCTCATCTGGCCATCTGCCACTCTTTATGGCCTCAATGGTTGGTCTTATTACAGGATCTTGTTCCTGTGCTGCCATTAGCTCAGGCTTGGACAATTGCCTCAGATTGTTCAACTCCAAGTTTGTAGAAAAGGTGTAAGCATCAGGCACACAATCTGGATGGGCTCCAAGCTGCTGCGCGTATCTTGGTGAGTCCTCAGGAGAATTAAGGCCACCAACTCTCTGGCAAATAGACTTAACACTCTCCTGAGAGATGTTTCGCATTTCTGTCTTCCTTTCTCCTGGCTCCATCCGGGACAACAGATCAGCATCAATGTTGTTTCTGCCAGGTCGGTAAACAATGTCAAAGTCATACACTGACAAATCTGACAACCATCTATGTCCTGTCGCATTGAGTTTTGCTGACGTAAGGACATAGGTTAGTGGGTTGTTATCAGTGTACACTGTAAAGCGGACTCCATAGAGATAATCGTGGAATTTCTCAACCACGGCCCACTTAAGAGAGAGAAATTCCAGCTGATGGATGGGATAATTCTTTTCTGATGAACTGAGTTTACGGCTGGCAAATGCAACCGGCCGAAGCCCTTCAGGATGCTCTTGATACAAAACTGCACCAAGACCTGACAGGCTAGCATCCACATGCAGCACATATGGCTTACTAGGGTCGGCAAAGGCTAGAACTGGTGCATTCGTGAGGCAGGTTTTAATAGCTTCAAATGCCTCGGTGCACACTTGATCCCATCTGTCTCCAAAGGGATCCCTCTCATCCAAATAGGCATGATTCTGCCCTGTCTTGGGTCTCCTTCCCCTCTGAGTTGGGGCGTACCCTTTAGTGAGGTCTGTCAAAGGGCGGACAATAGCTGAGTAATTGTGGATAAACCTCCGATAGTATCCACAAAACCCTAGAAATGATCGCAAGGTCTTAAGGTTGTGCGGCCTGGGCCAGTTCACGACAGCCTCCACTTTGCCGGGGTCGGCTGCGACACCTTCTGCTGACACTATGTGACCCACATACTTGACTTGCGTCTGACAGAACTGACATTTGTCAAGTGAAACCTTGAGTCCTGCCTCGTTGAGTCTGTCCAACACTTTCAGGAGTCTCTCTTCGTGCTCCTCTAGTGTTTTCCCAAACACTATTAAGTCGTCCAGGTAAACTAGTACCTGGAGCAAGTTCATGTCACCGACGACCCTCTCCATCAACCTTTGGAAGGTCGCAGGAGCTCCAGTGATGCCTTGAGGCATCCGCTCAAACTGATAGAAACCTAGCGGACATATGAAAGCGGTTTTCTCTTTGTCCTCCTCCTTCATGGCTATCTGGTAGTAGCCACTCCTTAAGTCCAGGACGGAAAACCATTTGCTTCCAGATAGACAATCCAGAACTTCATCAATCCGGGGGGTTGTGTATTGATCAGGCACAGTGCGGCTGTTGAGTGTGCGGTAATCAATGCACATTCTGACTTCTCCGTTTTTCTTTCGAACAATGACAATTGGAGAGGCATAAGGACTCCTAGACTCCTTAATTATGCCTGCTGCCAATAACCTCTGTATGTGACGACGCACATCATCAATATCAGCTGGAGCAATGCGTCTGGACCGCTCACGAAATGGTCGCGGGTCTGACAGACGAATTGTATGCTCTACATCTCTGGCTAACCCCACATCAAGTTCATGAGAAGAGAATACATCGGCCCTTTCAGACAATTTCTGACGGAGCCTGGCTTTCCACTCCTCTGGAACAGGAGATGAGCCAAAGTTGATAAGACTGATGTCAAATCCCTCAGACACCAGCTGTTGTTCTGACACGGTTGTAACAACATCAGTCGTGCACAGACAGCCTAAGGTGGTGCCAGCTGGAATCGTTATGTCTTTAAGTGACTCGTTTTGCAGAAGAACTGTGAACTGGTTAGCATCCACAGCATTGCTTGGGATTGTCATGGACTGTAACAATACACCAGCGGGAAGAGGGTTGGTAGAAGAAGCTTCTACCATCAAGATCTCATGAGGCAAGGGCTGTTTTAGCTCAACTTTACAGGTTGCTTTACAGCTGCTCCCTGCAGGTAGCACAAGAGAACCAGGACCCTGCCACTTGACACACCCTACTTCATCATCATCATCTTCTTCCTCAGGGCAAGCGCTGTGCACCATCAAGGGTGAAACAGACACACCTGAGGTACCCTCACAGAGCTGGGCTAGCCTCTTGGGAAGGTTGGCACTGGCATTGGTTCCTAAAATCACTGGAGTCTGGTCAGGGCCTGGGGGGTCAGGACATATCAGTGCTAGGACTGACATAGTGGTTGGTGCTCCCACTACTTTCTTTGGAAACTCTATGTCCACCACCACATAGCCACGATATGGGTAGCTTGAATCACTCAATCCCCAAATGTTTAGCCGACTCACAGGGTGAATAGGGATATCTGATAGGTATCTCTGGTACCAAGACTCAAAGATTATGCTGACTCTTGAGCCGCTGTCTAATAATGCCTTACACAGGTGCCCATTGACTTTCAGTGGCTCTAAAGATGGTGGCCCAATCAGGCCTTCTGGAAGCCCATGGGACTCCAACACGTCCACTGCACTTTTCCTAACTGTACCAGCCACTTCTTCGGGGATGGTTTTACCTGTAGCTGGTTGGGGTTTACCCCTGGTTTTCTTGAGAACTCCAAGGAGTCTCTGAATAACCTTGCTCTGGTTCTCAGGCTTGTTACACTTTGGCGCTATGTGGCCATTTTCCCCACAGCGGTAACAAAAGCGTTCTTCTGAGTCAGGTGACTGCCTGGCTGATGGAGTCCCCACCGCCATCACAGTTGGAGAAGCTCCCGCCTGACAGGACAGCCGTGTACCTACTTTCTTTTGCAACTGCTTCACTTGTTTCTTTAGGGCAACCACTTCAGGGTCCACATTATTCTCTGAAGCTAGCTCTCTGCTATCCAACTGCTTTTCACCCTTCTCTGTTTCTGCAGGAGAATGGGTAGCAAGTGCTGCAAACATGGCTTTTACTTCTTTGAGTTCTGCTTTCAGGCTCTGTATCTCAGATTGCCTGTTGTCAGCTTGTGGCTTAACTTGAACCGAGCTCACTGAGCGGTTCAGCTTAACTCTGGAAGCTTCATATTCTTCCTCTATGCGAACTTCTCGCAGTAGTTCAAGGAAGGTTGGGGGTTTGGTCCTCCTCTCTCTAAGACGGAGGTTAATTAGCATTAAGTCAGCATCTACTGCACCTTTAAGTAGCTGCTCAACACGTGCGGTGTCCATACTGTTAACTGGGATACCACCTCTTTGTACAACTTTTGTCAAAGCACGCTCTAACCTGCGGAGAAAATCAGACAACTTTTCCCCAGGTTGTTGCTGCAACAGTCTAAAGGCAAAATACAAGTCATCTCCGGACTCTGCCAGTCCAAAGGCACTCTCTAACGCCTCTAAACATCCTTCAGGGGTCACATCCGGATCAGATAAACGCACTGCTTTTATCACATCTAACGCTGGCCCCTTTAAACTCTCTATGACTCTCCTCCTTTTTTCTTTTGGAGAGCCAGGACTCTCTTCGACCAGCAGGTATGCTTGCTGTAACCAGTGGTCAAATTGTTCCTCACCGGCTGGGGTGGGGATGTTACCTGAAAAAATTCTCAGGCGTCGGTGTCCTGCATTCTCTGGGGACGGTTTAACTGTTTTGTCCAGCAGGTCACCAACAGCACGCAAGATGGACTCAGTAGGAGACACTGGCTGTGATCCAGCCAATAAAGCTTGCACATCCTCGGCAGACTTTCCTTCAGCCTCCAACAGAGCTTTCAGTTTACCAGCAAAATCTTCCTCAACCCCAGGAGTTTCAGCTACTACACAAATTGGCCATGCTGTCAATCCATCGGGAGAGCGAACTTCTTTTGGGACTGCTGAGTCAGTCACTTTTTGTCGACACTCACAAAGCACTAACACTTGATTGTCTGTGTCACTTAGCATTCGTCCTCTGACTCTTACGCGCCCAAAACACTTGATAGTCTGTAGTGCATCTTCTATCTGCGCAATCTCTGTGTGCTCTGGAACTACAGTCAGTAAAGCATGATTTTCATCTAATGTCTCTCCACTACACCAGTTCTTCAATCTGGTCACTAGGTTGGTATCCATGTCAAAGATCCTCTATTAACATTCCCTCATGTAATACAGTTAGAAACTCAATACATTTTTTTTTTTTGTTTGTTTTTATACACATCAAATATAACACAATCCCAGCGGTGCCTCCATTTATGTAACCCACATACTACTGATCGGTATGAATGGGCCCTGAGTTCGTATTCAACGGCATTAATTACTTAACCACTATAACATCACACACTCTACAATTGGAATTAACAATACCACACTTTAATTAGAAAACCACCAAAAACACACTTAAATCAATATTTCAGTTCTTTCAGGTCAATTAACGGTTCAACAATATATGTATCCCCACACACAACAGTCCCAAATAATGTTATTAAACAAAACAAACCCGTTGCAGGCCTGATTCGGAGCTCGGGTACGGTGAGACCAGAAACTTTGCGGTCCTTTCACTCAATTAGAGCCAAAATAAAATAATAAGCCAACAGTACCTTTTTCCAATATGGCGGTGCAAACGTTCAGTCCACGTTGTCCCACACAGGCAAGAAGCACAGGGAATACCCGTCTGGTCGCCGTTTCCCGCGTAGCCAGAGGAACTCTGAACTATAGGTAGCTCAGAGCGCTATCTGGGATCCTCTTTTGTCTGTGTGCGGTTAAGAGTCAGCTGAGTCCTGTAGCGATTAGCCGGGCTAGCCAACCGCAGCTTTCCAGACGATCAGCGCGGCTAATTTCTGCTCGATTATCCAGCGAGCAAACCACGACTTTCAAGTCCAAACACTTACAGGCATAGGCTGCGCCAAATTAAACTGTCCTCCTTCCGTCCACCTGGCCGATGTCCGAACACGGAGTACCAGTTTAACTCTCCATAAAACTTTCACTTTTCCAGTCAAAGTCTAGCGCACCTCTCTTCTCGGGTCTCTCTTTTTCCTTCTCCCTCGTGCACACTCACACCACCTCCAATCAGCAGCCAGTACAGAAACAGGTGACTAAAATGAAACACTAGATTGGCTTTCCTTCACAACAAATGAAATAAACAAATAAAATAGAATATTTATGGCAAATTAATTATCTTAACACCTTAACATTTGAAATTTTAACATTCACATAAATGCATTTAACCACATTCAATCAACTTATTTATGTCCATTTCCTACAGGGCTACAGGCAGTAAAAAAATGTGCTTCCTGTATTGCGTCCTATTGCAAAGGGAAGGAGATAATTCCATCCTGATGCACCATCCATCTACGAAAGCCATCAGCAAATTAATATTATGTTTTCCTTGATACGATTAGCATTTCCAGCAAAAGGCTGGCACAGGTGAACTCTGACCTTCACTCTGCTGCTGTGATAAAATCTGCCTCGTGTGAGGAGCTACGATTCTCTACGAGCCTTTCTTTATAAGCATTATCAGGAATTCATTTTTACTCTGGTTCAGCTGCAGTAAGAGACAGATGGCTGGAAATTTGCAGTCACAGAAATCCTAATCTGAGTGGAGGACAGGAGTTACACTCGATCAGCTCAGCAGGAAAAATCAAGAAAACATTTCACTTCATTAAGAATCACAGCCTTTTGTGAAAGGACGTTTTCCTCTGGCTGTTCTCGTTTATTCCAGAACATGCTGGGATGAGGTGAGATGATAAAGACACAGATAAAACAGAGGGAATGGAAACACCAAAGAGTCATCGTGATGAAATCAAACAGGAGTCCAGACCTGACAGCGACACAAACCCCCGGGCAAAAAAAAAAAAGCAGACTGTGTGAGAGGAACTGGTCTCTGGTGTGTGTGTGGACACATTTTTCAGCCCTTAAACCACAAATGATGTTCAGCCACTTTCATTTCTGCTAAGCTCACTAAAAACAGACAAAAAAATCGAAGACACTGTGCTGTAGTTCAGGTTTTTCACGTGACACTTTTACTCTGAAGATCACGTATTGTCGATCGACACTTTAAAATTTCCTGATTGTTTTGATTTAACAATAATCAACAATAATTCCAAAATGCTCACTAAAAGGTAAAGTAAGACTGATGCTTTACATCAGCGGTGAGCTGGAAAAGTAAACTATAATGAAAGATCTCCACAGAGCTTCAAGTGTCATTATCTTGTTACTGAAGTGAATCCAGCTGTCGTCTGTAACAGTGAGAACAGGCCGGCCCATAAGCCATGGGTCCATGCAAAAAAAAAAACTAGAACCATATTTCAAATTATTTCCACTATCAACAAATAAAGTTTAAAAAGAGCTGCAGCAGATTGTAAGAGTTCAGTGATTAAAAAAACAGACAAAACGACACAATGACTGACAAATCTGTGAATGCAATAATGGAACAGAGGTCTCCTGATAGCAGCTAAAGCCGGCATGGATGGATGTAACTCACCACAGCTGGACGGTGTAATCAGGGCGAGACAGAGAGCGACGCGGAGCAGCATGTTCATCCCGGATGAGCGACACAAACTGAGGCACGAGGAGACAACAAAAGACTTTTAACACACCCCGATTTGTTGGATGAAAGTCAACTTTTCTTTTTAGTCAGTGCTCTTCTTTGCTTTCACTTTCAGGTTCACTTCTGGGCCGAGTCCTCTCATCCACATTTACCAACAGGCTGAATTTGCAGACAGATTAAAGGTTACGGTTTGATTCCCTCATATTAAAGCTCGCCTTTCTAGATTTTTATTACTGGAGTCCAGAGGTGGGAAGTAACGAAGTACAAATACTTCGTTACTGTACTTAAGTAGATTTTTCAGGTATCTGTACTTTACTTAAGTATTTATTTTTCTGACTACTTTTTACTTTTACTCCCTACATTTTTACACAAGTATCTGTACTTTCTACTTCTTACATTTTCAAACAGACTCGTTACTTTTTAACGTCAGAGAGAAGTTTGCATTTCCGGTCAGTGCGCCTTCAAACATAAAACGATCTGAGCCTAAATGGAGGAATAATAACATATAAGAGACAATCGTACTGGCGTATCCTCCATCATCGGGGCTTATCTCGTACAAAGGGATTAAATACGCAAACCCATATAATTAATGTATCATTTATAGCGCTATAATCGGGCCGGACCGAGTCCGTAAGTTGCGCTGCGGCACATAAACAGCTTAGCTAGCGCTACTGAAGAGGAGCGAGCATGAAGGGAGTAACGTGTGGCAGGTAAATGCAATGTTTCTAAATGCTCAACAAATATCAGCAAACACACAAAGTGTGTGCAGTTTGTAACACAGTGTGTCTGCTAGCTAAAAGAAGAGCTGCTGTATTTCAGGGAGAGCAAAGAGAGAGAAGTTCACTTGTAGGAGTCGGTGGAAGGAGACACGAGCCGGTATGTAGTCTCAGCTTTATTAGGAAAAACTCACAACAAACTCAACTCCAAATATAACTCCTCAAAAGGAGGAGTCAAGCCCTTTTATCCTAGGCCTCTCTCTCCCGCCTTTTCCCTATCTATTCCGGTCTCTCTCTTCGCAATAAGAGCTTGGGGCATTCTGGTGTGAAATGTGCATATATGTGGCCACCACACAGGCCCCCCCTGAACACACAGAATGGCAAACAATACAATAATAAAAACAGCAACCATTTTAACTCAACATAGCAAAAATAAAATACCACATCAAGAGTATCTCCTAGGGGGTTTAACAAGGCGGCCACTACGGCTGTGCTTGGCGACCACAGGTGGTGAAAACGAGGGAGGGGCATAGCCCCGACTACGGCGAGACTGCCCCCTCGCAGGGGAAAAAACAGCAGCTGGGGGCAGGTCCTCCGAGTGAGGCATAGAAACGGGAGGACGACCGCGGCGCGGAGGTTGGGCCAACTCAATAGGACCATCCGGAAACATGTGAGCAGGCTTAAGGCGATCCACCGAAACCCGCTCCTGACGACCTCCCAGCTCAACCAAAAAATCCTTAGGTCCCACCTCTAGCACACGGAATGGACCATCATAAGGAGGTCGAAGTGGAGAACGGTGCGCGTCATGGCGGATAAAAATGTACTTGGCAGACATCAGGTCCTTTGGCACATATGACTGTGGAAGGCAGTGATGCGCCGCTACTGGGGCCAAAAACCTATCATTCCCCGGGAAAACCGGCCCGCTCCTTTTGTCAGCCCCCGAAGCAGGTGCACCAGGAAGGAATTCCCCTGGAACCCTCAAAGGCTGGCCCAGGACCAGCTCGGCTGAAGAAGACTGCAGGTCCTCCTTAGGTGTCGCACGCAGGCCCAGCAGGACCCAAGGAAGGCGGTCAACCCAGCTGCTGTCCACCAGCGCAGCCCGTAAGGCAGCCTTCATGGTACGGTGGAACCTTTCGCAAAGGCCATTGGCCTGCGGGTGGTACGCGGTAGTGCGATGGAGTCTGACGCCAAGGTTCTCCGCCACAGCAGTCCACAGCTCAGACGTGAACTGAGGACCCCTGTCAGATGTCAAGTCAAGCGGTACGCCAAACCGAGATACCCAGGAGGAGACGAACGCACGAGCAACATCTGCTGAGGTGGTTGACGCCAAAGGAACTGCTTCAGGCCACCGAGTCGTCCTGTCCACCATTGTCAGGAGATGGGTGAAACCCCGGGAAGGGGGAAATGGACCTACCAGGTCTACATGGACATGTTCGAACCTTCTCTGTGGTATGGGAAAGTGCTCCAGAGGGGATTTGGTGTGTCGTTGCACTTTGGCGCGCTGACAAGCAACACATGAGGAAGCCCACGCCCTGACCTCTTTCCGGAGGCCGGGCCACACAAACTTGGCCCCTACCAACTTAACTGAGGCTTTAACTCCTGGGTGCGAAAGAGAATGAACTGCCTCAAAAACCCGCCGACGCCAGCAAGCAGGAACCAAGGGGCGAGGCCTGCCCAATGAGACGTCGCAAAGTAGGGTTACGCCACTATCCTGAAATGAGACATCTTCCAAACGCAAACTGGACTCGGCCGCCTTAAAAGCCTGAATCTCCGTATCCGTAAGTTGGTCGGCAGCCATGGCAGAGTAGTCCACTCCCAAATGCACAGAACTAACCTGCGCCCTGGACAGACAGTCAGCCACCCGATTACACTTGCCGGCGACGTGCTGAATGTCAGTGGTAAACTCTGAAATAGCAGAAAGCTGCCGTTGCTGCCGTGCAGTCCATGGTTCTGAAACCTTTGCCATGGCAAATGTGAGAGGTTTGTGGTCTACAAAAGCGGTAAAGTCACGGCCCTCAAGCAGGAACCGGAAATGACGCGTCGCGAGAAAAAGGGCAAGGAGCTCCCTGTCAAACGTACTGTACTTTCTCTCCGCATCCCGAAGCTTCCTGCTAAAAAAGGCGAGGGGCTGCCAAGCACCACCCACCCATTGTTCGCACACGGCCCCGACTGCAAAATCGGAGGCATCGGTAGTAAGGGCAACAGGCGCCTCGGGAGACGGGTGGGCCAGCAGGGCAGCGTTGGCAAGAGCAGCTTTGGCACTGTCAAATGCCCGCACCCGCTCAGGTGTCCACTCTATCTCTTGGTTGCCTTTCTTGCCCTTAAGTGCATTGTACAGAGGGTGCATGAGGTGAGCAGCCCGGGGGATGAAACGGTTATAAAAGTTCACCATCCCCAAAAACTCCTGCAGGGGCTTCACTGAGGAAGGGCGCGGAAAAGCAGAAACCGCCTCCACCTTAGCAGGCAGGGGAAACGCCCCTTGGGGCGAAACGAGGTGTCCCAAAAACTCTATGGCCGGCAGACCGAACTGGCATTTAGCTGGATTCACAATCAAACCGTGCTCACTGAGACGCTCAAACAACTGGCGGAGGTGCACTGAATGCTCCGCGGCGGAAGGGCTGGCCACCAGTATGTCATCCAGATAGACGAACAAAAATGGCATACCACGCAAAACGGAGTCCATGAGGCGCTGAAACGTCTGTGCCGCGCCCTTCAGACCGAAGGGCATTCGCAAAAACTCGAAAAGGCCAAAAGGAGTGATAACCGCGGTCTTGGGCACATCACGCGGATGGACAGGAACCTGATGGTATCCCCTCACCAAATCCACCTTTGAAAAAATAGTTGCCCCCGCAAGATGAACCGAAAAATCTTGAATGTGGGGAACCGGGTACCTGTCATTAGTCGTCGCATTATTAAGGCGCCTAAAATCCCCACAAGGGCGCCACCCACCGTCAGCTTTAGGGACCATGTGCAACGGGGACGCCCACGGGCTGTTTGAGCGGCGCACAATACCAAGGCGCTCCATGTTTGCAAACTCCTCCCTGGCTATCGCTAACTTCGCGGCATCGAGACGGCGTGCACGCGCAAAAACCGGCGGACCCACAGTGGTAATGTAATGCTCCACACCATGTTTAGCTACGGCTGCAGAGAAGGTGGGAACCGTGAGGGTGGGAAACTCGGCAAGCAAACGCTGGTACTCATCACCTGTGGCAAGCATGTTAGCGAGGGGCAGGGGGCCAGGACTACCAAGTGTACAGGGGTAGGTATCAAAAGACACAGCATCTATCAAGCACCTATTAGCTACATCGACCAACAACCTGAAAGCACACAAGAAATCAGCGCCGAGTATAGGTACTGACACAGACGCTATCACAAAGTCCCAGTTAAACTGACGTCCCTTGAAACACACAGTCACCAACCTCATTCCATATGTGCGAATGGGGGTACCGTTCGCCGCGTCCAGCAGGGGTCCGTGACATTGTCCCAAGGCGTCCGCAGCTGAAGCCGGCATGATGCTACGCTGAGCACCCGAGTCCACAAGCAGACGGCGTCCCGAAGCAGTGTCCTCAATGAAGAGCAGCTTGTCCGAGCTGCCAGCGCACACAGCTGCTAGTGAGCACCGGCCCTCTCGTTTCCCTGGTGCTGGAAGGTACACGGCGGAATGCAGCGCTTCGCCTTCACTCCGAACCGGCGATGATAGAAGCAGAGCACGCTCTCCTTCCTCCGGCGCTCTGCGACGGCGGCCACAGCACCAGCTTCTCTAGCCTCCGTCCCTTGTAGAGCCGCACTCGGTAAAAGTGCATGCACACCGGAATGCCTGGATGCCAGCAAAATCTTGTCCGCCTCTTCAGCTAGCCCACGGTAATCCTTGGCCCGTATCAGAGCGGAGCTGGCTAGCGCGGTGCGCACGGGAGGGGGGAGCTGGCGCAGGAACAGATGCGTAAAGAGAAACGAAGCGTCGCCCGGGCCGAGCAGAGCCAGCATGCGCTCCATCAGCTCGGAGGGTTTACCATCTCCCAAGCCATTCAGGGACAACAGGCGATCAGCCCGCTCTTCGTCTGAAAGCTGATAAATCCGCAGCAGGTTCTCCTTCAGCGCTCCATACTTGTTAGCAGGCGGCGGGTCCCGGAGCAGTCCCATCAGCCGGCGGGTAGAAGCAGAGTCCAGCGCCGCGACGACATGGTAATACTTGGTGTCGTCTGAGGTGATCCCGCGGAGGTGAAACTGGGCCTCCACATGCTGGAACCAAGGCTCTGGATCGTGCTGCCAGAACTCCGGGAGCTTGACCGTGGCCGCAAAAATAGCGGGAGAAACGGCGGCGGCTGGTGAGGAAACGGCGGCGGCTGGTGAGGAAACAGCGGCCGCTGAGCTGTCGTCAGCAGACATGTTCTTTAGTCGGGGTCACCAATGTAGGAGTCGGTGGAAGGAGACACGAGCCGGTATGTAGTCTCAGCTTTATTAGGAAAAACTCACAACAAACTCAACTCCAAATATAACTCCTCAAAAGGAGGAGTCAAGCCCTTTTATCCTAGGCCTCTCTCTCCCGCCTTTTCCCTATCTATTCCGGTCTCTCTCTTCGCAATAAGAGCTTGGGGCATTCTGGTGTGAAATGTGCATATATGTGGCCACCACACACTCATAGATGGAGAAAGAGGACAGGAGAGGAAGAAGAGAGGTTAGATTTAAAGGTAAGGACTGGAAAACAAACAGAAGTATGCTGACTTTGTGTAATTCAAAGATTCTATGAAAATGCTGCAGTTTAGTGTTTAATAAATAGGTTAGTTTGTTGTACTGTATTTACAGTAAAGCTCTGTGTTGGACTGGAGCACAGTGTTTGTGTTCATGGTCAGAGTTACAGGTTACATCAGCGCAGCAGAGATGAGTTTGAATCAAAGCTGCTGATGCTGAGATTCATTCACTGAATCCAACATTTCTACAGCCTGTATGCTGTCAGTGTAGGGGATGGAGATCAGCTCAGATAGCTGTGAAATACTGGGTTACATCTTTGTGAGTTCAGTTCATCCACACAGAGCAGTAAACCTCAGAGCAGCAGCAGCAGGTCAGCTGATCACAGCCTGCACACCAACATCATTTACTGCAGCTCACAATAGAAAGCTGTGGTTCTTCTCCCCATGCAGAGCCACTACAGCTGATCTTAGGGTTCCTCCAGCTTCTGAATCCCACTGTAACCCCTGAGTATCCTCATGTTGGTGTTTATGGAGGACACAGAGAACAGAGCTGTGTTTAAATTCCCTTTCACAGTTTGTGTCCTACATAACAGATTCAAGCTGAGTGCATTCATTAGGATTACAATTTAGATTGGAATAACGTTTGTGTTCTCATGTACTATTTTATATTATTACAATAATATATAATGAGGTTCGGTTTGTTTTACACAAAAATAGCAGGTAGAAACATCCTCCAAAGAACTACTTTTACTTTCTTACTTTGACTACATTTCAGAGCCTGTACTTTTTTACTTTTACTTAAGTAGAGAAGTTGAACCAGTACTTCGACTTTTACTAAAGTATTTTTTAACATAAGTACTTGTACTTCTACTTAAGTACAGAATGTCAGTACTTTTGCCACCTCTGCTGGAGTCTAATGTTGGGCAAAAAGTCTGCATTTATCTTATGATGGCATTTTCTGCAGCATCTACATGAATCTTTCCCTCAAACAAGCTATTTTTCTTTTCAAGCCCACTAAAAACCACTTGTCTTCTAATTGGAAGGTCCTGTGGAAGCCAGCTGAGGGGCAGCACTCCCCTCATGTTCAGA
Organism: Archocentrus centrarchus; assembly: GCF_007364275.1. Taxonomy (NCBI): domain Eukaryota; kingdom Metazoa; phylum Chordata; class Actinopteri; order Cichliformes; family Cichlidae; genus Archocentrus; species Archocentrus centrarchus. The sequence continues at coordinate 32,753,059 of NC_044361.1, read as the reverse complement.
GTTCCCAAAAAAGAAAAAGAAAAACATTAACCTGCTGAGTAATGTAACTTCTTGCTGACATTTCCTTGAACCTCTCTGTACGTGTTTCAGTTTGAATCAGTCAGGTTTTAGAATGCGTCACAGCACAGAGACGGCTCTTTTAAGAGTTTTTAACGATCTGCTTTTAACTGTTGACTCTGGTAGCCCCGCAGTTTTAGTACTTCTAGATCTGTCAACGGCCTTTGACACTGTGGACCACGAGATCCTTCTGTCCCGCCTAGAACATGAATTCGGCATTAAAGGCACGGTTCTGACTTGGTTCAGATCTTATCTTACTGATAGAAGTTTCTCTGTCCATCTAGGAGACTGTTTTTCTACCGCAGCAAAGCTTTCTTGTGGAGTGCCTCAAGGGTCCATTCTGGGCCCAGTTCTTTTCTCATTGTATATGTTGCCTCTAGGGTCGATTTTTAGGAAACACAATATTTCTTTTCACAGTTTCGCTGATGACATCCAGGTGTATATGCCCATCAAACTGAACAGCAGAGATCCATGGGAACCCCTGCTGAACTGTCTAAGTGACATTAAGTCCTGGATGAGAAACAATTTCCTAAATCTTAATGAAAACAAATCCGAGGTCATATGCTTTGGTAAATTTGACCCCTCAAGCAACTCCTCTGGCACTCCGAGTCATTTGGCTCCTCACTGTCGTGATGCTGTAAAAAATCTTGGTGTCATTTTAGATAGCAGTTTTAAAATGGAGAAGCAAATAAGTGCTGTTACCAAAATCAGTTTTTACCAACTCAGAGTCATTGCCAAGGTAAAACCTTATCTCCCACAGCAGGACCTGGAAAAAGTCATTCATGCTTTTATTACTTCCCGCCTGGACTACTGTAATTCCCTGTACTTTGGCATAGATCAATCATCTGTGCACCGCCTGCAGGTAGTCCAGAATGCGGCAGCTCGTCTTTTAACTGGTATAAAAAAGCATGAACACATTACCCCGGTCCTGTCATCCCTTCACTGGCTCCCTGTCCGTTTAAGAATTGATTTTATTGCTTACTTTTAAAGCCTTAAACGGACTGGCACCTTTGCATCTGTCTGAGCTGCTTCACAGTCACACCCCTGTAAGAGCTTTGAGGTCATCTAACCAGCTGCTCTTATAGAGGCCTAAAACCAGACTAAAACAGAGAGGTGATCGAGCTTTTGCAGCAGCAGCACCAAAGAATGATCTACCTCTCCATATCCGCACAGCTCAGACGATACACACATTTAAATCTTTATTAAAAACACATTTTTTTTCCTTGGCATTTGGCTGCAGTGCTACCTCCTTTTAGATGATTGCTTCATGGTATTTGTTTTAAATGTTTTTAGTTGTTTTATGTTATTTATTGTTTTTTTTAATGTTTTCATTTATGTATTTATTTTTATTTTATTTATTTATTTATTTTTATTTAGTATAGTCCTTGGGGTTATAGATCTTGTGCAGCACTTTGGTCAACGTCGTTGTTTTAAACGTGCTTTTTAAATAAACTTGACTTGACTTGAATCTGATCCAGAAGCTCCGGCGTGGCCGCCTGTTGCAGCAGCTCTTCTGTGTTTTACTCAGAGATTCATGATTATTAATAACTTTGTGTGCACCTTTTATTCTTGCTTGTGGAGTTTTGGCTTCTGGCTGTTCCTTCCTGTCATGATAGAAGTCCTTTACATTTACACTGCTGTACATAAACTGGCTTACAGACGTGCGTCGAGGCAATTTACAACAGATCCTACCATTAAAAGAAAAATTCATCTTTGATTTTGTTAATTTGTGGTAAAAGATTTATATTTTCCTAATAAAAAACTAAATATGTGGTTGAGAATAGGTTGAGAATGCCTAATATATGTAATAAAATAGAAAAATATACACCTTTATTAAACACAAATGTTTTAGTAAAGAGTGTGAAGCAGATTTGAGATCCATGAACAACTATAAGCTTCACAAAGTGAAGAAAAAAGTGAACATATTTTTATTTAATCTCTCTGAGTGCCCAGACAGAATAGAAAAAACACTAATCCATTTACCATCTTTAATTAAAGCATTCCTTTATAAATGTCTGCATTTAATGACACACACACACACACGTAAATAAAGTTGGCTTGGCTTAACAGTTAGATGGAGGAAGACCTCTACATTAGAGGGAAGCTCTAGCATCAACTAGAGGAGCTGCAGTTTTGGTACTTTGAGTACTTGGTGGAACCATCTGCAGAGATCCAGCCTGAGAGTCTGACAGGAAGTACACGGCTGTTGCTCTGCTCCTTCACCTGTTCCTGCGTGACCTGTTAAACTCAGTCTGGTGTTTTCGTTCCTCTCAGTTCTCTCACGTTCTTCTTCACATGAGTGACAGTAAAACCAACATTTACTGCCAACAGACAGCAGTAAAATACAGTAGATCGACCCTTTGAATCCACTTGCTTGGATAAAACATATTTTAAGTGCTAATAATTATTAGCATGCAAACATAAGCGGGTTCAGATTTGGTCCAAACTAAGAAAACAAAAAGTCCTTTTTTTGAACTGATATATTTTTTTTACTATTACAGATTATTTATTTCTATTACAGCTTTCAGATGTAGGAGATCATTGGATAATGCTCTGTTTTGGTCCACATTCATACGTTTATGTTTCACTGATGATTGTGTTATCGGCACTACGGTCTCAGTCAGTTCCAGATCTGAAGGACAGCCAATCCCAGCAGGAACACCAGCTTCAGCTGACCAACCCCTGAGGCCTGAGAGAGGTCACACAGAGGTCACACAGTTATTTGACTGTTATGGCACAGACACACATGCAAACGCATCACTATAGCACAAATTTAACCCCATAAACGGTTTTTATCCTGCCTGAAACTGAAGCTCAATGGTAAACAGTACTGTTTGATATGAGCGTCCACAGTTAGAAGCTGATACACAGCATATGACAGAAAATAAGGAAAAGCACCACAAATAAATCAATGTTTTATTCTTTAAGGTAAATACTGTAAATCTGTCCTTTAGCAGAACATCTGAAAAAAAAAAAAAAAACATGATTTCTCACCTTTGAGGGATAAACTTCATATTCTAAAAAGACAGAAACACAAGAGAGCACAGATGCTGCTGTGAGTACCACTGAGTAATACTGGTGTTACTAAACAAAGCGTGCGTGCTCTGCTGTTACCAGAGTAAGTGCCGTCGTAGTCGGTGCCGTTCATATAATCAGGGTTCAGCACTGCTTCGTCATTGTTTCCTGAAAATAAAGCAGAAGCAACAAAAACGTGTGAGCTGATGGGAGGCGGCTGAAAACAAACCACAAACCACAAGCTGCAAAACTGCACTTAAATTTAAAACTTCTGTTTGTTTTGGACAAAATTATTTTATACATTAAAAACTAAAAACTTTAATGTTTTAAAGTATACTTTATTAAAGAGCAAAAGATATTTGTCCACACTAAAAACAAATCAAATGGCCACTGAGGCATCTCTAGGACTAAATGTTACGCAGGTCAAACAACAAGACAAAGTCCATTTGGGCCAGTTTATTCTGTATTAATGTTTAAAATATCAAAAAATGGCAGTAGTTTATAAGAGTTCAGTGATTCTGAATTTGTAAAAAACAAACAAACAACAAAAAAAACTCATGAAGCTGTAACTGAAATTATGCAGCAAGCATCTCCTGTCAGCCGGTAAAAGCAGGATGGATGGGAACTAGCTTCTTATTAAATGGTGTTCTGGTTGCAGGTCACTCACCGCAGCAGGCCAGCATGGTCAGAGCGAGGCAGAGAGAAACGGAGAGCAACACGTTCATCCTGGACGAGGGACACAAACTGACTGACAGAGTTTATCAGGAAGACTCAGTGGAGGATGAGTCTCTGTGGTTTTCTGCTTCCTTATCAGATGTTCGACTCCACTTCAGTCTGCTATCCCTCCTCTAATTATACCTACAGACTGAGCACTGTTGTGGAAATCTTAGTGCATTTAATAAAGAGGGTCTGCTGCTCGAGTCGTCCTTTGAAAGTGTTTTTTTTTTGCAAGAAGGATTTCGGTCAGTACAGAGTGCACAGGCGGGTCGTGAGTAATTCAAAGGAACAAAGGAAACAGACTTTACTTACACAAAATCTCACAGCATCATATTACACTGTTGCTAGGGTAACAGTCCAGAAATCCTAGAATGGTCACACACGGTTCAGCTGATTATAATAAATACAGTAATTAATCCAGTCAACATTCTTACTGATTGTACACCAACAAAAGAGAGATTCATACTCTGCAGCAATCTGACTGCATGCTTTAACGTCATCAGGCACGCCCCCGAGGACCCCAACCGCATCTGTCTACATGTGATCATCAAAGCTACCTTCAGGTAGAAACCTCTTAGTGAGAGCCCTCAGAGGACCCCATGGCAGGGCAACCTGCTCCTCTGAGAGAAAAGTAACATGAGCGTACACACCTGTCCAGTTAACAGGGAGAACCTGACTCAGTCTATCATCTCCACAGAGCCGAAAGACCTCCAGAACAGGGAAAGTTCACCTGAGGAGAGGTAAAAACATCCACAGGTCCCGAGCCCACGCCATCTACTTTCCCAGGACAAGCTGAATCTGGCTCTTACACAGAACAACCCCATCAGATCAGTAGCTGCACCACCTCAGCCATGGTGAACAACTTCATGGCTGCGACCTGAAATGGTGCAAGTGGAATTGGGAGTGACATCACGCCACACAGATGAGCAATCGGGGAGTAGATCACCCTCATCAGGGAGACCTGCATACAGTAGAACTGCTGTGTGGATGTGGCTCGTGGAAGTTTACTCTCAGGAATGTGTATAAGTAACATGTTAGTCAGTGTACACTCAAGGCACTGTGTGGCAAAGGGCTGTTATTACAAGCTGTCGAGACATCAGGTGTTGTTTTGTTGTGTTCAGGAGGGTGTGAGGGTGTGAATTTGTGTGCTGTTCTGAGATCTTCTTTGCAGTGTGTGGATCCAAGTGTGCATGATGAGCAGCACTTGGAAGGGTCCCTGCCAGTGTCTGGATCTCCAGTCCTTCCTCCCGAGCTCTCAAACGACCACTCAATTCCCAGGTTTCAGATCACGCAGAGGGGAGAAGGCAGGTGGGAGAGCATCTTTCACCTGCTGAGAAACTTGTGATAGAACAGAGGAAAAAGTATTACAACAGGTTAACATAGCATGCTCACAACAGTGAGAGGACAGGAGAGATTTGTGTGGTGGTGAGTTAGGTAGTGGAGGTCTGGGTGAGGAGTGCAGGCTTGTTGGGTCGAAGGACACAGTCATGAAATATCCCTGAGAGGAGGAAGAAGAGTGGCTGCATTTAGAACAATACAGCGTTTAACAGTCATGTTTGTCATATCCAGAAGAATAAGGGAATATCAGAGCCAACGTGCTGTGGAGAGACGAGAAGTTTTCTGCTCAAGGAGGAGAGAGGCAAGACGAGTGAGATCAGAATACCCGACGATGTCATGAGAGGCAAGAAAAGCTTTCTCTGCAGAAGCTACAGCTCTGAGACAATGAGGATGATTCGTGGAAGCTGTGTGAAAGTGTAACTATTGCCATCAAAATTAAACACAAACCCAAAACTGACCACTAATCACAGCCTGCAAATCCTGTACAAGCCTCCATTCAGTTGATTTTCCAAGTCCTTTAACCTTTTTCAAAGGGAACAATTACTCCTGCCTGTAACAGTGAATCAAAGGCCGGTTTAATGCCCTCAATGGATTCAGGCTTCAGAGGTGATTCCTGTTGGCATGGCCTATAGTCAGACTTAGGGGGCATAACAATTGGGTCACAATTTTTGATCAGGCCAACATCATACTTATGGGACGCCCATAAGGTATCAGGTATGTCTGCGGACGCAGGGTGAGCTGTAATCCCATCAGAAAAAAGAAAAGTCAGAGTAAGTGAGCCTGCATGTGACTGATGGTGAATAGAAAATCTCCTCTTGTTGGGGTCCAATCATGTGCCACCAAGCAGTTATAGGCGACTGTGACCATGTTTACTCAGAGTTACATAAGGTACAGAATGATAAATATCAAACAACTTCCTCTGGGGTGGGGTGAGGGGGACAGAGAGGAAGCACGTGCTGGACATGCAGGACATGCAGTCAGTAATAATAGCATCATTAGGCACTTTAACCACTGAGATTGAAAGCTTGTGTCAGGGCCTACAGGGACATGTGCAAGAGAGTGCAGGTTTGCTGGCAGCCTGAAATCAACCTCTGTGAGGGGAGCTGAGACATATTTGAGAGCCTCCTAAAGAACATGTGCAGAAAGCGTGTGATTACAGAGCAGCCGCTCATATATTTATATACACAGGGGCTCAGTCATGTCAAATTTCAGACATGACGGTGTAATGTTTTCTGTTTGTCAAACTTTCACACCATCAGGTGTGGAAATAAGACACAAACAGAAGAATGAATGCTTCAACAGTTCCCCATCAGCATCACCACAGAGCAAGAGGCCATGAAATTTTCTTTGACAACAGGATCCAACAGAATACACAAAACTTCCACTCAAAGCAGGCGGCTCAGGGAAGTCATCCATACTGTGTTGTGTGTGTTGGTGCAGGGCCTGTGTTATATGCAGCTGCTGCTTCCTCCTCCAGAACCCCTCCCTGTCTGCTCTTCGTGTGTGGCAGTCTGTCAGACTGTAGCCCGTCACTTGGTCCACTGACACCTCCGTGTCAGCCCCTCTTCAGGGGGCAGTCGCAGGCCTAGTGTCCTTTTTGTTTGCAGTAAAAACAGGTGCTGGGATCTGACATTCTGCTGAATTTGGAAGTCATCGCCACGTCTTTTGCCTCTACCTCACTCTCTGCTATGAGCAGTGAATCCCTTTCCATCATCTCTGGAACAGGGGTAGCCCTCTGAAAGAGAGTGAGTATAGCCTGGTGAGGGTCTTGCTGTTGTTTTTCTGTCTCAGAGCATTTCTTAAGGGTGTCATTGTTGTTGTGCATTATGTCTGAGTTCGTTGAGCTTGTACAGGACAAGGAGATCTTTGACAGCAGAAGAAAGTTCAGACAGCAGCCCAGTGAGGAAACAGGAAGTGGTCTGAGCCTCCCAAAGGCCCATGGAGTCCTCTAAATCATCCAGGCAGTTCAATGTGGTATGGTGCTTGATAGCAGCAGTGAAGCGGGAGAGGTAATCATCAACCAGTTCATCAGGCAGAAGGCCGTAACCTCATATCAACTGTGATGGGGAATGCAGTATTACCACTCCAACATATGCAGCATTGTTCTGATGGGCCCAGTCCAGGTGGACACACCTGTGGTCTCCCTCAGTCTTGAAGGACACCTTCTCCTGGCTTTCACGGTCATGGCCAGGAGGCATTATATAAGGAGCCTGAGCTGGAAGTGGTGGTGAAGCTTGATGTCTTGATGGTGGGAGAGCATCCAGGTCAAGATCCAGAGTCAGAGCAGTGAGCGGTGAATAGTAGAGAACTGTGCAAATAAGTGTGTTGCAAAAGCTCTTCAGTACCTGTCTTTATGTTGCAGGATCAATCTCATCATTTTCATTTACAGTTTGGTCTTAGTTTTCATCCATTTTCATTTTTTGGTGTGTCTTTTATATTGTTCTGTCCTATGTCTGTGCTTGTTGCTGTGACTGATGTGATGTACAGCACTTTGGTCAGCCCTGTTGTTGTTTTTAAGGTGCTTTATAAATAAATTGGTATGGTATGGTATGGTATGGTATGGTATGGTATGGTATGGTATGGTATGGTATGGTATGGTATGGTATGGTATGGTATGGTATGGTATGGTATGGTATGGTATGATATGTTTAAGTTTTTTTTCTCTTTCCCATTTTTATCAATTTATTCTCAAACTCAAGAACCTTTCTCTCACTCAAAGAACCAAAGGGAACCCAAAGTTTTCAGACCAGCAACTCATCAGTGACACCATCAATACAGTCATCTCTGTAAGGGGTGACTTTCTTTCAGTGCAAATTAACAAAAAACAACGAGTCCAGCTCGTGAGAGGAGCGTTACCAGAAAGTCAAATACGCAGATTCTCAGCACCTGGCTTGCAACTACCATGCTGAATTCCCATGATGATAAGCATCAGTGCTGTGTGCAGTTAAACACTCATGATGACTTGTATCAGACTTGCATTCAGCGAGTTAAATACTCTTGGTATACTTTATCAGTCCTGAGACAAGTGAAAGCCAAAGGTACGTATTAAATAAAAGTTTCTCACCAAATAAAATGGATGGATGGATAAAATGCACTTTGCTGAAAAAAAAAAGCTGAATCCTTGGACATAATAAAAAAAATCCTCAGCAGCACACAGACTGATAGTGAGATTTGATGTGGTTTGATTCACTTGAAGTCAGCCTTTACCTCTTGGATTCCAAGTTTGTGTATAAATGTGCTTATTTATCTTACAGTGACTCTTCATGCAGCCTCTCAGTTCATCCTCTGTCTAAAACCATGTTGTTATGTGGAGCTCAAATTAACCATATTTGGACAGGAGGCTGGGTGGAGCCTTAAGTGATCCGCTTACACTGGTAACCTGACCTAACTTGTTTAATCCATACACCATGCGGGTAACCACACAGACACAGTTGTCAGATTGCTAACAGATTAATGAAATATGATGATTTCACTCATTAAAAGTGGAGCACAGGCCTCTAGAGCAACTGCAGTTTTTGCTACTTTGGACGATTGGTGGAAAGGGATGGCACGTTTGACAGCTTTCATTTCTGCTTGGCGTGTGTCTGCAGGAAAATAAGTCTCACCAGCTGAAAAACCTCAAGATGGAAAAATTTGCTGTGGTTTCAGAGAGTTTCTAAATCACACTTTCACTTCACTGCGAAGTCTATCATCTGAAGAGCAAAGAGCAGTAAAACACAGTAGATCAGCCCTGATAATTATGAGGCATGCAAACTAAGCCTGGTTAGATTTGCAAATAAGAAAATAAGAAAACAAAAAGTCCTTTTTTGTACTGATTTTTTAATTATTACAAATTATTTATTTCTATTACAGCTTTCATATGTAGGAGATCATTGGATAATGTTCTGTTTTGGTCCACTTTCATACATTTATGTTTCACTTATGATTGTGTTATTGGCACTACGGTCTCAGTCCGTGGCTCCGCCCACGATCAGTTCCAGATCTGAAGGACAGCCAATCCCAGCAGGAACACCAGATTCAGCTGACCAATCCCTGAGGCCTGAGAGAGGTCACACAGAGGTCACGCAGTTATTTGACAGACACACATGTAAACGCTTCACTGTGGCACAAACTTAACCCCATAAACGGTTTTTATCCTGCCTAAAACTGAAGCTCAAAGGTAAACAGTGCTGTTTGATATGAGCATCCACAGTTAGAAGCTGATACACAGCATATGACAGAAAATAAAGAATAGCACCACAAATAAATCAGTGTTTTATTCTTTAAGGTAAATACTGTAAATCTGTCCTTTAGCAGAACATCTGAACAAATAAGATTTCTCACCTTATTCCAGGGAAAGCCATCATCTAAAAGAGACAGAAACACAGGAAAGCACAGATGCTGCTGTGAGTACCACTGAGTAATACTGGTGTTACTAAACAAAGCGTGCGTGCTCTGCTGTTACCAGAGTAAGTGTCGTAGTCAGTGCTGTTCATATAATCAGGGTTCAGCACGTTGTTGTTTTCTGCTGATGAAACTTAAACAGAAGCAACAGAAATGTGAGTCGATGGAAGACGGCTAAAAAATCAAACCACAAGCTGCAAAACTGCTCTTAAATTTGGTAATTTTACTTTGAAAAAGAAAACATTTTTATATATTAAAAACTGAAAACTTTTTTGATAATGAAAATATTTTTTAAAGTATACTCTGTATACTAAAGTATTATGCTTTCATAAGAGCATGAATAACTATTGATCCCAGAGGGAAATTCAAATGTCTGAAATAGCTCATCTGCTATTTGTATGAGAACTGAAAAGCCTGATGGCTGTGGGTGCACTCTGCCTGTTCTCATCTGTTTCCAGCAGCACATTCAAAGCAGCCCCTCGGAGCCACAGTAGCATCAGGTGTTCCATTTCCTGGCTGTGAGTTTAGTTGCAGGTCATCTCTGCACACAGATTGCCAAGTGATGGTAAGACAGTGGCTCTGTAAGCTTCTTTGACACTGGTGCACAGCAGATCAGGGCTTTTATTTTCTCTGGTAGGACAGTCACCAAACTGTATGAATCCAGTCAGGTGGGAGGAGAAACATGACTGAAGTCTCCTGAAATTACGAGGAGTGCCTCTGGATGTTTAGTCTGTATACTAGCAACAGTTTCATGGAGAGCTTCACACGGAGCTTCGGCTGTTGCCTCGTGTTGAATTTACACAAGTATTTTTATGATATGATGTAATATGATATGGCCGCATACCAACTGCCAATAATTCAGTGTCAGGACAGCACATCCTGTCCTCTCCTTGACAGTGACACGCGCAGGATTGCACCATGCCTGGTTCACAAATAAAGCCAGGCGCCCAAAGCCAGACTCAGGGATATGCATCTGTTTATTTTATGTATTTTTACTTTTAGGAGTTTTTATTTACTTTGTATGACCTTTGACTTCCCACATGTGTCACTTCCTGTAGTTTTTTCTACCATTCTCAGTCAGATGGAGGCCCTGCTGAGGAGACGTGTGCATGCAGAAGCTCCAGTGACTGCATTTTTATTTAAACAGTTCTGGGAGAATAAACGGCCGACTCCTTCTGTTATTCACACAACACAGTGCAGAGATTACATGACATCCATCTTTAAGACTCAGCTGTAGCTCTTTGGCCGTCACCATGTTAGTCTTTTAGAGCCTGATGTGACGAGATGGTGGAGTGCTATTGTTACAGTAGCAACCAATGGAAGGATGCATGACACAGGCACAGATACCTGCACAGATCAATAAAATGCCAGAACGTCCTGTGACTCACAGCTCTTGGTTTCTCCTGTACTACACAGCAAGCTTCCTATAAAAATGCTTCCAGAAGCAGCAGACAAAGGAGAGACAAAAGTCATGACGGGAGGTGTGCAGGAAACCATATTAAGATCAGCAGTCAATTAGTGTGGTTTCTTCACATGACTGAAGCAAAACCACCAACAGGTTTAACAGCGTTCATTGATGCTTAACAAGTGTTTCCAGGAAAATGAGACAGACCAGCTAAAAAGCCACAAGTTAGTGACGGGCGTACGCTACAGTTTTACTCGTAGTTTCAAGTTACTTTGGGAAAGAAAAGTCAGCTGAACTCTGAAGGATGACCTCTGTGGAGCAAGGACTGTTGAAGTGAATCCAGCCGTCATCTGTCAGAAATGACAACAGGCTGCCGCCTTTGCTCTCTGTTTACAGGAGAAACCATCAGCTGTGAGTCGCACAGAAATTTGGATTTTTTTTCTGATTATTTCCAATATTAATATTTAAAGTAAAAAAAAAAAAAAAAAGCAGCAGTACTTTATAAGAGTTCAGTGATTTTGAAGCTATAACTGAAATAATGCATCCTGCTTTTACTGACAGTCAGTAAAAGCAGGATGGATAACTGCTTCGATCAGTATCATGGCTTTAGGTGCCAAACCGAGTTTAATCTGTAAGCTGAAGATAGTTAGAACGCAGAGACTTCAACTAGCTTCTTATTAAATGGTGTTCTGGTTGCAGGTCACTCACCACAGCAGGCCAGCATGGTCAGAGCGAGCCAGAGAGAGACGGAGAGCAACATGTTCATCCTGGACGAGAGACACAAACTGACTGACAGAGAGAGAGAGCGGGAGAGTCAGAGTTCAGTCCTCAGGCACGTTAAACCAAACTTACATTTTTCCACAAGCCCCGACATGTTGGGTAAAAGACAGACGTGTTTTTCAACCTCTGATCTTTTCTGCTCTCTTTTCCTTGTCAAATAGTTGAGTCCACATCAAGGTGAAGTTCAGTCTGTTTTCTATCTCCTAGTTTTACTTAGAGGCTGAATTTACAGACTGATTGACTCTAGAATACTTCAGTGTTCAGAGCAGTTCATGGTTGACTCAATGGCTGCAAGTCACTAACATCCTGTGGCTGCAAAACAAGCCAAATCATCAGCCCCCCAGCACTGTGCTTACAGCCGGCCTGAGGTATTTATGCTGATATGCTATGTTTGGTTTTCTCCAGATGTGCTGTGCATTAGGGCCAAACATCTGCACTTTGGTCTCATCTGTCCAAAGGACATTGTTCCAGAAGCCTTGTGGTTTGTTCAGATGCAAATTTGCAGGCTTAAGCTGTGCTGAGAGAGAAGATGATTTCTCTTGGCAGCCTTTGCAGTCAAGCCATACTTGTTCAGTCTGTTTCTAATTGTGCTGTCATGAACTTTAACATTTGACACACTAACTGAGGCCTAACTGAAGTCTCAGATGGAGTTCTGGGGCATTATGCAGTTTCTCTGAGCATTGCACGCTCTGACTTTGGGGGTGAATTTGCTTGGGCGTCCACTCCACTAGAAAGATTTTGGAATTTTGTTAAGACACACCTGATTGCTTCAGGCCAGCAAACTGACAAACCATCTTTTACAGAGGTGCTCACACTTGCTGATGCTCAGTTATTCAAGTGCATGTGATCCGCAGCACCTGGCTGCTACTTACCCTCTTTATACCTATGGAAGCAATAAGGGTGGAGCGCTAAGATATCGGTTAGCACCACGTAGCTGTGTTAGCAAGCTCCATCCATACACAGTACGATAGCATGCCACAGGCACAGATACCTGCACAGATCAATAAAATGCCAGAACGTCCTGTGACTCACAGCTCTTGGTTTCTCCTGTACTACACAGCAAGCTTCCAATAAAAATGCTTCCAGAAGCAGCAGACAAAGGAGAGACAAAAGTCATGACGGGAGGTGTGCAGGAAACATCCCCCTATTATTAACAGAAATCATATTAAGATCAGCAGCTGTTGGCAGTCAGTCTGATTGTTTGTCCAGTGGAATTTCCCTGAATCACATTCATATTCTTGGCAGTCAGTATATTTGGTTTCTAAGCTCTCTCCCAAATGTTCGCTCAGCTCAGACTAATGTGCATTTCTGCAGTCCTAGAGAAAACACAGCTTTAAAATAAAGCCTTTCTTTAAAGTTCATAAAGTTTTTTCTTTTTAAATATTGTGACAATTTAACCTCAAACGTTTGAACCTCTGGATTTTATGATTTCAGGTGCTTGTTTTGTGAGCATGATATGTATTTGAAATGATTTAATCGGATAAAAAAAAAGTACCATCAATGTAATTAGAGTTTGATTAAAATGTGATTAAAGATATATCAAAGGAAGCTGCTCCTCAGAGGTTGGTGGATTTGTCAGTGGTAGCTTGACCACCATTTGAATTGGATATGTCCATATTTTATGTTGTAGTGTCACATGAGCATGCTCTGATCTCTGTAATAAAATGTTATGGTCAACAGTATCAAAAGCTGCACTGAGGTCCAACAGGACAAGAACAGAGATGAGTCCACTGTCAGAGGCTCTAAGAAGATCATTTGTAACCTTCACTAATGCTGTTTCTGTACTGTGATGAATTCTGAAACCTGACTGAAACTCTTCAAATAAACCGTTCCTCTGCAGATGATCAGTTAGCTGTTTTACAACTACTCTTTCAAGAATCTTTGAGAGAAGGAAGGTTGGAGATTGGCCTATAATTAGCAAAGACAGCTGGGTCAGTGATGGCTTTTTAAGTAATAGTTTAATTACTTAAAAATCTGGTATGGTTTGATTTCCTTGTGTTTGAGTCCCTTGAAAGTCGACCTTTGCTGCTGTTTTCCTGCTCTAGATTTTTATTGTTGGACTCTAATGTTGTACAAAAAGTCTGTATTTATCTTATGATGGCTTTTTCTGCAGCTTCTGCATGAATCCTTTGTCTCAAACAAGCCATTTTTCTTTTTAAGGCCACTCTCATTAAAAGCTCACGTTCTTCTAACTGGAAGGTCCTGTGGAAAAAAAAAAAAACATTAACCCACTGAGTAACATAACTTCTCACTGACAGTTCCTTGAAACTCTCTGTACGTGTTTCAGCTTGAATCTGATCCAGAAGCTCAGGCGTGGCCGCCTGTTGCAGCAGCTCTTTTGTGTTTTACTCAGAGATTCATGATTATTAATAACTTTGTATTCACCTGTGTTTCTCACTTGTGGAGTTATGGCTTCTGGTTGTTTCTTCCTGTCACGATAGAAGTCCTTCACATTCATGCTGCTGTACATAAAATGGCTCACAGGTGATGATGTGCATAAAATAAGTCTAAGAAAAGAAAGAACACAGACTATACTGTCTACTGCGCAGATAAAGCTGCTGCCACCAACTAACTGTGAATCTGCCCTTTACCAATGCATCTGAACACCAGGGCTGAAAACAACAACAAAACCCGGATTTCTTACCTTGTTCCAGATAAAAGCACAAAAACACAGGAACGCTGTGTCAGTACCACTAAGTAATGTTTCTGTCTGTGCTGTGTGGCTCCTCTTATCCTGCTGTGGGAGCTGATGTTACCATAGTAGGTGCTGTTATCATACAAGGTGCTGTCATCGTAGAGGAAGTCATAGTTGCTAAATATAGTTACGTTATCTAAGAAAACAAAATATATCATACAAACTTCCCCCTAATCTGGCAATTTCTTTTCCTCTCAAAAATAATTTTGACACATTAAAAATAATAATAAATAAGATTTTTAAATGCATCTGTTATTGCATCCATCATCATCATCAAACTTCTTCTCAGACAGAAACTACTGTGCTTTTAAGATTATGGTACAAAATATTAATTGAACATCATTTTATTTGAATGAGAAATTGTTGCTCATTTTAGATTCCTTTCCTTAAATGTTTGTAAAATATTTTGTATTCATGGACATAAATTCACTCTTTTTGTTTCCTTCACGCTAACAGGATTTTTTCAGCATGGTCTTACATCCACTCATCTGTGTCCACATGAACAAATGATGGCGAAGCTTCTGGCTTAAAAAGAATTTGAAACGTTGACCATGACGTCGCCATATATGACAGAAAATAATTAGAATAAGAAAAATACTGTGGTGTTCACCTGTGTCTGTATTTTAAGTATATCACAAAAAACAAAGTGTTTTTGCACTTAATAATAAAACACTTAATGAGAAATTAAAAATCAAAAGGTGAAAAATATTAACACACCCACAGAAAAATGGCGTGTGAACTGCCGAGGGTCATTGAACACACTGTTTCTCTGTCTGTGTTTCATATAAACCCATCATGTTAGTCTGGCACATAGCAGCAGCTTACCAACCACATTTCCTGTCTGCACGTCTCTGCTCTAAATACAAATACATGTGAAAAAAAAAAAAAACACGAAACCATGTATGCAACGTGACAGAGAAATGACTACGACAATGTAAGTGCACTTACACGTTGTGTTCATGCTCATTGTTAGGTTGCATCAAGTGTAGCAGAGATGAGTCTGAATTTAAGCTGATGATGCTGAGATTCAGTCACTGAATTCAGCCTTTATACGACTGCATGCTGTCAGCATAAACAGCATGCTGTCAGTGTAGGGGATGGAAATCACCTGGAACAGCTCCTGAAACATGTGATTACATCTTGGTGAATTCAGTTGTGTAAACTCACAAAGAGCAGCAGCAGCAGGTCAGCTGATCACAGCCTGAACACAAGTAAATCTACTGGAGCTCACAATAGAAATGATGGTGAGCTGTGGGGCTTTCCCCACACTGAGCCAACACTACCTGCTAAATTCCACTTTAACCCCTGACTGTTCTCATTTTTCTGTTTAGGTGTGGAGGTAGAGTCACAAACATGTTTGCATTCCCATGTACTATTATTTTGTTATTATATTGATTTAATACAAGGTTAAATTAGCTTTGCACAAAGGTAGCTGGTAGAAACATCCTTCAAAGAGCTACTTTTTACTTTCTTACTTTAAATACATTTCAAAGTCTGTACTTTTTCACTTTTGCTTCAGTAAAGAAGTTGGATCAGTACTTCAACTTTTACTGAAGTATGTTTTTAAACAGAAGTATTTGTACTTCTACTTAAGTAAAAAAAATGTACTTTTGTCCCCTCTGGATCTCAGTAAATGAGCAGTTTCCTCCTTTCCTGTCCAGAAATTTGCAGATGTGGGTAAAAGAGGGTGATGAGCTGTAGGTGACACACAAAGCAGACTGTTTTCTTAGTTTAATACATAGGAATCTATTATATAGGAATAAATAGGATAAATGGGGAGGGTTGCATCCAGTAAGACAGCCAGTGTGAAATCCCGGTGCTGGTGGCCAACAGGATGCCGGTGGAAGCTGTGCTACTGCTGGCAGAAAACAATGGAACAGGAAAGGGTCAAGGTGTGTTCAGAGGCAGTGAGACAGAAGGACAGGCAGGATTGCGGAGATGAGAGCAGGGACTTTACAGGACTATGACTGGTAAAGGGGGAGGGGTGGCTGATGACAGAGAGAAGGAAGGTGGACATACTGAATGCAGGAGAGCAGATGGAAGGGAAGCAAGGCCAGGAGCATCTGGATTCAAGCTCGGAGCAGTGCTTGGAGCAGACCTTAATGGAAACAGAGGTGAAGAGGAGGTGTTGGGTAGGTATGGTGTTAAGGAGACAAATGCAGAAGGATAAATGTGCTGGGCTTTGTAAAAAGGAGGGAAATGGCTGTTGTGAACACAACAGAAGAGGGAGGAACATAAGGTGACACATAAGAGTGCACACAGGTGGACTACATCTTATGCAGAAGGTGTAATCTGAAAAAGACTGCAAGGTGGCGTCAGGGGAGAATGTGTTGGCATCAGGATATCAGGAAGCAGAAGCAAGTGAAGGCAGAGTCAAGGATTAAATGGTGGAAGCTGAAGAAGGAAGAATGTCAGTACAGGAAAGTATTCAAAGGAAGAAGTTAGCAAAAAAAAAGTGGGATAGTCAGGAAGATGAAGAACGTAGAGAGGAGTGCTGGGAGGCTAAGCATGGAGCAAAGAGAGAGGCAGCAAGGGAAAAGGAAAAGATTTATAGTGACTTGTATGTGAGGTTGGACACTAAGGAAGGAGAAAAGGACTTGTGTTGACGGGCTAAAATAGTAGCGGTATTGGGGATGGTGAGTTTGATGTATTCACTTGACCTTGTACAATATTTATCATGGGCTGAAGAAGAGATGACTGATAAGGTGATAAGGTGTTTTTTTTTTGACCAGGGCTGTCAAAGAATCAGGAAGGAGGAAAATCAGTAAGGAGGAAGTGAGGGCAGCCGTGA
This sequence comes from Archocentrus centrarchus, assembly GCF_007364275.1. Lineage (NCBI taxonomy): Eukaryota > Metazoa > Chordata > Actinopteri > Cichliformes > Cichlidae > Archocentrus > Archocentrus centrarchus. Next base: position 32,735,878 of record NC_044361.1, on the reverse strand, counting down.
AGAAGATGAAGAGTGGGAAGGTCATTGGTCCTGATGACATACCTGTGGAGATATGGAGATTTCCAGGAGAGAAAACAGTGGACTTTCTAACAAGACTGCTGAACATAATCTTGGAGGGTGAGAGGATGCCTGAGGAATGGAGAAGAAGTTTTCTGGTACTGATTTTCAAGAAGAAGGCTGATGTGCAGAGCTGCAGTAACTGCAGAGGGGTACAGCTGATGAGCCGTACCATGAAGATCTGGGAATGAGTTGTTGAAGCTAGGTTAAGGAGAGAGGTGACGATCGGTGAACAGCAGTATGGATTCATGCTGAGAAAGAGCTCTACAGATGTGATGTTTTCTATGAGGGTGTTGATGGAGAAGTTAGAGAAGGTCAGAAGGAGCTTCACTGTGTCTTTGTAGATCCAGAGAAAGCAGATGATAGAGTGCTGAGAAAGGAACTGTGGTCCTGCATGAGGAAGTCAGTATGTGAGTGTGGTGCAGGACATGCATGAGCACAGAGAGACAGTGGTGAGATGTGCAGTAGGAGTGACAAATGGTCCAAGATGGGGGTGTGATTACATCATGGATCTACTCTGAGCCCCTTCTTGTGCTGAGGGACAGGCTGACAGATGAGGTCAGGCAGGAGTCTCTATGGACTCTGATGTTCGCTGTGACTGTAGTGAGTGTAGAGAGTAGGTGGAGGAGAGCCTGGAGAGGTGGAGGTATGCTCTGGACAGAAGAGGAATGACAGTCAGTAGAAGCAAGACAGAATACATGTGTGTGAATGAGAGGGAGACAGGTGGAAAGGTGAGCATGCAGGGAGCAGAGGGAGTGAGTTTAAATACCTGAGGCCAATGAAAAAAGGCAACTGACGGGTGGAGACGAGTGTGGGGGTGATCTGTGACAGAAGGAGAGCAGCAAGAGCGAAAGCGAAGGTGGTGAGACCTGCTACGATGGACCGTTTGGAGATGATGGCACTGAGAAACTCACCTGCTGTTTTTCACAAATCACACTGAAAGGAACAGGTGCAGTAACAGGAAGGGAGTCCAGAAATGAAACAGTCAGAAGTCTTTTTTTTTTTTTTTTTTGCTTGCTCTTGATATTTTTTTATTTCAGCCGTTCAGCAGATAAGTTGATAATTTCCGTTTTTAAATTAAGTCTCATTGATGACTATCCTTGGCTCCGCCCCCTAATCAACGCCAGATCTGAAGGACAGCCAATCCCAGCAGGAGTAGCAAGTTCAGCTGATCAATCCCTGAGACCTGAGAAAGGTCACACAGAGGTCACAGAAGGCAATCAAACCACTTTGATATTTGACATTTGTCATGACACAGACACGCAAAAGGAAGATTGTGGCTCAAACTCCATAAACTGCATAACAAATCCCCCCAGAACCTGTAAAGCTGTGGATTTAACATAATCAACAGGCAATCAGATAAAAATAAGTGATCACCATTAAAGCATTATAATTAGAGTTGGATTAATGTCAAATATAGTTCAAAGAATATTAAAATGAATTACGCTAGTTTTAGTAATCCTAGTCTGAGAAATTTCTTTTCTTTTTTTTATGATGATTTATTGATAATAAAGATCTTATTGCTTTACAGCATGCCTGAGATGACCATATTAAGCTTATTCTATGATGTCATAGAAAGCGCAGAAAAGCTGTCTGAGGGTTTTGGCCCACGGGAATTTGGAAATTTGACCGTGACATCAAATGCAACATCTTTAAATGTGAATCTTAAATATTGTGCATTTGTCCTTTACCAATACATCTGAGCACAAATGTTTAGGGATGTAAGTCTCTGCCTCTAAAAACACAAAGACAGAAAAGCACAGATGCTGCTGTTAGTGCCACTGAGTCTCTGTTCCTAATCAAAGTGTGTGTGCAGTGTGGGTCCTCGGCTGTTACCGGGGTAGTGGTAGTAGTTCTCAGAGTCTGACATCAGTGTCACTGGGTATTCATCGGTGGTCAGCTCTTCGGTTCATGGCCTGCTGTGTGTCCTGTGGAGGAAAACAAAGCAGAAACATGAAGAGCGCGTGAGCTGCTGTGAGGGATATTTAAGGGAAGTGTTTTCCCTCGTGCTAACAGTCGTCGTGCTAAGCTAGGCCAAAAGGAAAAACCATACACAGCATCCAGCAGCCCAAATTTGGCAATTTAGTTTCTGTTTATTTAGTAAAATTCCTTTCACACATTAAAAAAAGGATATTTTTCAAAATATTTAAAATAAATAAATACATTTAATTAATTATTATGCTTTTACATCAGATATTAATTTAAGATATATTTTATTTGACTGGGATGAAGCTGTTTAACAAAAGCTTTTTGTTGTTTATTTGTTTGTTTGTTTTTGTTATTGTAATCGTGTGCCTGCACGTTATTGAATAAATACACCACCAATGCAGATTTGAACTCAAACAGTTTCAGTTCAGTTTTATTTATATAGCGCCAAATCACAACAAACTGTCGCCTCAAGGCGCTTTGTATTGTAGGTAAAGCCCCTACAATAATACAGAGAAAACCCAACAGTCAAAACGACCCCCTATGAGCAGCGCTTGGTGACAGTGGGAAGGAAAAACTCCCTTTTAACAGGAAGAAACCTCCAGCAGAACCAGGCTCAGGGAGGGGCAGTCATCTGCTGAGATTAATAATAATTAATGATTAAATGCAGAGTGGGGTATAAACAGAGTGAAAAGAGGAGAATAAAAAGAAACACAGTGCATCATGGGAACCTCCCCAGTAGCCTAGACCTATAGCAGCATAACTAAGGGATGGTTCAGGGTCACCTGATCCAGCTCTAACTATAAGCTTGATCATAAAGGAAGTTTTCAGCCTAATCTTAAAAATAGAGAGGGTGTCTGTCTCCTGAATCCAAACTGGGAGCTGGTTCCACAGAAAAGGCGCCTGAAAGCTGAAGGCTCTGCCTCCCATTCTACTCTTAAGTATCCGAGGAACCACAAGTAAGCCAGCAGTCTGAGAGTGAAGTGCAGACTTTCAGCTTTAATTCAAATGGTTTAACAGACATTTTGTATTAACTTATTAGGAATTACAACCATTTTTATACCCAGTCGCTCATTTTCATGTACATCACCTGAGCTGAGCTTCCTCTGCTCTGCAGGCTTTTACTGCAGTGGCATTCAGTGGTCGCTTGTTTGTGGGTCTCTATGCGTTCAGCGTGCTCTGTTGGGTTGAGATCAGGTGACTGAAGAATATCCCATTTCTTGCAGCTTGTTGTATTTACATCCACGAAGGTGTTTCTTGATTGCAGACTTTGACAATGAAGAGTCTACCTCATTGAGAGGGTTCTTAACCTGGTCAGATGTTGTGAAGCTTCTTCTTAGGCAAGGAACTAATTTTTGTCATTGTGTACTTTATCTGATTTCAGTGGTGTGTGGTGATGGTTCCCATACTTCTTTTTTTAAGTGAAACTTTACAATAGAGGACTTCTACCCATTTAAAATGTCCATTTGTTCACAGTTTTAACTCGTCTCCAGTTAAAGAGGTTATTGGCCTCTTTTCACTTCCTACCAGGTTACTGTGCCAGCTCAGGAACAAACAAACCAACACAATGGCTCATCATGGGTTCTCCCTTTGCCCACTTGACACCTCTACACTAATTTCCAGGAAATAGGCCGTGTAGTTTTGAGTTCTTGCCAACCGATAAAGAATCGTAAATTCAAAACATTTCCTGTCAGCTCTCTCCCTCACGGGGGAGTTAAGCTGAAGAAGCCAGAAACAACATTTACAGGGTTTAACAGCAGATGATCTGCTCTGGGTTTCTTCCAGGATCTTTTATTAATGCAGTGGCTCTTTATCCCCATGGGGCTGGCGAGGGAACATTAATGTGTCGCATCTGTACTTTCTTTCCTTACTTAAGTAAGTACAGTCCAGTCAAGGCCTGTTTACAGTGTAGCTACAGTCAAGTAACCACATTTCCTTTTTTCTTCACGCCTCTGCTCTGAAAGGTGTGAAAATTACAAACCCACACATGCATAGTGGCAAACACGACTCTCTTTCAGGATGTACTCATTTAGTCAGCTAGCATCAGCAGATATAGAGGCAACTTTTAAAGTTAAAGTTATTCATTATGCCAACATTTGGCAGAATTATTATTTTATGTCAATATTTTTGTTTTAATGCTGGTGAGGGGCCTCCTCTCATGTCCAAAACTGTTCATTTGGATTTTCTCACTCTTGCAAAGTAAAGTAAGACTGATTCTTTGGGCCAACAGTGATAATAACTTTCTCTCTAACTGGTTTCATATCTGTGCAGGTTTATTCTGAAAGCTCACTAAAGTGGAAACCGTGAGCAGTTTAGAAAAAATGCAATCGATTACAAAAGTATAGTTCAGCAATTTTTAGTGTATAACCCACACAAAAAAACTCACAATGTCTTATGACTGAAATAATGCAACACATCCCCTACACGCATCACTCTCTCATTCAAGAACAAATCTTTGGGTTCAGAAGCAGGTTTCATCTGTACTCCATTTTAATAAAACTTAAACTGTAAGCTAAAGATATTTATACCTCACAGACATTTGCTAACATCAATCCAAGGCAAAGTTTATTTCTATAGCACATTAAAAACAACTTCCGTTGACCAAAGTGCTGTGCAGATCATCAAAACCTGCAATAGTCATTAAAACAACAATAAATACAATAAAAAAACAAATATTAACTGGTAAAAACCCTACATAAAATCACAGATATATAAAAACTATAATACCATAGTAAAGCCAGAATACGCCACTCAACTAGTCTCAAACACAAGTGAATATAAATATGTCTTAAGAAGTGCTTTAAAATGAATGAGCTTCTCTTATATGAGAAGGTAAGTTCTTCCAAAGCTTAGGTGCCACCACTGCAAAGGCTCTGTCACCTCTGCTTTTCAACTTGGATCTAGGTCTACTTAATAACTGACGGTCTGTAGACCTCAGGGCACGAGAAGGAACATAGGGTCTCAAAAGATCTGTTAAGTAGCCAGGAGCCAAACCATTAAGAATCTTAAAAACCAGTAGTAAAATTTTAAATTGGATCCTAAAATATGATATCAAGTCAAAGGTCACAGGTTACTCACCACAGCAGTACCACATGATCAGAGCGAGCCAGAGAGCAATGGAGAGCAACGCATTCATCGAGAGCAGGGCGTCTCTGAGTGGAAACTCTCCACAAAAGAGACGTTTAAATGGCCCACTGTTGCAAGGCAGACCCAGAAAGGCTTTTTCATTATCACATATTTTTGTTTTGCTTCGTTTTCAAACTGATGACATATTAAGGCCAATGAGGTGAAGAAAAAAAAGAGGGGCTGGATGACGGGGTGTAAATGTCCACAAAAAAAGAAAAAAGTACGTTTTTTGGTTAAATTCCTTAGAAAGAAAAATGTTAAACTTACAAGAACAACACTGGCAAATTTACAATAAAAAAAAAATCACAAAAATAAAAGGAAAAAAAAAAAAGGCAAAGTTACACAGTCACACAAAAATGAGATTTCTCTAAAATATTTGGGAAAGTTGTGGGAGTTTTTAGCCAAGGGACTCTTGTTCTTTGACCTTTACCCCCTTTTCCCAGCACTCATTTTCCTTCAGTGTGAGCCATCGCCATTCACACTGGACTCCGTAACAGTGAGACAGCAGATGTCTGCCATGTTTAAACTACACTGCTCAAAATAAAATAAAAGAACACTTTGAAAACACATCAGGTCTCAATGAAGGAAAAAAAAATCATGCTGGATGTCTATAATGATATGGAGCGGGTCATGTGTTAGGAATGAAAGGATGCCACATTCTTTGATGGAAATTAAAATTATCAATCTACAGAGGCTGAATTCAAAGAAACTCTGAAAATCAAAGTGGAAAATGATACAGCAGGCTAGTCCATTTTTACTAAAATTTAATTGCAGCAACTCAAAATGGTCCTTTGTGTGGCCCCCGCATCTCTGACAACGTCAGGCTCCTAATGAGATGACGGATGGTGTCCTGGAGGATTTCCTCCCAGATCTGGACAATCGTAGGTGCAGCCAGGTGGTTTTGGATGGACCGAATTGTAATGTCCCAGAGGTGTTCCAGTGGATTTCGGTCAGGCGAGCGTGGGGCCAGTCAGTGGAGAGAGTGGTGATTGGAGCAGGACAGATGGTGGATAGAAGATGTTTGGTGTATCTTCTGGACAAAGAAAAGAAGACAAGGAAACTTGGTGGTGGAATGAGGAAGTACAGGAAAGCATTTACAGGAGGAAGTTAGCAAAGAAAAAGTGGGATAGTCAGGAAGATGAAGAAGGTAAACAGGAGTATGCTCTATGCTTAGCCTCCCCAAAGAGAGGCGGCAAGGGAAAAGGAAAAGGTTTCTAGTGACTTATATGAGAGGCTGGACACTAAGGAAGGAGAAAAGGACTTGGTTAGGGTGATTATGGATCGAGATGGAAATGTGCTAAGAAGCCCAGAGTGTGCAGAGAAGATGGAAGGAGAACTTTGAGGAGCTGATGCATGAAGAAAATGAGAGAGGACCAATAGAAGACAGTAAAGTGCAGAGGATCAGTAAGGAGGAAGTGAGGGCAACTATGAAGATGATGAAGAGTGGAAAGGTGGTTGGTCCTGATGACGTACCTGTGGAGAAACCGATGGACTTTTAAACCAAACTGTTCAACACAATTTTGAAAAGAAGAGACAGCACTTCCTCTTGAGTAATTGGTTTATTAATGAATTTAAGGCCACTCTGGACTGTGCAGGATTCATAAGGGGAGCAGAAATAACTCAAAGTCACATCACTCTCTGCAGTTTCACCCTTAACGACAGCTTTCCATTTTCACATCAGAACGGAGTTGATGCAAAGCAAATGTTTATGTAGCTTTAAAAAAAACAACAAAAAAAAACATTTCTCAGGTAGAGTCGAAGATCACGGAGGCCGTTTGATAAGCAGAAGTAAATGCTCAATATACAAGTTTCCAGTTCACAACACAGACACATCAGCATGCTTCATATGTTTGGAGTGAGCACTGATATGTATTATCTTCAGTCCTAAGAGGTTCTTCACCATGCATACTAAACTCCTGATACATATATAGATATTAGTGTGCTAAGGCCAAAGGCTGAATATGACTTCATAGTAAAGCAATAGTCTTTAAACAACAAAGGACAGGACAAAAATGTCTTTACAGAGCTTGAAAAACAAACCTCATTAAAAATTATCCCCATCCACAGACTGTATATAAAAGATGGACATAGCTTAATACCTTATACTTGCATCCTTTTCTAATGGCGAGCAGCAGGCTTCAAAACCAGGACTTCACTAACACACAAAGCTGATCGAGTGGATTTTCATTCCCTGTTAATGTTGTACAAAAAAATCTGCTTCAAATTAACGGACTGTATGTGTAAGACAGAGCCTCTGTAACGTCACCCATTAGTTTTAAACTAGCATTTTAAAGGCTCAGTGTTAGCATTTTCGCTGCTGCCACATTGGTTGTTTTGGAACCAGAAGTGACCATATTTATATGCAAGGGTGGAGTTAATGCCTAAGCTAGCCAGCCTGGTTAGCCAGCTGCATCCGCATAAGCTTTATGATTTAAATGCACACAGAAACATACGTGGTAATTGGTACAGATTATAAAATCATAGCTGCAAGCATTAGAAGCCCAAAAGGAAACGGCACAACCCATCAAAAACATGATGAAAATTACAACGTTTACCTAACTAAATTTATATTATTGTTCTACAGCATCTCAGAGGCCCGCTCATCACATTAAAGAGGAAGTCACAGATCTCGGCTGTTATCTTTTATATACAGTCTGTGGCTTTTAATCTTTCTGGCACAACAGAGTTACACATTTGGAGTACACTTTATTTTTTCACAGCTTGCCATTGCCATCATCTTTGGTTTTAGTCGATACAGCCAAACTTCCCCGATTTACACAATCAGATCTGTCAGTGGGGAAAACTCAATATGGAGGACAAAAAGATGACTCACACAAAATAAAGAAATAATTCAACAAAACAGAGACCTCCTTATAGTTAACCCCCCCCCCCAAATTCTCATGCTCCCTCAGAATTACTTTTAATCAACATTTGTATGATACAGTCATAACTTCACATTTTTGCATGTTTCTACGAAATCGTTTTAAATCTAATTTTTGCAGTTTTTTTTTCCCCTTCAGTTTTTATGTGGAAATTCGTAAAGCAAGTTAGAATTTAGAGCTGGAACAGAACTTTGGTGACCAAAAATGTGCGTGTGTAGGGACGCACATTAAATATAATTTTGCGAGTGTGTCCAAAGAGGTTTTATCCAGTGCCAAAGTACTGCTATAAATAAACCTGTTTTGTTCAGCGGGGAGTTATTTACTGACTAAGACAGTTTTGCTTATCAAATTGAGGCAGCAGAAAAATGCAGATCTGTGTCTATCAAATTAACAGTCTTCTAGTGAACAGCTGAAGGCCCATTTCATTAGTGTCAGGGTATATCAGGGTATTATTTTAAAAATCCTTTTGAGAACTAGCAAACCCAAAATAAAAGTTTAAGTCAAATTACTATGACGTACTTGTGTAAGACATTTTATTCCATGTGGAGTACAGCACTTGTTCAGTTTATATATTTAGGGCTTTTATTGTGAAAAGCAAGTACAGGAAAAAGCTCTTCAGTACAAGAGAAGAAGAAAAACATGTTTCTGGTACAGATTAGTGATGTGCCCGACTAGTCGGTATCAGTCGTACTAGTCTGCACGACCGAAAGGTAGTTAACACACTAATGGACCTGCACAAGCATGAACGCGGCAACAACAGACCCAGTGCTGAAGTCTGAATCAGGGGTAAGCTGGAGGAGGAGGCTGGCAGAGGGAGGTCTGGGCTCCACTGACCAGGCTGCGACCCTGCCCTGAATAAGTGGAAGCAAATGGATGGATATATTTTTATACTGTATTGTTTTATTATCATTTTACATTTTAACTTATATTGACATGCGTGTCATGAATTGTAGAACGAGCATTGTTCATAATGTGTGGCACAATGCGCCACACTGAATGTTATTTTCTCATGTTTTAATGATGCGTAAACATCGTTTGCAGTAATACGTTTTCACATATTTAACATCAATTTAAGTTTTTTCCCCCCTTCATTGTCTGAAGTACCACGTGTAGTGTTCATAACGCACTATGCCGCACAGTTAAGCAGCATTTAAAGTGCGATTCATTGTTGAAGGATGTAGTTATTGGTTTAAGAAACCTCTGTTTAAACAGTTTTTGACATTGTCCATTAAACAGGCCTAAAATTTAACTTGATATCTGAGTGTTTCTTTAGACTAGTCAGTCTAATTACTGAGTTGACTAAACAAGGAAAAATAATTAGTCACCAGGAACAGATCAGACAGGAAGTCTTAACGCGGCTATTAGCACTACCAAGCAGTTGTCTGATTTCTTCCCATTTCTTCTCATTTCTAATACAAAAATAATTATATTTCAAAATTCTCAAGTTCTTATCATTTTTTTGTCCTCCATACAAACATAACTGATAACTTACTAAAAAGCTGAGGGAACATGTAGTTAGTTTCCTAACTTATGAGCTTCACAAGATCCTCAAATAACTTGTACAAAAAGAGAAAATCAGTTTAAAAATCACAAAAAGGATTTAGTGTCTGCATACAGGGAAAACCTGAAAACCAATTTTCCTACAAAGCCATCATTGTTCTTTTTTCAGTAATTAAATTAGGTTAAAGGTACCTTTTTGTAGTTCTTTGCAAGACAAAGCCAAGACTCACCACTGGGGGGCAGTGTTTCTCAGTGAGTGATGGAATGTTTAAGTTTTTTCTTTTCAGCTCCATCTGGCTAACAGCCGCCACCTTTCTGAGGCCACTGCTCCATTTTTTAAATGTATTTTATTCATTTAGTTCAATTGAGATCTGCCACATTACACCTGGATGTGTTTTCTTAATGAGTTTTGGTTAATTCTGGATAGTTTAACCATTTTTAAACAGGGAATTTTTAAAAAGTACCTTTAATCTGGCAGTTATTTCTCAAAAACAAAAAACATACAAAATATTCTCAGACTTACTTTCCTTGGTCTTCATTATTGATTAGAGATTTCTAATGTTTAATTACCTTAATAAATCTGACCAGAGAAGTTCATTATTCTATTTTATTTCTCAGATTTGTGCAGATTGAGGACAGTTAGTGGCACAGCAAAATTAACTGCACAGGAAAAAAAAAAAAAGACAGTAAATTATCAACATGTAAAAAAAGACTCCACTTTGATGTGAAACTTAACTTTGCTTAAAAGGCAGACACAGAAGTTCAATCCAAAGATGTCGGATATGCTCAAGTGTAAAGAGACGACTTAAAAGGCTGAGAAAGAGGAGCTGCAACTTCATCTACAGAATGAAACTACTTCTGCTGTATTTCCACAAAATCATCTATAAGCCTAAAACAAAAAAGTGTGAAAGACTGTGAAAGGTTTGTCTTTTTAGAATTAAGGTGTTTGCAGACAGGTGTGCAGAAAGCTCCACTCTTCATGCAGTCACTGCAGCAAAAGCACACAAACCCTTCAGTGTATTCATTGGCTTTGAAACGACGGAGACTGGCACAGTGCGACTGCTGTTTAAATCCAAGATCCTCAGTAAAGTAAGGTACGAGTGTAAAGACGAGAAAAAAAAATATATTCTAAGGCCTCGCACGGTTAAACCAGCGACCACAGCGCTGCAGGTATATAAACTCATAGAGTCCAACTTTTAAGCCTTTTTTGGCTGCGACTCCCTCAGAAGAACAAAATCAGAGTAGGACCGGAGGAAGCAACACTTCACTTAAAGAGCTGGGATTCAGTTCCTGTTGATCTGTCTTTAATCAGTTTAGGTGTTTTAATCACCCAACAGAGTGCCCAACCATGTGAAGGTGGTGTGATATTCAAGCTCCACAAACTACAGAAGAAAAAGCTGGAGAGAGAAAAAACAAAAAATAAAAAAAAAGCGGATTATTCCGCTGAAGTGAAACCAGGAGTTTGGCAGGCTTTTCAGTCACGTTTCCGCTTTGGGGGGGAACGTGGCGGGTGCAGGCCGGCCTCTGTGCCGATGTTAACCGTGATGTTGGTGTAGAGGGGCAGGTACTCCCGTGAGATCACCTCATATTCAACTGTGTTCATCCCATCCAGCCTCCAGGTCTGACGCGTCTTAGCGAGCATGTTGAACCTGAGGGACGCAAAAGAAGCAGAGGATCGTCATTACAGGGGAAAAAATTTGACCCCTTTAGCTCAGCAGAAGGTCGCACAACAGCAAATACAGCCGCTTCATCACAGCGAAAACAAAACCTCGATCCTTTAACGCGATTACTCATGAAAAACATACACTTTCAACGTTAAGAGTACATTACGCAGCTTCCCATAAATGAAAGGTTTTTCTGCCAATATCCAAACACACTGTGACATAAAAATATGGCCTTCCACAAGAGCCTGGACAGATTGCTTTAATTTTCTACAAATTTTCCACTGAAATCCAAATGATCCAACATTTCCACGGTGCTAAAGCTCCAACAGTGAGCAGCACTAGCTAATGTTAGTTTAGAAATGGAGTCCACTAATGACACCACATGCCCAGATCCCAGCACGATAAACTCCACATACGGACCAAAGCAAACAGACAAAAAAAAAAAAAAAAAAAACCTGTAATTTTACTGCATTAGCAGCTAAGTCAATACTGGACAAAACCAGGGCCTGATTATGAGCTGATATGTGCTGTTTGTTGATCTTAATCAGTACCAGCATTCATGACTGCCAACAAATTAAAAATAAATTTTTTTTTTTTTTTTTAAAAACAAACACATTTGGAACACCAGGAATATCGACCAGCCGACCTAAGAAGAGCTATCGGGAGGAAAGGTGTCAGGAAGTACGGAACTTGTTTTTGCTTTGTCTGTTTGAAGAAACAGAAGGGAAAAAAAAGGCCAGTATTTTGGAATATTTTTTTTACATTGCTAAATATATATCAGTATTGGTCTAAAAATAAATAAATCAATAGTTCACCTTCACAGGAAAACTACAGTCCACATGAACCAGGATGGATTCATGAAGGGATCGTTTGGTTCCTGAGATCAAACTCAACACTGAGCCGTCGCATTTCTGGCTAATGTTAGCTAATGCTAGCCTGCCTGCTAACAAATCTTCCCAGTCAAGAGGGGCAACAAATATCAGGGAAAACAAAAAACACGTCACTGAGCACAGCCTAATGGACGCAGTTACATGTGAGCCATATAGATCTGTGTATTTAAGGGCAGTCTGAAACTGTTAAACACATTCTTTGAATACCAACGCATGAATAAAAACGTCACTGAAACATGACGGCACTGTGCACCGAGAGCTTTTACATGATGAGAGAGCTACAATAAACATTTACTTTCTACAGTAACAGCCTATTTGGGGGTGGTTAGCCAGCTAGTTGTGACTCAGCTACACAGCTTTGTATCAAACACTGGGAACGAGTTACGGCCAATGAGACGCTTCTGGTTGTTCATCTGCTGCACCACAATTGCCCCAGACTCCCCAACAGATTTGAGGGATCGCTGTACTGACTGTCTACTGTACCTCTTTGGGTTCACATCGTTGCCTTTGTCCAGCTTGTGTTTAATCATCTTGTACCGGCCCACCTTCACTGAAGGACGAGTGATGTACATCCCAGCCAGAGACACTCTGAGGAGACCAGAAACAAGAGTCAGATCGAACACGCATACAGGTTACAAGCCATCTCATTTTTAGCTAAATATTCAGCTGAGACCATTTTCATTTAGTTTTTAGTATAAATCTTTAATCATTTTGTGCTGTCTGCTAGGCAGCCTCACCTCAGCTAACTGGAGACCCTGAACTGGACCTCTGGACCCTGTTTGTGCTCTCTGACCGCTGGAACATTTTTACTGCAATTATCTGACAAATAACAGCCTGCTGTTGCACCCAGTTAGTTTATGGATGCAGCTTCTATACAAGCTTACTAGCTTTAGCTGACAAAATGCTAACAATAAGGCTACAAAACCCAGTGTGAAACATCACAGTGCCTACCTCAGTCTTTTATATACACCCTACGAGGAACAAGCCCCCAAAATCAGCGTAGAGTTGGAACCAGATGCTCAAACAGGGAACCAAACTTAAAGGATTCTCACCTGATTCCAATATCATCGTCCTCGCCGCCCCAGCCCCAGTAGTTGTTGGGAAAGCCGTTCATTTTGAGGTACTGCAGTGGTGTCAGAGCCGACACGCCTCCGAAATACATCTTATACGGAAGCCTGGAGAGGATTACAAAAAGATGAATTAACGAGAAATCGTTTTATTATCCGTTTACAGTCTGTAAGAGGTCACAGTGCAGGATGGAAGGACGATTTGGAAACGGACAGTCACCTGTCAGAGGACTGGACATTAGCTCATATTCAGAGTAACACACTACATGCGAGTCACGCACACACGTAGCTCCTGCAAGGTTGTTAACCCAAAGCGCTTCCCAGTCAAAGAAAATGTATTAAGATTCAAAGTATACAAAAAACCCCCCAAAAAAACAAAAACAAAGGCAAATCAGACAAAAGTATAAATCGGGGGTAGAACAAGGAAGCAGTTTTTGGGAGGATGACCTGGAGTACAGAAAGAAAAGTATTTTGGGTCGAGGTCAGAAAATGATTACAAAGAAACTCCACTGAATCCAAAGCTGCTTAATTAACAGCAACGGACAGGGTTAAATATGAGCCACATAAATGAACATTATTAATGCTCATTAACTGTCCTCAGGAAATCTCCTGTCATAATGTTTCACAGCCCGACACATCTGTCCAGCAGAGAAACATCTGTTCTCTCATGTTAAGTTGATTTTAACAGTCTTTCCTACACTTGGTATTAGTGTAGTGCTGTGCGTTGCATATTCAATAACCCATTTTTGTTCCTGTATTTAGCTTCATTAAGTTTGAGCCACATAACTGTATTACATTCAACTTTGTACCCAGTGTGTTTTATTTAGATTCTATTCACTTATTCTTTACTTGTACTACAGAGAACCACACACACACACACACACACACACACACACACACACACACACACACACACACATACGAGACGTGTCTGAAAAAGTTTGGGAACTTTTCTGAAATATGGAGTTTTTCTGTTGGTTGGTTTATGGTAAAATGTAATAATTTTATTCCAATACACTTGACATTTCAAGTCTTACTGCCCACTCACGGGACTGCATTCATACAGCACTTTATTCTACATCTGTCTTGCAATCATATCACAACATTATCAGTCGTTCTCAGACGTACTTGTAGCCGAACTTGTCCATGGCGACAGCCGCGTGTTTGGGGTTGGAGTCGCAGACGTACGTGTTCCGGTCATCTTCTGGAATGAGGTCCACATCATGGAAGAACAGACAGTCCCAGTCCTCCTCCCTCATGGCCTCCCGCAAACCGGCATTCATCAGCTTGGCTCTGTTAAAGGTGTAGTTTCCAGCCTGCAGAGCAAACAGACATTTCAGAGCCATTCTTTCACTAACGTTTGTCTGAAGTGACTGGAAGTGACTGGAACTCCTGAATTCAGTGATGTACACTGTACAAAGTGTGTACACTTTTGGCAATATAGTGTACACACTCAATATAAACACTTCAGGGCTGAGAGCCTTGTATCATCAAAATTTATATTGTACTTTACACTATGTACTTTGTGCCCGTACACCTTTTGTTTTACAACCTTATGTGTACTAATGGTTATAGTCTGACAACTTTTTGGCTCATAATTTGTTGACCCCAGAGGTTTTGTGGTTCATTTTGGCAGTTCTATACGCATGATTTGTAGACTAAAGGTTTTATACCTTGTACACCCCTAATTATTGAGATTTATGGTGGATTTTGACAGCATAAACTGCCCTAGGTCACTAAAATTGCCACATTATTAATTGCTGCCAGGTGCAGACCTGTCAATGGGACTGTACTGATGAATAGTTAGAGGTTAGAGAGCTGCTAAGAGATGATGCAACTCATGCATCATGTTTCATAATAGGGAAACAGAATGCTGTAAACAGGCACATTCATCAAAGTAAAGCATGAGTATGCACATTTAAAAATTTACATTTTTGACACATATTGGAAATAATCGGTGTTTAAAGTTACACAACTTTCCAAATCTTGGTTTTGTCTAACATAGAAGAGGAGCCAGCAGCCACTGTCAACATAAGAGAGCCGAGCAGAGCCCCAGGTAACTGCTATCATTAAACCATTAGCGAGTGGCATCCCTAATATAATCATCTCAGCTTTTGTTGCACAATCAACCAATCAAAAGACGACTGCCTTAAAGGAGAAGCTTAAACCGTTTCAGATGGGATGAACTGAAGGCTGCACTGAGGCTTGGTGGAGAGTCCAAGGACAAATGGTGGATGGCCTCAGGAGGTCAAAGGCTAGCATAGACCTAACATTGATCCCAAGCCCAGATAAATGGGAGGGTTGCATCATGAGGAACATCTGCTGTAAAACCTGAGAATCAAGGGTTCAGCTAAAAGTGCCTATATAAGCAGAACAGGCCCCCTTTAAGCATTTGAAAGAGTCAAGCAAGTTTCACCAAAAGCACATAAATACAGATTTACCAGCATGTGAACAATGCCTCATCTTATTGAACCTTATTCAGATTTTAATGCAGCCGAGTAAACAAAAAAAAAACACAATTACTGAAAGCATTCACATGAAAACCATTATAGAAAGATTCAGTGTGATGGGGCAATCCTGCAGAGGCGATAAAAGCTGAGGGTGAAACATCAATGAGATTTAAGCAGATTAAAGTCTCCGAGCTGCTTCAGACTTCTTATCCTCCAACATGCACATCCAGTGACCACACACCAGAGGGCGCTCTTCATCTAGCCTCAATTGTAGTGCATTACTTGACAGATTCAATAAATTTCACATCATTACAAATATTAAGCCTAAAATATAAAAATTTTAAAATGAAAATAAAGACAGTAAAATGTGAAATGTGCCCCGTCTCCTTTTGAATTTTTGTTTTTGGCGTAAAATAGAAACAGCAGAAACCTGGTGGATGACGTAAATTCCATAGTTGAGCTGCTGCCGCTGCAAGAAAGGATGCAGGTAGTAGAGCAGGAACTTGAGGTGATGCTCTCTGTGTCTGTGGGGAATGATTATAGCCGTTCGATGTCTCGCCACACAGTTCGGCGGCCTGTATCGTCCACCACGCACCACCAGCGGGT
This sequence comes from Archocentrus centrarchus, assembly GCF_007364275.1. NCBI lineage: Eukaryota > Metazoa > Chordata > Actinopteri > Cichliformes > Cichlidae > Archocentrus > Archocentrus centrarchus. The sequence continues at coordinate 32,719,710 of NC_044361.1, read as the reverse complement.
TCTTTCTCTGGACCTCAGCCAGACTGAGACGTGATGGGAAGCTGACGTGGATCGGCCCTCCTGCGGGAAAAACGTATTCATTACATCCAGAAAAGCTCAGTCACATGGAGAGAAAGCAAATAATGTGGTGAGACTATGAGAGTCACCATTTGACTGTGGCATTAAGGATTAAAATGACCTGATGCTGAAAGTCAGATGTGTTTGTAAGTGTGCAGAATCCTGCTCTGTATGGAGGACTGATGCAGCCAAAAATAAATAAATTAATGGTTCTAAATAAACAAAATTATTCAAATATTTGTTGCTTAATTCATAAAATTGGATGTGGTAATGTTTTTAGGAAATAATTTGCTTCTTTTTCTAATAACTACTGCATTTTCACTGTGTTACCCATTGTATTACATTTATTTATATTGTACAGTTATATAAAGACAAATGGGAAGGTACTGAAACAAATGGAGAAAAACAAATGAATCAGACACAAATTAATAAAGACATGACAAACTAAATATTACTTATACCAAAAGGAAAACACACTTAGAACCCAATTTTTGGTCAAAGAAGCTAAAGTATTAACCTATGAACAAAATGAATGAATTTAAAAGAAAAATAAGAATTTAGAAACAATTTTTTTGATTGGTGTTTAAATGAATTAAGAAGCAAATTCATTTTTGATTCCTTTTTACCATTTTCCTTTTTTGGACTTTAAACAGTGTTGGGCTTCGGGCAGCTGCGTAAAATAAACATTAAATGTTTCATTTTAAACAAACTTCTTCTGGTCATCTTTCTTTGTACAGATATTCTGAGAAACAGTCACTGCTGCCGGCTGTAAATCGGATCGTCCAGATCAGGTGTCCACTCATATCAGTTAACTTATTATGGGACCTTTCATTATGTAAAATATAGGAGGGGAACAAAACAAAAACAGGCTCTCCAAGCTGACGTGTTTGGACTGTTTCAGTAGAAGAAACTGAGCCACTCCAAACCTCCAGGAGGTTTCTGTTCCCTTCTCACTATGGTAAAGAACTCTCTCTTCCCCCAGTCTCAATTCTTGTTCTTTAGGAAGTAGTTTCAAATTACTGAACAAACATGCAGCAGGCTCAGATTCAGGGTTTAGGTAATGTTTAACAACCATAAAGCTGAATAAACCTGAGCCAACAGAAGAGTAAATACATGTAGAGCACAGCGTACCACCTCGAGCTCAGGGTCCATAGTCAAACAGCTTCCTGGTACAAGAGCGGTTTCTGAGAATTAAAGACATGACTAAATCCTGGGAAAGATCAGATATTTCCAAAGTGTCTTTGACTTTAAGAGAGCGCCTAAGGTGGGAACCTGTTAGGAGTGTAGAGGAAAACTTCTATAAGGCTTTATGGTCGCCACACCGATCACGAAGTCAAGTGTTCACACAGTGTGACGACATACAAAGCCAATGTAGTGAAAGAAACTGAGGCAAATCTATTCAAAGTTAAAATATTTCTACTTTGACAAAAACTTGCTTCACACTGCATCATGAAATCCAATCAGCTGGGATTCTCCCGACACCACGGACGATCACAGAGGAGGAGATTGCAGCTGGAGCTGCATGGTTCACTTTCTCTTATGTTTAGCGTGCACGTGCCACTTAACGTAGGAGGCTACGACGCAGCCCACACAAGCGGCCGACACAGTTGCCGGCATTTACACTTGCTTTGAAATTTCAGCACAAAAACACTTAGAGGTGAAATTTCTCTCTTTCAGTTGATTGAAAAAGTGGCCGCAAAAACAGGGGCACAGAACAGGCCGATCGCAGTCACTGCTGGCTGTTCTTTTTTTTTTTTTTTTTTTTTTTTTTTTTTAAGAGGTGCACATCAGGTTATGGTACCAGTTACAACATAGGGGTTTATAAGTGTTTGCGATTACGGCATAGATTTGAAGCAGAGCTATTCAAAAAAAATAAACAAAATAATCACATGAGGAGAAAGCGGTGCAAAGAAAGAGTGGAGCCACACAACTGCATCAGATCACACACTGCCACTTTTGCCCCTCAGTGAGGAAACTACACACAGATCCCTTAATGTGAATGTTGAACTTATTTAAGGGACTTTACTGGCATCAAGTCAGTCATATGAAAAACACTGAAGGTGTTGGTGGCTGCTTGTTGCTTTGAGCAGCATGAAGACTCCCCCCAACACACACACACACACACACAGTGGCTGATGGCTAAAGGGTGGAGAAGGCAATGACTTAATGAATTTTTCATGCAGTCTAACATTTGTTTTTATAGTTGACTCGTGGATGTAAACCTGCCACCATAAATGCAGTGACTGCATAACGTCTGTACACACAGGCATTCCCCTCTACAGTGTTGTTGGTGTAACCAGGGCTGCAGCTATCCATCATTTAAGGTTAATGAGTATTCCATCAATTATTCGGATAAGAAATACTTTTCTTACTAATGAGCAAAATATTCAAAAGAGGAAAAACAGGTTTTTTTTAAAATGAACTGGTCATTGCAATTTCTAAAATGTAAACCAGTATTTTAAGGATTACATGCAATACCTGCCAAAAGAACTAAACCCTTTCACTGTGTTTACATGGCACATAAAAATCATTTTTTTAGGGGGGGGGGGGGGGGAAGAACACATTTTCTTAAATGCAAATATAAGTAAGGGATACATACAACCTAAAATAAAGCAAAAAAAAAAAAAAAAAAAAAAAAAAAAAAAAAATTAGCTTGAACACCGTCTTCCTGGAAGACTCCTACGTCAGCAGAGTTCTGGCAGTTTTGCAACAGCTGAGGTATATTTGGTGTGTGTGCATGCATGCATATGCGCGCATATTATATATATATATATATATATATATATATATATATATATATATATATATATATATATATATATATATATATATATATATATATATATATATATATATATATATATATATATATATATATATATATATAAATACATACATACATACATACACACACACACTGAGGACCGCTGCCTGATTTAAACATCATATCAGATTAAGTTAACATTTCATCTGCATATTTTATTTTAATTTCTGCATCTTTACTACAGATTTTCTCTGAGTGAAAAACAGCAGTGGGTGGAGCAACTACAGCGTTCTCCTTCTCATTGGAGCTTGTTGATCATGTGGTCGATGAAGGACCTCTGGCTGTTTCCCAGTAAAGGTTTTAATATTGGTTACAGGAACAAGCGTTGCTGTTTAGGATGCTAGAAAAAAAAACATTTCCTTTCACTCCACCTGAGCTCACCATCTCGATAACAGCTCTGTCTCTTTGCTCTTCACTGTTTCTGTCCCCATAGACTCCACATTGAACTATAGCATCATCAGCACTACTGTTGTGTTATCAGTCTTTGTGCTGACAAAACCGGGGCCTATGTTTCTACTGCAGGTCTATTTTAGTCTCTAATGTGGGCGAGATGCTCTCATTTACATGGTGAGCTCTACAGAATCATGCATTAAACAAACCATGGAAGCAAAAAATTTGCATCAAAGAATTTTTTTTAAATCAAGTTACTCAAAATTGCTGTAGCCCTAGCTATAACTGATAAAAGCTGACCACTTCCCCATGTAAAAGACGTGTGTGGTAAGTGCACAGAGCCCGTTTGTTTCTACACAAAAAACATTTTTAAGAGATCAGTGACACATGAGAAAACAAACTGCACTAGCCCAGTTCTGCTTGGTTTACATCCAGAAAGATGTACTTAATAAAAATAAATCTATGTCCTAGCTAGAGGTTGATCAGCTAGCGCTGCACCAGGCTCAGGTACTGTCACGCTGGCCTGAGAATTTGATTGGAGAAGAACTGTAGGGCCAGAGTTTGCGTATGAGGCTTCATGTGAAATGTTAACAAGCTAGTTTCTGAAAATGTTTGTTTAGCACATGGCTAAAAAAAAAAAAAAAAAAAAAAAAAGCTGAAGTATTTTGATTTTACCATCTAAAACATTCCTGCTGGCTGCCACTGGAAGTTAACCAACAGTATTTAGAACTGAGAATAACTTCGAGGGGGGGTAAATTTGTTATGGGTGGATACTTACAGACTAAACTGGTAGAAGTAATCAAAGACACAATCAAAGTTAATGACCAGTTCAAAAAGGTATTTAATGATACAAGGAAATCTCTCCAGTGTGTCCAGGTCCTCCTCCCAGTAGGACATGCCCGGAGTACCTCTAGGCAGAAAAAATTCACAGGTCCTCTGTGCCCAACGGACCATCCGTTCTGGTAGCCAACAGCTGACTGAGGGACTGCAGTAGGCCATGCCTAGAAATTCTGTCCATAAAAAATTATGAACAATGCCTTCTCCAAGTCCACAAACACATACAGACTGGATAAAACACACACACACACACACACACACACACACACACACACACACACACACACACACACACACACACACACACACACACACACGAATATCCTTGAGAGCATAAAGAACTGGTCCAGTGTTCCATGACCAGTACGAAAATGCATTGTTCCTCTTGAAAACAATGTTGGACTAATGGACAAACTGTCCTTTCCAGCACCCTGGCATAGACCTTCCCAGAGAGGCTGAGGAGTAGGATTCCCTGATAGTTGGAGCAAACCCTCCAGTCCCCCTTCTTAAAGATGGGAACCACCACCCCAGTCAGCCAATCCAGTGGCATCACCACCCCAGATCTTCACATGTGTTTATATTTCACTCTGCATTTACTTATTAGTTATTATTAATCTCTGTTTCTCTCCACTCACCCCCAACCAGTCACAGCAGATGACTGCCCCTCCCTGAGCCTGGCTCTGCTGGAAGTTTCTTCCTGTTAAAAGGGAGTTTTTCCTTCCCACTGTCACCAAGTGCTGCTCATAGGGGGTCGTTTTGACTGTTGGGTTTTCTCTGTATTACTGTAGGGTCTTTACCCACAATACAAAGTGCCTTGAGGCAACTGTTTGCTGTTATTTGGTGCTATACAAATAAAACTGAATGAACATGTTAAAGGCAGTCCTACAACATCCAGACCCTTCAGGAGCTTTGGGCCAATCTAATCCACCTCAGGGGCCCTGCAACCAAGGAGCTGTTTACATTGCATACATGTTGTGAAATAAAGAAAAGCAGAACAGGTCCAATTTAAATTTCTGAACCATTTTATCATAGGCCTAAAGATATTTCAGCATTAACAACTCTGTTTTTAATCTTTCAGGGCTCACATGTGACTCACCTATGCAAAACCTCCACTGCTATGAGCGTTGTGCCATTGCTGCCTCTGACAAGAGGTTGTGTGGCTCATTTGGTTTTCCTGTTTATTAGCATTACTCAGATAGATTTGCATAACATTTTACTACAGGTGGGGCCCAAATTAGAACTTAGGAGGGGAACCTGGAGGGGATCTGGATGCAGGAATTTCTGGAAGGATTTTTTTTAGAGACGGACCAAAACTGGACATTTAAGATATTTTTATAAATACAGATCAAACTGAAATAAGAAAACATGGAAGACACTGTCTTGTTATAAGGAAAATATAGTAAACTAGTCCAAATCCCTGGACTTGATTAATGTGCGTTATAGAGAAAGTCTTCAGCTTGAAATCTCTGCCTGTTCCTGTTGCAACATGCAACTGTCAGAGAGACTTTATCAGCATAGACAACAGGAACTGGCAACCTTTGGGGGTAACAATTCAGATGAACCAGTCAGGAAGAGATTTTTGATTCCAATTTCTAAACACAAGCAGATATGACTAAAGCACAGTTATAAAGATCAACGAGTTTTATCCTAAAAATCTGCAGTCTTTAGCTCGGCTATTTCAAAGAAGTTGAGCTATTGTCACAGCCTCTGTTCCATAAAAACTTTAGTATTAGCCATAAGTCGAGAATGATGAGACCTAGAATGCTCAAATTCGCACCACAGATACAACTACTACAGATCTCAGAGACCTTGACATCAAGGTCAGAGGTGATGTTTTCTGAATCTTGTGAATGCAATAACTCAAGAATGATCTCATCTACGATCTTCAAATTCACACCATACTGTACTGTGCATACTGTTCAAGCTGGACTCAAACTTCACAGGCTTGTACACTCACTACTATAAACAGCACTTTGACAAACAAATACCCCCCCCCAAAATCCAAATCACCTGAGCATTGGTACCTGCTCAGCAGTGCTCTTGTTAGACAGTTGATGGAGGGGGCACTTGTAATAACAAAAGAGGTTAAATTAGAGAAGTTAAATTATAGCCCCACTTCACAAGCCAAAAACCTCTCTCTCTCTCTCTCACACACACACACACACACACACACACACACACACACACACACACACACCATTCTTTTCAGGGTTGCGGGGCTGGAGCATATGCCAGCTGTCACAGGGCGAGAGGCACAATGTACAGGTGTTAACAATTTAAAACAAAAAGAATCCAGGCTGAATTTCAGAGACTTAGTTTCACACTATAATTACCCTCAGAGTCGACATTGACCCCATGCTGGGACAAAGAAGCAGGGATTTAAGAGAAACATGAGATATGAGCTTCAACCTTTAATCTATCTAATCTATCTCATGACTTGAAGGATAAGGCGCTCTCATAATCATGCAGCTGCACTGCGTGTGCTGGAAACTCTGATGTGGCTAAAAACATTTAAGACACACGCAAGTCAAAGTTAAGCTAATCAGTAAATGTTTAAGAATTTTGATAATTCAGGTTCACAGAACTGTGAAGGAAAGTATAATCTACCTTTGGATAACTGCTGAAAACCATGAAATGCCCACTCACCTATCAAAGGGGATGTCTTGGGACAGTAGGGCATGTCATCTCCATGGCTGTGAGCTTTGGGCAAGTGGGAGAGGTTGGCGTACACGTCCCCTCCGATGATGGTGGATATTGTGTGGTTGCGGCCTGAAAAACCAGTGGCATCTGGCTTGCGGAAGATGCGGATGAAGTATGTAACCCTCTTCTGGTATCCCTCTCGGGACAGTAGCGCCATGACCACCAGCTGGATGCCCAGGAACATGAAAAGGTAACGCCATTTGGACTGAATACTGATCATGGTGACGGCACTGAGGGGTCCAGATGCAGTGACGGGGACAGTTGGAAATTCACCCTCACGGGAGTTGCTGCTCAGGTGTAGCAGCTGATGATTGTCAGGTTTAATGGAGGGTGGTGTTGAGCGTATTACTGCCCACACCAGTCAAATATAATCTAGAATATGGCAGCACAAACGTCAAGTCACGAGTGTTAATCTGAAATATTTAACTTCAGTATGAATTAAGAAAAAAAAAAGTTACATGTAAAGGCACTTTTGGTAGGCTGTAACTGTAAAGACCACCAAAGAGAGGAAAAAATATTCCAGACAGACCAAAAAAAAAAAAGAAAAAAAAAAAAAAAAAAAAAAAAAAAAGAAAAAAGGTCTACTTCTTCACTGCATTCCCCACTGCCGATCAGCAGGTGGTAAGTATCTCCAAAGTTGACTGTTGGTCCACTTTGTGTTTGGTTTGGGAAGATAATGCCAGCCCCACATCATGTAGTTTCACCCCAACTGAGCACCATCCGCTGCCTTGAAGTTCATTCTTTTCCAGCCATACAAACTGCAGCGTCTCCCTCTGTCACTCACTCTCTAGCTCCTTTCCTCCTTTTGTGAGCTTTATGCTGCCTTCTGTTCTCCCTCCTGCTCTCTCCTGAGGGAGGCCTCTGCAACAACAGCCGCCATGAAAAAAGGGAGCATATGCAGCCGTATAGGTCCTATACTTCACAGTGGATTACACGGCTTCCAGTGGCTCACCGCCTGACTGGCTGGAGAGACGGTGGGAGTGGACCATGACCGGCGTGGGAGGAGTGGTCAGAAGGGTGCTGCATAAGTGAGTGGGTGGGTGTTTGTTGGGGGGGGAGGGTTTCAGTGCAGAATGAGGCTGAGAGAAAAAGAAATGGGGGAAGGAAGAAGAGGACGAGCTCTGATTCCCAATGCTATTGTTCCATAATGACGCAGTCCACATAAAACAGCTCACTGGTGACACTGGATCGACAAACTGGACTGGTCACTCCAGCGTGGCTCTGAAAGACAGAAGAGGAACGGGGGTCAGTGTTAAAACCGATTGACATCCTTTGGCTGAAACTGTTGAAATCAGCGATTTCAGCACACAAACAATGAGCTATTGTGTACAGTACAGGCCAAACAAATGGATTGTGTTTGTTTACATGAGACCAAACAGCACAGTTGGAAAGCCTCCACTAATCAGACTCAGCAGGGGCCTCCCCAGAGAGAGGCCTGCTGCCCATGGTGGACAGCCACACCACAGTGTAGAGCAAGTTTCCTAATCTGCAGCCAAACTAATCAATCCTGCTGCTCCTGATAAAAGGAAGTGATAATCTTTAAAAAAGGAACTAATAATGTTGTCCTCCCCAACCTGTGTGCTGCAGCAGCATCCAACACATCCTTAGTTACAAATCAATTACTGCTTGTTAAAGTAGCCAGACTGAGTACTAATCCTAATCCCACCGGATGCTGCATGGCTGGTGGAGCGACAGTGCAAACTGCTGCCAACCTCTCACGTACGTCGAAATATAGGCCCACCCATTACTTCATTTAAAGAAAAAAGGCCTTTAAGAAAATATTCACAAATGTCAACAGTAAAATTTTGCATGGCTTCATTAAAATCAGCTGATTCTGAGGGGGTCAGGTGGAAACTTTTTCAGATTTGGTCATTTTACCATGAAATGATCCATCTTTGTAACATGTCTTGCTGGCATTAATTCTTTCTAAATGTCCTCTCCTGCTGAAGCACACTGTTAAAAACAGGAAAGAGTTTATTCCTTTTAAAAAGCTAGTTGTTGGGCGTCGGGGGGGGGGGGCTCTGTGGTAGAGCAGGCGACCATGTATGCAGCGAGGCAAAACGAAGACAGCGCAGGTTTGTGTCCCGACCTGTCAATCTTTGCTGCGTGTCCCATGCCCCTGAAAATACAAAACAAAACTACATAAAAACTATAGAGAACGTATAAATTATAGACCTTGAGACACTTGAGACCTGTTGCTGCACTGTTGGCTCCAGAAATGATTCATGAATACATGAAAGCTCTTACTGCTCAGTATATTGTTAATGAATCATCGGGAAGACGATGAGATGAGTTACCCACAGCAAAGAGTCACATTAAAAAGGACTCTCATTCTCAAACTCATGTTTGACATTTTCAGGTCTTTAATCTGTTCCCTGTCAGGTTTTAGAACAACAGAAGAGCGACTCGCTAAGGCCGAGAATCTGAGGAGAAAAGAAAGACGCTGTGAGGGGGAAAAAATAAAAAACTAAATAAAAAATACCCAGACACCGGCTGATCTGAGAAGATCTGCCAAGAGAAAAATGACCCCTTGTTTTTGTTATGTTGCTTTATACTATCAAAAGTATAGATTAACACCTGTTAGACTTGATCATTTAGAGAACAATGCTAATGCCTCCTGGAGTACCTGACATACAGTTCTTTAGGAACTGTCATGACTGGATATTCTAGCCAACAGGAAACAAACACAGAAGTAACACTGCAAAAATAACACTAAAAATCAACTTATCTGATAAACTTGTGGATATTGGCACAGATCTGTTATGGGTTTTTCTTCACAGCTGACTGTGATGATTCTCAATTTAAGGATATTAAAAGGGTCCCCCCCTCCCCCTCTGTGGGACACATGGCTCAAACAGACAAAGAAATCCTCTGCAGATGACTTTCATCAGAACTGTGAGCAGATGGGAGGATTGACCCCTGTCTCTTTGCCCCAGCACCTATAACCCCACAGACTGATGGGCTTATGAAAATCATACCATAAAAAACTGTGGCTTATCCCACTGGACAGAAATTCATCTCAGCCACTCAGAGCTATTTTTTTCCTCTTTAAACGAAGTAATCTGTTTGGAAATAGTTGCTTACTAAATGATTCAAGTTCTTTCACATTCACAGGATTACGAGGCTGAAGTCAGCCAAAGATAACCCTGGTCATCTGATGTGTGCTCTTCAACCAGAGGCCAGAGGGAAACTGCACGTCCTTCTAAATTTGCCAGTGCACCGAGTGCACTCTACCTGCAACCTTAATAAGCTAAAGCAGCTCTGAACAAACAGACCACTGCCTAATAAATCATTTCAACCTCATTTTATTCTAAATGGACAGACTGCCAGGATGCACGCTTCCATAATGAAATCATTTCTGAAGCCCATTAGTACATGAACTGGTGAGGACTGATTCTAACCAGCGTTTCCCACAGATTTAGATTACACTATGTAACAAGATGTTACGTAGTGACAAGTGTTTTCTAACTTTTTATTGTAAAACAATAGAAAATGCCCATTATTCCCATCAACATTTGCTTTTGTGGATTTTAGAATGATAATAAAAAAAAAAAAAAAAAAAAAGCCAGATTTTCTTGGAGTGTTTGGTTGAAAATTGTGCAATAACCTCAGCAAATGTTTCTAAACTCTTGAAATTGTGTGTTTGATCTGAACAGTTAAAGATTTGATCAAATTGATTTTTTTTCCTTTACATTAAATTTACTGTTTTGGTTTTTTCCTGTTAATTTTTTTTTTTTTTTTTTTTTAAAAACAGGCAATTTCTAAAGAGAACAGAAAAAAACTGTCAAATTGGTGATTTTATATTATTTCACAAATACAATCAGTGTGGAAAACAAATTCAGATCTTAACACATCGACTAACCCTACCACCCTAAATCCTACAGCTCTGCACACACACACACACACACACACACACACACACACACACACACACACACACACACACACACACACACACACACACACACACACACACACACACACACACACACACACACACACAAAAAAAATAAATGCTTGAAGTCTGTTTCTGTTTAAAGGAGATAGGATGGCTATTAAGATGAACATTGCTTGCCAGCTTGAGCACCTTTAATGACTGGAAAATCACCAGAGACTGAATTGCTGCAGTCTGTGACACACCTTTTCTGTTCTCACATATTCTTTACAAAGAGCTGAAACAATAAGGAAACTTTAGTGCTCAAGGGTTTTGCTGTACCTGAGCTGCTTTACACAATGGGGGAACCTGGCAGCAAGCACCTCCATTAAATAAAACTCAGGCACAAATGTAACAAGCATACAAAAGAGGCCCAGAGCTGGATGGATCTTTCTGTGCTGGCTGAGGATGAAGAGCGAACCAAATAGAGAGAGGAAGAGCAGCAGTCTGGTCACATTCTGTGCTTCTGATTTCATTGGCTCTCCTGCACGGATATCCTTCCTTTCTGCATTTAGAGGCACGGCAAACAAGACTTTTCTGGTCTTGCTCCCAGCACCACAACCCTGTTTTATTTTTTACTTAAGTGTGCAATCTGTGCCTTAAACAGCCCCTTGCTTTCTGCAAAGAAAACTTTAATGTCAAATACATGCGGTACTATACATAAGTATAGAAATCAAGTGCAGCCCTTTCCTTTACACTTCAAACTCACTCGATATTTAATGCAACTCCAACCAAATCAGCTGTTGAAACCCGCTAAACAAGAAGCAAAAGTCATAGTTGAAACAGTTAAAGGATCATAAATCGTTACACTTGATTTAGGTGGCAAGTGATCCAAGTGTTGGCTGCCTGGTGGCTTTCCATGTGGTGCTCCTCCAAGTCTGCTGCCCATCTGTCACCACAGGCCTCACTGTTGGCCAGGAAAGACCCAAAGTTGCACTCGTGAGGCAGTCTTTATAATCAGAAACATCCCCTAGTCAGAGCCCAATTCCTTACAGGAGAGTTCCACTTCTGCTTTAAATCTAGACCTTCGTACCCGAAGCCTTTCGCCATAACGTTTAGGTGTAGGTTCAAATCATCCACGCAGCTCTAAGCACTTAGACTTCTTTTGGGTTCCTGCAGAGACGAGATGACGGGAGACCGAACCTCTGGCTGTGACGTCGCCAAAACGCATTCCTGACTGATAACCATTCTGCCATCTTTGTTCAACTGCTCAAGGCAATCAGACACGCACTGTTTATAATTAGCGCAAGAGTACACATTCAATAACTCCCACTCAACAACCTAAATGATTAGTTTGGGTCATCCCCCCCCCCCCATCTGTCCAGTGTTCATCCAGTGAGTACAGGCTGTCAGATTATCGTTTACTGCATAGTACCGGCTGTGGAGCATCTACAACTATTAACCAACTCTGGAGGAGGCTGTAAACTGTAATTTCCCCCATTGTGGGACTAATAAAAAGGTATTCATTCATTCACTCAAAACGTTGTGAAAGGAGTGAGATACGGATCGACGAGTCTAAAAAGCTTGCTTCTGACTGGTGACAGTGATACTGAGGGGAGGTGTTGAGGATTTGAAGAACTTTTCTGTCATTAATCGCTTCTGTTTTTGCTGCTCGTAGCCAGCGTTATGGAAACTTTCTTCAAGGTGGATCAAATGCTGTCAACGATTCGGACAGTAAGCGACTAAACTCACATGATGCGAGAGTGTAATCAAACTATCAATCAGAGGGAAAGCCTGATTTTTAGGACACTTGAGCCCAATTAAGCCCATTGGCTGAGATGCTAAGCTATTATGCATTTTGTTATGCATTCATCATTGCAGTTCTGCATTTTTCTGACAAACTGCATTTATTGTAGTTTTGTATCTTTAGTGTATGTGGATTTTACAAGAACTGAAACTGTAAATATAAATATAAAAAAATATATAAAAGCCTTTCTGGGCTTTTATAAATGTAATATAAAAGCCCAGAAAGGGACAGAGTTAGAAATTCAAAATCATAAACTGATTATTTCCTGTTTCATGCTGAGGAACTGTCCATTATGTACTTTTTTTTTTTTTTTTATAAATTGTACACTTCTTTTAAAAAGATGTCTATATTTTAGTGTCTCTTGTTGTAGTGGCTTGCCCACGTGGACATAATTGGGTTTTGCCAGTAAGACAATGATCTCTAGGGACTGAGAATTTTCTGAGTGCTGCTAATCAAGGCCAGCTATTAGCTGCACCATGATGTCCCATCAATGTATTAAACTGAACCACTGTCATATTTATAAGCTCCCTGCCTTTCTGTAGTTTGATATAGGCATCTCTGCATGTGAACTCATTCACCGACAGCCAGTTTACTGACATCAGCCACTTCCAGGTCCAAATGCTCATCCAGTCCAAAAATGAAAGAATGAGGAAATGATCAGATCACTGGCTGTTCTCCCAGGTGTTTCAATAAAGTTTAACCCTGTAAACACTGGGCGATCATAACTGGTGCACCTGTGACCTGCCCTTACCCGCCGTGAACAGCTGGTTAACACCAAGCGTATTAACAAACACCATTTACTTTCAGCTGATATCCGTTCACTTATGTTTCCTGCAGTGAGTCAAATCATTCTCATTTCGCTTGCAAACATCTTTTCAGGTGGAAACCCAACTTTGCATCCCAATATTTATAGTCAAATCTCTTTTTTTCCTTATTTGAATTATATAATGAAGTTAAGAAGGTTCACTGACAGCTCGATGTGCTACAGGCATGTTTGTGCACATGGTTGGATGAAGAGGAGCCAAGAGGATTATGAACACCAGGGCTGAAATGAAGAACAGATGAGAAAATAAAAAAGGGATGAGAAGGAATAGGAGGGTGGAGATGCATTTAGATCATGTAGCTTATGGTCAGCAGTGTGGCTCAACTCCTAAAGGGACAGCACACATGACAAAGGGAGGTAACTGAGAACAGTCATGGTGGTGGTAACCACGGAGGAGGCTTGACCAACGCAAATAGATCTTGCTGTCTTATCTGGGTCAAAACTGATGACACACAGTGGAAAATAAACTAGTCATGATTTAGTTTTCGTGTTGTTTAGCTGAGCAGGACGTTCCAGCTGCAGCAAGGCCAAATTCCACATCATTCAACTGTGTTTCACTGCCTTCGAGGCTGCATTTTTTTTTGGGGGGGGGGGCTGGAGTTTATTTCTAAACTCCTCAGAGGTAACATGTGTGCGCAACAGTGTTCCTCAGGATCAGCTGGTTTTCTTTTGTTTTTTTAAAATGGACAGTAACTTTACTAAATGTAACAACGCCATGCAAATTTACAGCTTTATTCTCTGAATATTCTCAGAGTTACAGGTCCAAGTACACACAGATGGGTCGAAATTTTGGCTTTGTAATATTTCTTTCCAGTAGTTTAAAAACAGGAAATGCCCAGATGAAATGTTCAGGGTTAAAAAAAAAAAAAAAAAAAAAAAAAAAATGCTTGAGAGAAAAAGTTGAATTAAAAAGCACCAAATCTATGTACTTGGAGGGCCTGTAACTGTAATCTCCATAGTACTTGGGTAAAGTTTTGCATGGCCTCATTTTCCTCTGGGGTCTAGGATATAATTGGCTGTTTTGACTACTTTCAATTTTACCTTATTTTACCTTTAAAAAAAAAAAAAAAAAAAAAAAAGGATACCAAAGTAGGCAAGGTGAACAGTTTTTATGTGTGTGACTGTACAATTAGTTTTATACTGTATTAACACACTGGACCTAAAAAAAAAAAAAAAAAAAAAAATCACAACTTCATAGCACTAAGCTGACTCACTAGCTCCACCACAAAGTCTTTGTGTGCAAAGGGCTGCACCTGCTTCGTACTGCTCATCTCATGGTGCAAAATCAATGCATGTTGTTTCAGTGTCTAAGACGTGCAAGCACACGGTCTGTACCAGAAAGATGCTTTTCTGTGGGTGGAGTAGTACTGAATGAGCTGGTTTGACAGGTCAACCTCACCCATATTTTTTTATTGTAGGCCATGATCGTGTGGAACAGGGAATGTCTCAGCCCAGCCTCCATCTCCATCCTTCATCTTTCTCTCCACCTGAAAGTAATGATGGAGCATACAGACAGCTCCAGCGTGTCCACCCACTTCATAAACTCCATGACCAGTTTGGGATTCCCGTAAAAACTGTAAATATGGTATGAAAGGATGGCTGAATAAGGTTAACGCCCACATCATAAGATAGTTCATGCTCACTTACTATTCCAGTCTTGTGAGTGTATATGGATCTGATGACGTAGCCACTGTTTGTATCGAAACAACAAAAACAAAAACAAAAAAATCCCCATTTAGTTGGCTTATCCTTCATGTACTGGGTCATGCCAGTTGTTGCCTTTGTTAACACCATCCTTTCATCCACTGCCAGCGGCACACACTTGAGCTCTGGATGGGCACGTTAGTGCATCGTAGATACCTGTTAGTACAGGAATGTTTCTGTTAGCTTACCTGTTGGAAACAAGCTCTCATGGATCACGTTTGCTAAGTGGCACTAATTCAGTTATGTTAGCCAACGAGTGAAGGACAATAAGAGCAGCTACGTTGGCTCCTATTACTATTTCTTGCAGTGTTCATTCTGAATACTAAATCTCTGCATGAACTGAATCATCTGTAAACTTTTCAGTTGTTTTGGATGGAAAAATGTTTTTGTGGACGTAACTTGCTTACTGCTGAGGCAGTGTCAGCACCATCCTCCATCTCTCAGGGCTCAGAGCTGAGGCATGGCTCTGCTGCCTGAGCCAGTGGAGATCTGAACCTGGTTGGCTTGCCACACCGTCCCTTCCTCTGTGCAGACCTTCTGGTAGCCCTCCGTGTGCATGTTGGAGACTCCTCTTCCAAAACTAAACACATGGCTTCATCTGTCCTCAGCTGTAGTTGAGGACAGATGCAGACAGCCTGCACTCTGCAGTCTTACACTGCATTCACAAATACATCTGTGTCGCAGACACAGACAAGAGCCTTAGAAGTTATCAAGTTCTGAGAGAACACCCCATGCAAGAGTCTGGCTGACAGTTATACAAAAAACACTTTTTTCTTTGGCCATTTCATTCCTGATTAAAAACCAGGCACCAGCAGCTCACCACTTGGTTCATCGTGACCTCTCCTTATCTGAGCCACGAGCAGATGCTTTCAGAGTCGAGCCACTGAGCAGAGCTGTGGTACGAAGTCTGAAATGAAAGTATTTCCCCCGGAGATGAAGCTTTAGCCACAGAGCAGTTTTTCCACTTTCAGCTCGCCACAAAACTATCTACTCCTGAAACCCCCTGATTAGAGAAATATGCACAGAAATGTTTCCCTTCACTCAGGAATTAACAGCTAAGATATGTTTCCATTTTCTTGCTCTTCCAGACCAAGGTCTTAATAATTTGGGCCTCACATCTAGACCACAGGGTTAAATTCCACTGACTGGGCTCCTATACTGGGACAACATTTAGAGCAACAGCTGTTTCTGACTTCGTTCATACCCATTTTCACACATCCACTGCAGGGCATCTTCATTTATACAAACATTACTTTAAAAAATAAATAAATAAAATAAGCCTCATCTGTACGATATCCATTTATAGCCAACGACACAAATTGAAGCTTTTCTATGTTTAGGTTCCAACATAGGATGGAGGGGTTTATTGGACATGTAAAAATCACGTTGATCTCCTCATAGTCGACTCACTTTATTGTGCGTTTTCTTTTTACTGTCAACTCTTTCATCATTTGGTTCTGTTTAGGCAATAATGACTGACAGGCAGGAGTATTTCACCATATTTGTGACAAAGACAGTCAGATGTGGTTACACAACAACTATTTTTTTTCCCCCTCATGCCTCCACCAAAACAAAAGAAAATTAACTTCACACCAACTGGTGTCAGTCCTAACAGCACTACACACTTCAAATGTGTGTATGCAACAGGCCTTTTTCTCTCAAGCACCAACCAAACAGGATCAGGCAATGAAATAATGTGCAAACATGCCCTGAGAAAAGAGGCGTCTGCATAGCAGTGGGTGCCAGCGTCCCTGTCATGGCAACGCCTCCAGAGCCCTGACCATTCATCACGGTGCAGCTGGTACACGTCGCCGTGGCTGTTCCCCTGAGTCCAACTCCACTGGGACGGGGGGGGGGGGGGGGGGGGGGGGGGGGGGCTCATCAGTCTCCTCCTTCTCCCACCTCCTCTTCTCTTTTTCTGCCTTAGGTGGCTCGTGCTGTTTCCATAGCATAATGTTCCTCATCAAATCACCAGGGAAAGTCACTTATCTAATGACGACAATCACAGCAACCTGCACCGGTTTGCTGATAAGCAAAATAAACCATGGAGATAACGTAATCGTGGGGAAAGATAACCCACAACAAAAGCAGCCTCCCAGAAGAAAAACAAGACAACACCTCCTTCAACATTCAAGGCTCCTGCACCAATTTACAAACCTCTATTATATATGAATGAATAATAAGCCACAACTTCTAGTATATTCCATTAGCTCAACAATGCAATAATCTGTACAACACAATATTTGATGCTTTTCTTCACCGCACAGAGGGAAGTTAATCCTTTAAGGCTTTTCAGTCTGCTTTTAACTGGGGGTGTCATAAGAAACACCACTGAAAATATTATCACAAAGGACCTGATTTTAAAGAAGCAGTAATTAACAGCCTATCAAGAGAAAATAAAAGTTGACTCCTTTCTTCAAGGATGGCCCAGTGCCACGAACACACTTCTGGGTCACTTTAGTTCATACTGAACAGCCTTCCTAAGCAAATTTGACCAGTCAGCCACATCCCAGCTAAGGCAAAGAAAACAAGGTGTTTCTCTCTGGAAACAGAATAAGTCCAAATGAAGTTTGTTTTACAGTCACGTGTAACAGCACTAAGAGCCTGAAACTGATGAAAAAAAAAAAAAAAAAAAAAAAAAAAAAAAAAACACAGCAGCAACAAAACGTGGTTTAAATGAAACCTGAAAGCAGAACCTGCAGCTGGCTATATAAATGGTTACATTTTGGTAACAGAACCCAAGAGTACAGATTTTATTGTTTGAGTTCTGCAAATGAATTTTAACATCATGAAGAAATAACTGTTTTATAATCCATATACTTCTTACAGAAACAACTACTGTAAACCAATAATGAAGCCCCCACTTATGCAGAAATAATACTAACGATAACACAGTGATATACCGTGAATCTGCCACAATCTTAAACAGTGATACCCATTTTTTTCCCCTAAGCTCAGCCCAAAAAGGTCTAAGATGCTAAATAAGACACTGCAGAAGTATTTCTGCAAGAGATTCAACTGAAGAAGCTTCAACCAGTTTCCTTACACACACACACTGCAGTTCCTGAATTATTCATCATTATAGACAGATATTAAAATCACCTGTCCTCATACACTTTGTTTGTCCTGCTTTATTCACACTTCAATCCCGTTTCTAAACAAATAACAAATCAGGAATATTGGCTCTTTAATACTTGTGACAGCAGGTTTACTCTGTCACCGATGAGAGGAGTGGGACTTAAGGTGGACTTAAGGTGGAACCCTCTCTGAACCCCCTCCCCTGTACTTCGGCCCCTGCTCGGGTCCTCTCACACCGCCAGTGCGGAATGGGTTCAGAGGGGGAAGGGGGCCGCTCTGCTGGGCCTTTTGTTCTGCTGCGGAGGGCACATATATGAGACCATACGGGCAAGAACAGTGGCTGAGAAACCTGCTTCAGCTGGAAAGCAGGGAGGGAGCAGAAAATGGCGAAATTAACGTGTATTTCGACACGCCAGCGTGCGATAAGAGTGAAGTGCTCAGGGAATAGTTGGCTAATAATAAACCTGGTTTCCCGTTAAATCCAGCTGTCATTAACTCTGAACTTTCATCTCTGGCCTTTTTCCAGACTTCACAGCGCTTTATTATAGCAAACCCAAAGTTAGTCAGAGCTGATATTAATCAGTCTTAGCTTTAATAGCTAATTATTTTAGCCCCGCAGCGGGTAAACTCCAGTTTCCATGAGCGGTCTGATTACTTTTAAGTGGAGCTAACAACACTCCCAACTACCTTTAAACTGACTCACAAAACAAGATAATGAGCTCACTTTGGCTGTTTAACACATAATCCAAAGAAACGGCTTTCACACAAACTCCAAGCTGATCCTCGCCAGCTGTGGAAGCTGAGCCGCGTTGCGGTATCCGCTAAGAGGACGTCAGTAGTTAGTTACTTAGCTGGCTAGCTAACGAGCTAGCACTGGCACACAGAGCCGATGTCTCAGGGTCACAAACATATTTCCCCCCTTTGTTCGGTCTCACCTGAAAGATGCTTTATCTCCAAACATGTGACGCAGCTGTTAGGCGTCGGTATCCCTCCAGCTGCCCGTTTCCTGCTCAGTATTTCCCCTGTGTTTGGAAGTTGGAGCTGCTGTGCTGTCGCTGAGTTGGAGGGTGAATGAGCAGAGCCGCTGCGGTTCCCCGCTTTTCTCCTCCCCGCTTTCTCCTCCCCTTCAGCGGACACGCCGCGGCACACGGGGAAACCCGGTTTAGCTCAAAAACAGCACTTAAGAACAGTCCGTCTCTACTAAATTAGTAATTATAGCTACGAAGTCCCAGAAGACCCATAGGGTGATACATTTTTAATGTATTTGTATTTTTTAATTTACTTATTTTTTTCTTTATTTTATTATTTATTCTTTATTATAACCTGAAGGGGCTCAAAAATGGTCAACGTCGCAAGTGACCATGGACCCCACGGGGACGTGGCACAGGTCGGACTGTTTCCGAAAAGGTATACATGAGGGGGACTAGAAAAAATCTTATTATTGTTCTTATTATTTGCGAGTCATCAAGTTTGCACATCTCTATTTGACACCAAAAAAATTTCTGCATCGTCTAGGGAAGTGGGGCATCAAAATTTGTTGAAGGTTTTGTAGAATATTAAACGGTCATGTTTATTATTATTATTATTATTATTATTATTATTATTATTATTATTATTATTATTATTGTACTGTGGTTAAAAACAAACCCTACTCTTTGCTTATCTCCCGTTGCTCCCATGGTTTTTACATAAAAACTAGCCAAATTATGGAATATTGAAATCATCACTGTTTCAGTTTTTCTTTATCATTGCTGTAAGTGATTTTATTTTTTTATTTTATTAGTCTCCCACTGTAATCTAAATTTCTATCTGCTGCTCACTTTAGGGGGCGCCACAGCGGATCATTTGCCTCCATCTCACCCTATCCCAGCATCCTCTTCTGTCACACAACCCTCTGCATACCCTTCACTACATCTATGAATCTTCTTTGTGGTCCCCCCCCCCGCCTGGCAGCTCCATCTTTAGCAGCCTTTATCCGGTATAGCCTCTCTCCCTCCTCTGCGTGTGTCCAAACCATCTCAGCCTCTCTGACTCTGAGCTGTCCCTCTGTTGGACTCATTTCTAATCCTGTCCCTCCTGCTCACTCCCAGTGAAGATCTGAACATCTTCAGCTCTGCCACCTTCAGCTCAGCCTCCTGTCTTTGTATCAGAGCCACCGCCTTCAAACCATCCATCACAGCAGGTCTCACTACCTTCTAAATCTTCCCTTTCACTCTTGCTGCTCTCCTGTCCCAAATCACCCCTGACACTCGTCTCCACCCACTCCACCCTGCCTCCACTCTCTTTTTCACCTCTCTTGTACACTGTCTATTGCTTTGGATGGTTGATCCCAGGTATTTAAACTCATCTACCTTCACTACCTCCTTGCACTACTACCTCTGGTGTTACACCTGTCTCCCTCTCATTCACACATGTATTCTGTCTTGATTTGACTGATGTTAATTTCTCTTCTCTCCCGTGCACACCTCCACCTGTGTAGCCTATTGAGGAGGAGTGAGTTTTATGACGTTGCAAGTATAATCACTTTTACCATCCTTACATTTATTTGCCTGAGAAATCTGTCTTAGATTGTAAAATAAACAAAATAGTTGCTTTAACAGAAGCACATAATGTTTGGTGCCAGCCAAGAACAGTGTGTTCGTTCTCGATATGTCTTTATCACTAAACAGATGTCAGGAGGCTCTGGTGGGGTGGCGATGGTCAACTGGAGACAAGAAGGAGACCAAACAGGAGATAAGGAGAAACCCCGAGGCCATCCGAGGAGCAGCTGCCGGGATCCTTCTTCTCACACATTTTTTGCATTACATATGATGTAGCAGAGCTGATAAGCTCTGAGTATATGAGATCTGGACTTAGTTTAAAACTGTGATGTGCTCTAGAACTGAACACCTACTCAAAAATAAATTCATTTATTTAATGCAGCTTAGATAGGAATCAGAAACCAAGCTGATGGTAGCTTTCTTCACTCTTCGCTGAAGTAAAAAAAAAAAAAATGATGTGAAAAAAAGCAGGGAAAGTTGCAAGAAACCACAGAGTCACGAGCTCTGCAGTGAATATACTGAAAACTACCATAGAGAAAACGAGTGAATATACAGAGAAAAAAATGCACAGGGGGAACATGGCACATGATGTGTGTGTCAGTTGTGCGAGTCGAAACAACAGTTATCATCAGCTTAACAATCATTAATGTGGGAAAAGGGGAACGCAGCAAGATATCTCAATATCACATAAGAACAAACTTCATCTTTTATTTATCTCACTGTATTTACTTAGCAGCAGAGTTGGAAACGTTGCACTCATATAAAATATACTTGTCCTTTTCATGCGAAATGCCAGACCCATAACATGTTTTTTTTTTTTGTTAGATTTATCAGAGTTTCAGACCTTGCAGCACTCCTGACATGTCCCACATTGTCCAGCATAAACACAGTCTCTGCCCCCCGCCCCCACCCTGCTAACCTAACACCTCATCCTCAACTATACTGACCTCAGCAGCAGCAGCTAGCATGATGTTTATAATGTAACATATAGGTCTTCAGTCTTCCTTGCTATGGAGTCCAAATCCAAAAAACAGAAGTTTTTAATAGAGCATGGCCATATTTGTTATGAATATTTGCCAGAGCTGCTGCTGGCTAACAGGTGTGTCTGCTCTGCAGATGGACTTCAGTCAAAACTAAACTGAAGCTGTCCTGTTCTTTTTCTTTTGTTATTTTAAAGCTCTTAGACTGCTGTTTGTTAGTTATTATCAAAATAGAAAGAACGAGAAGAAAGGTGATCTAAGTGGCTTTGAACGTGGCACGGCTGTTGATGCCAGACGGGCTTATCAAAAAGTGCCAAATTTATCCTCCCTGTGTAATATGATCAAATACATAGCTACACACACACACATCTAAGAAAAAACATTTTAATTCATTAAACAGCCTCCACCTTACCACCAGCTGACACCAGCTTCACGTGTGTCAGCTTTCATTTCTGTAAACTGAATTCAAATGGAAATTACTGCAGTGACCTTTCTCGACCAAAAAAAACTGACCACCACTGATAACAAGCCTTGATTCCCATTACCCTTCAGCCGCTCGCTTAGCACTACATTTATGCGCCTCACAAACCATGGGGCCTTATTCTGGATTATGTAAACCCAAAAGCTTAAAATGAAACTGAGCCCATCACTGACTGCATTACAGGCAATATTTTAGGTTGTTTCAGGACAAGTTTTATGTCTGTCCAAAGGTCAGAAAAGCAAGCAACTTCCTTTAGATAAAGCCAAACCATAAAACAGTGAGTCATTTGATAATTTAGTAGATAAAGGACTTTCTAAAGTCCAGTGAGCTGATACGATCAAACCTGACCTCACCCTCAGGTTTGGCTACAGTGGTGGAAAGAATATTTACACAAGGACTGTACTTAGGTACACTTTGAGGTACTTGCACAGGAGTAATTCCATTTGATGCTACTTTATGCTTTCACTCAGTTCAGAGAAATATTTACTCTCTACTAATATTTATTGAGCTTTAGTGCCTTTTACGCACAGTGGGTAATATAAGAGCCTTTTAAAAACAGCACACTGTAAAATGCACACTTTCTGCTCATTTCCAGCTCCATATTTTTATTGTTGGACTCAAGTACATAGAGTGGCTTTGCATGATTCACAGCTCAAAATAATCCTTGCTTCTCTAACACTGGGCTTTCGAGCATCTGTTCAACTGTTGGCACGTCCACGTAGGTTCCTGCTTGGCTTAAAAAAAAAAAAAAAAAAAAAAAAAAAAAAAAAAGCCATTTCAGCTCATCCCCCTTTAAGACCAATCTTCTTCTCATTGGCTGCTCCTCACAAACAAGAAGTTCCTCCTAGCTGCCTGCTGGTTTCACCTCAGCTAATCTAATCTTGACGTACCTGCGCTGGTTGTGCCCTTTGGAAAATTTTCAATGCAATTATCTGACAAATAATGTGTGTTGCTGTGAGATAAACCATTGAATAAGTCTGTGCTTCACTTTCAGTTCTTTCATCTTTCATATGGTCAGTTCTGGCTCCAAAAACCCACACAGCTGCAGCCAAAATGCGACACTTAGGCTTTAAAACGAACCCCAAACCACCCATTGATTGTGTACGGTCTGTTTTAAGGAGTCAGTGGGATACTCTGGTACGCTCATTCCGAAGTCATCGTTTGCTCTGAATTCACCTGTTTCTGAGAAGATATAATGAACCAAAAGACAGTCCGGCCACCTGAGTACAGGGTACTTCCTGTCAGGCCCTCAGCGACTCAAAGCAGCATGGACGCTCTGGTGTCAGCACTGTGGTACAGACTCTTCCCTAGACAGTACTTTGGAAGAAACCACAGGCTGGATCAGATATTTGCCAGGATGTCCTACTGGCCAGAAATGGCAATCCTGCAGCTCTGTCCCTTTTATTTTGACCAGGTCACCTACAGCCTTCGTACCACGCCCCTGTAGGTACCACCACGTTGAAGAACAGCACAATCCTTTGCGTATTCATTTTTCTGACCCCCCTCCTCTCACTTGGTAACCTCCAGCTGCAGTGCTTCAACTCGTGGGCAGACTTAAAAACAGATGGAAAGGCCGGGTCTGCGGCGTCAGCTCAATTCAAGGATTCGCAGGGAAACCCAGTCCAGGGCCGACATCCATCTGAGTTGACTTTGTCAAATCCAAAATCCACACAATGGCAGGATTTTATCCACATGGGACTACCTTTATCTCATGTATGGCTCCCACTGCTAACTTCTAATTAATAAATGTTATTTAAATACTAATGTGAATGTTGTGAGTGTACCTAATATGATCCCGTTCACGAATAACAGCAGATAACTTTTTATGTTTTATGTGATCCCTACTGATAAAGCCAAGTGACACTCCCACCATCCTGGTGGGATCAGTGTCTAAATGGACGCTTCAGCAAGAACCATCTAAGGAACATGTTGCTTGCTGTCAGGGAGTGAAAAGGCTGGCCTGGGTCACCAGGACAGTGACAGACCAAGCAGCAACCTCTTGAGTCTGAAAAATGAAGCCAGCAGTCAAGCAGCAAAAACTGCAGTAGCTGTAATGTCCACCTGAGCCTGGCTCCAGAAGGGAGTCGGTCTCCACAGGTTAAAACTCGAGTGCAGAAAGTCTGCCAGCAGTTTTGTTCTGCATGGGCAGCTTCCTCCTTCATAACAACTGTGAAGAGATCACGCTTTTTATAACTCACCCATCTGCATACTGCAGTTACAGTAGGGGTGTAGCCAGTTTGACAGGTGCAAACATGTTTGTGCAATGCAACTATTAGACAATTAATATGGCTGCTCTGCATTAACTGTACCAACAGTCTGTCCAGTAGGTCTGTGCTTCCAGCGCCATTCTAGGATTTTATATAAAGGTTAAAGATAACACTAATTAGCTCCTGTACACTTTACAGACTTAGAACCCTTCAACTGCCACATTTAAGACAACTCTCTATAAAAATATTTAACTGTTGATCAATTAAAATGACCTCCCACTTCATTTTTTGGATACATTTGTTTGTCACTAACCAAAATGCAGAAAAATAATTAACAGCATTTCCTGTTTTTATGGAAAACATGTTTTAATGGATTTTTTTTAAGGTAACGTGTTGTTCAGAGAGTACACACAGATAACAAATGTTCTATCCTAGCTACAGTCAGGGCAAGATATTTTTAGGAACTAGTGGAGGGCCTGTAGGAAAACACACTCCTTCACATGGTAGTGTGACACAGGGCCGGGCTGACGTTAGGCCCCAAGTGCTGCAGTGAGTAAATTTAGTCCAAAAATCAATGCGGGTCGTGAATCCACAAAAGACTCGCTGTAGATACAGACACACAGATGGAAATCAATAACAAACGTGTGTCTGGACACTTTTTTTTTTTTTTTTTAAATTCCTCTCAATGGTATTTTTGTCTACTTGTAGAACTCGTGCTCCTGCTCGTCCTTTTTGATGACCGTCTTGTAGGCTTTTTCAAAGTCTTTGGCGAGGACGATATACCTGTTCTCCCGCACTGCCAACATGCCAGCCTGAGACAGAAGAGAAGAAGAAATTTAATCACTTTTATCCGCACGTGAAAACAGCCAATTTCACCAAGTTCAGTTTAAGATGGCTGCGCTCTGAAACATCTGCCATTGCTTGTGCTGTGCTAGAACAGTTTCCCACTGCAGCAAGCAAAGTGCAGGAGGGTGCAAGCATGCCAGCTGGAGAGTACTTGCATATGCTACGTATGAAATATATTCATGCAATCAATAGAAATGCAGAATGACAGGGAGCTGGCACATATAATACACATGAAGACTGTGAGCAAAAAGTGACAATACAGGTAGTGGACAGGGCAACAAAACTTTTGGGTCGTTTGTGCAGCACTCTGAGCCATAAGCAGAATCACCCAGACCTCCCTCTCATTGGCCACCTCCTCCAGCTCCTCTGAGGGAGGTAGGAGGGGTTCCCAAGCCAGCTAAGAGACGCAATTGCTCCAACATGTTCTGGGTCTGCCCACGCTGGGGCCTCCATAAACTGCCTCACTTTCATGCTTCGCTCTCTCCACATTCGTGTCTCTTTTCCACTGTGTTCAATATATTTCTTGCCCCACACAATTATATTTAAGACAGACTGGTGGCTCCTAATGTAGCAGTTTACACATTTGAACAGTCAGTGTTCAATTCCAGTCAGAGACACAAATCCCTCTCGGTGTTGCATCAGGAAGAGCGCCTGGTGTAAAACACGGTGCCCTGCTGTAGCAACCCTTTGTGTCAAGGGAGCAGCCGACAGCAGCTCTTACATTTGAAAGAGTGAAGTCAACGTGAGCTGAGAGAAGCAACATTCACTTCATAGCAAATCAAATTTTAAGAGCTCCCCATATTGGATTCAAGACATTCAGATTATCAGAAGCAGTTCATGAGTAGTTGATAAGTTAAAAAAAAAGAATTTGTAAACAAGCAGTTGCAGCTTACCTCCTGGCAGATGGAGTTGATGTCAGCTCCGGAGATCTTGTCTGGTCGGGCCACATCTGCGCATCAGTTAAGATCAAATCAACAACACAGCATTCAATGCAAATACATAAACCAGCAGCAGCGCTGAGCTGTGTGTGGGCAGTGCCGTGTAAACAGTACTCAGGGTGCAGATTTAATCTTCAACACTTGCAAAGGAAGCAGTCGATGTGTCTACATGTCTGTCTGTTTTCCAGATTTTTTTCCTGAGTTGTGCCAAAAATGTGACCGTTGATCAGCACATTTTTTAACCAGTTCGTCCCTGAATCAGGTGGACAAACAGACAAACGGTCTGAAAACATAAAAACCTCCAGCCATGTAAGTCAACACCACAGTGGTATAAAAACAAAACCCAACAATAGGAGCAAAACTAACAGCAAAGCTGAACATTTACATTACTGTGCGCTATGGTAAATGCTGCAGGGAGCACAAAATACATTTCTCAGCCTGTTACAGATGAACCAAAAGGATACAGTCCTCCAGGTCGACCTCCTCTGAGAGGTTCATTTTACTGGTGATGGTGGAGAAAATGAGACGCTTCTGCCTGCGGTCGGGCAGCGGGAACTCGATCTTTCTGTCCAGGCGACCCGGACGGAGAAGAGCCGGGTCCAGAGTGTCGGCTCTGTTGGTGGCCATGATCACCTGAAGAAAGGGGGTGGAGTCACATGTTATTAAAGCACATGAGACGGCAAACTGTAAACACACCATGACATGAGACGTATTCTGCCCCACATTAAATGAATTAAAGCTGCTCAGTTAAGGCAAAGCCCATAACCATGATAATTTAAAGAATTTTAGTTTATTTACCATTTTCTTTAACTTAAATATACATTTATTGGACTGTCTTTGTAGAGGTGATATCCTTTAACTCTTAAACAATTAAAAATAAATAAATAAAAAATAAAGTGGATCCACAGGGAGCCTGAACTGGTTGTTTACAGGCTCAGGTTATTTTAGGAGGGGCTACTACAACTGGCTAGCATGCTTTAAAGTTAAAAACGTGCCCTTTTTTTTTTTTAATGTACATTTTGCACACAGACAGGACATCCTTTCACCTTCTGTGAAACTTTGTTTTAGCTCCTGTTTCTTCTTCACTGAAAACTGGCAGGTCACAAACCTTTTAAAAAGAGCTGCTGACTACAAACCATCAGCACATCCACATCCGAATGCATGTAAATGGGAACAGTTTCATTGTGAATGCGGCTACATCAGGGTTTATACAGGAATCCTAGAGTTAAATTTACTACCTTTTACTACCTTTTTTTACTACCTCTAATATATTTTTACTACCAGGACAAAATCAAGCAGCAGCCTTTTTTGGGGTAGCGGTGGATTCACAGCACTAAGCCATGTGAGATGATCGCACATCTCTCACCAAAGATAAAACTTTATCCCACTTACTTGAAGGTGTAACTGTGACTTTGTCTTGACTAAGACCTCAAACACATTAATATTCCAAACACATTTCAAAAAGTGGTGCAGTGGGTAGGCCCCCGTCTTGCAGCCAGTGGGTTGCCGGTTTGAGTCCCTGTCCCTGTGTTGCGATGTGTCCTTGGGCAAGACACTTAAACCACATTGCCTAATGGTAGTGCCGGTCTCTGGCTGCATGACCGCAGATGCTCGTCTCTGGATCATTTCATTGTGTGCCTTGTGCGCACAATGACAGTGAGTTGAATCTATCCATCTAAATTTGTTTTTTTAAGAATATAAACAAAATGCAATGAAATTCAAGTTTCACAAGCCGATTATTTATTTCCCAATAAAATCTTGGAATACTGGTTTGCTGCTGGAGGTGTGACGGCAATACTTGTGCTCGTAGCTGACCTTGAGGTTGCAGTTGCAGTGCTTTGTGTAGCACCAAAAAACAAAATAGGGATGTGCTCCCCACGCGCAAATCCGCTGCTGGTGAACGGTGGATGCTCAGTGTGATTTGACACATCGTTTCAGGTCAAATTTATATTTTTTTCTGCACACTTTACAAAACGCCTCTCGATCATTCCCCATGACCGGCTTAACCCTCTGGGGTCCGGGGTATATTTGGCCATTTTTGACTACTGTTGTTTTTAGCTTCATAGTTGACCTTAGAAACTGTTTACCTTGCCTTGTTTGGTATAATTTTTTTTTCCAGCATGACCTCATGTGTGACTGTATAATTATTCTTTCATTTTGACATCCTGTATTAAGACATTGGACTTACAATCACATAAAAAAATAAATTCAGAGTAGAAAAAAAGTTAGATTTTTTTGTACTGTAAAAATCAGAAACATGCTTAACGAATTATTTTTACAATTACAATGCAAATATAAGTTGTAAATTTGCAAAACTTGTGTAAAAATATAGTAAATAATAAAGTTAAATACAACTATTCACAATAAAATGCAGGAAAGGCCTCGGGTGTTTTTGTGTACAACTATTTACAGAGCAATCAGGACTCACATTAAGATGCTACACAAATTATTTATGCCGCCTCAAAAAACAGTTTCTGTCCTCCACAAGACTGAGGAGCCCATCACAGGCAAAACTTGCCAGTAATGTCTCTTTTACCACTTTTTCACCTGCTCCTCAGCAGTCAAATGCACCCAAATGCATCGGGTTACCGCATAATTTTCTGATTGGTTGATTTTTCCACCAATAGGAAAGGGGTTGTCAGGAATTTTTTTTTTTTTTTTAGCAGCACTTCCTGTTAGCGAAACTCACATTTTCGCCGTTTATTTCTGCACAAAACGCGCATCGAAGGTGAGGACAATATACAGGAAAAAGCATGGCGTAAATTATTGGGCATAACTCTGGTTTTACTTGGCCTATCAACGTAATTTAAAAACTGGTACATAGTTTGAAGTCTGCACTTTCAATTCATGGCAGCAGCGTCCCGATGC
Organism: Archocentrus centrarchus; assembly: GCF_007364275.1. Lineage (NCBI taxonomy): Eukaryota > Metazoa > Chordata > Actinopteri > Cichliformes > Cichlidae > Archocentrus > Archocentrus centrarchus. The sequence goes on along the minus strand of NC_044361.1, from coordinate 32,690,756 downwards.
TACGTCATCTAAAATCGGCGACGTCATTTTGACGCGCCAGCGCGTCCGTGTATTCCAGAGGGTTCGAATGCCGGGTCATCGAGCCAAAGTTGTGAAAATTACATTTTCCCATGACGAGGCGCAAAATGACTCTGCGCATGCGCACAGCAGATCGGACAGTGGAACCGCTCGTCAACAACGTCAGCTCAGGTCTTGCTGAGTAGTTATATTTCTATACAGATCTTATAGTTAAACGAACTTAAAACAAAAAGTCTGCATCAATGGAAAAGTCAAAATATATTGAAGGGGTGATGAAAAATTTACTACCAAGTCAAATTCTGTTTACTACCTTTTACTTGCCTTAATTTGACCTCATTTAATTTACTACCTTTTACTACCCCACGGAAACCCTGTACATTAAACTCCTGTGTGCACAAAGCAGGACAAAAGCAAACAGACGTAACGTTAGCTGCTGACTCTCACGCTCAACACTCACTGGTTTCCCTGCTGTTGTGGAGACATACTTAAGTCTTTCACTTAGTTTATAATATCTATAATGATGGATCCTCAGATCTAATTTGCAAGCTCTGAGAGCTGCTGAACGTCTTGATAAAGTAATTTTGAAATTTGGGAAAGGCCACAAAGTATCTGTACATTATTCCCTGCTGATGATTTAAGTTTGCAATGGGATGTTGAAGAACGGGATATTGGAACATTAAAGTGATGTCAAGGGATGCGAGGGTTACTCAATTTAAGATTGTGCATTGTTTTTATTGGACACCACAGAGATGTTTTAGACTCGGGTTAAAAAGGTACACCAACCCACTGGTGACGTAAACATCAGCGGGATCATTAACTCCAGGCTGTGTGTCATGCAAAGTTCAGAGTTTTGAATAAGAATCTGAAAATATTTGATATTTTAAGGATTCAGTTACATTCAGTCCCAGAATATTTATTCTGGGCGATGATCCAGATTTAGACGGAAAAGATAAACACATTAAGAAAGTGGTCCAAACTGGCATCATGAGCGGCAGATTGAACATCCTTACAAGATGGGAAACTGAAGGGGTGCCCTCTGTGAGACGATGTCATTCCAACAGTTTATAACGCAGGATAATCATTTTAGGAAGTATTTACTTTCCTTTGGAGGACTCTTGACTCGAGCTGTGTCCACACTGGAAGCGATGTGGGAACCATATAAAGTGAACGACATTTTGCAACTTCAAGCGACTACGGGCAAAATAACTTTCTCAGCTTCCAGGAGATCGACTGAAGTGACTGCCAAGGAGAGCTTACTGCTGATTGACATATGGCCTGATAATTAGCGGGTTACCTAGGCAACTGGAGCCTGGGATCTTTCCATTTGACCAGCAGTCAGCCTCAAAGCGATGCACGATGAGCAAACTGCTTCCAGTGAGTACGCAGCAGCTTTAGAGCTCAAGGAGTGGAAGGAGCTTTGCTTTTGTAGCAATGACCACTAAACAGATCCATTACATGTGATGCCATATACACACAACCAGTCATTTATGAGTGAGGGAGGGGCATGTGTACAGTTTACTACGTTGATTTCTGTGCTGAGTTGTCGTTTTAAGTCTAAATAAAACAGTTAATTACTAAAAAAAAATATATTTATGTGTTTCTAATTATTTTTAAGTGCCGTAAATTTGTGACATTTTAAATACTAAGTTCCTGTAAGCCTTGGACTGGAATAAAATGGCAGAAAGGTAACTGAAAGGTTCTGGCACTTCTCACTACAAATACTCTTTTGCCAGTGAAAAACAAGTGAGCTGCTGCCCCAAAAAGCTTTTGGGTTACAGCATTCACCAGAACAGGAAAGAGTTCTTTGTGCAAGTCTGAGCAGCACTGTATGTGTAAACAGCTGAAGGGCAAACTGTCCATTTAAGGTCCTGATGAACGATGGCGTGAGCCTTGGGGAGACTCTCTAAGCTGGATTACAGCAGACGCAGGGATAACGATGCAGTGAATGGATATGCAGCTCGAGTCAGCACAGAGGTGGTGCAGTCACAGGGGGAAACAGTTAAGAGGTTCCTCAGACAGGAGGACTTGGCTCACCTTGACATTGACATTCTGGTCAAAGCCGTCCATCTGATTGAGCAGCTCGAGTAAGATTCTCTGCACTTCCCTGTCAGCTGCAGAGGAAACAACAAGGTTAAACAGTCGATTTCTTCACGAGGACAGACTGACAAAATTCTCTTTAAAAGTCGCACTGTTTCGTACCCCCAGTCTGTGCATCAAAACGCTTTGTGGCAATGGCGTCGATCTCATCGATGAAGATGATGGCTGGGGCGTTTTCCTTCGCCAGCCGGAAAACATCCCTCACCATACGAGGACCTTCACCCAAATACTTCTGAACAAACTCGGAGCCGACCACGCGGATGAAGGCCGCTGCAGAGACAAAACCGTCAGTGAAATCCAGCTTCTGCTCATGATTCAATTAATCACAGTAATCCTGTGGTTTTAAAGGTTTGCAAAGCCTTCAAGTAAAAGGAAAATGTGTTAACTGTGTGCAGCATGTGACCAATCTGCTGCGCTTACCTGTAGTGTGGTGAGCCACAGCCTTGGCCAACATGGTCTTGCCACAGCCTGGAGGTCCATACATAAGGACACCCCTGGGTGGGTCGATGCCAATCTGAGGAAAGAGACAGAAAGGTGAATATGACTCAGTCTTGCCTCAGTTATGCAGACTGCTCATGATAATAATAATAAAAAAAAGTTATGCAATGTCCCCTTTTACATTTGTTGTGTAATTGTGGTTGACAAACAACTTCCTCATGCATTTATGCCACCTTCTGGCAGTAGGTGTGTGTTACAGTCTACCAGTAACAGGTAAAAACAGCAATACAAATGGATTTATTGTCTGTTAAAATAGCATGACCAATTTATTTTTTTTAAATCATGTACCACAACGTTTTTGAGGCCTTTATTATTACACAGATTCATGATATTTTTCTCTTACTTTGGCAGCTGGCTGTACTAACTGGATTACAGAAACTAGGTGCATATTTTATATAAAGTCTATGTGCTGAAATTTTGTGACTAGTTGGGAGCATGCCTGCAGTTCTGCAGCCTTCAGCAGACTTACAGCTACGCTGCAAAGACCAGAAGTATGGAAAGATGGGAGGCACAGAATGTCTGAGACATTTTGATATTTATGAGATGTCTGCCTGAACCGTCACTAGGTTTCTGCTTACTACTGGATCACAACCCTGCAGCTGGTCGGCACCAAGCAAAGCAAAACATCATCACTCCAAAAGTGTCATCAGTTATACACACTGATGTTTTTTTTCTTTGTCTTGCTCAGAAGGCTTTTCCACTTTTCCTCATGTTGTTTTCTGAACAAAGGTTGCTCGCTTCTGAACAGCTTTTTTTTTTAATTAACTTTCTGCATCGTCTCATTTGTTATCAAGTTTATTAGACTGCTTGGCAATCACTGTGTGCACGCTCAGTGTACAGCTCACATGAAATTAAATCCACTCTAATGACTGGTCTTAAAGAATGACTTAGAATTTGGACAAGTGTTAAAACATCACTTGAATATCTGACCTGTTTATAGAGCTCAAAGTGTGTGAGAGGCAGTTCCACGGCTTCTCTGACTTCCTGCTTCTGAATGTCCATCCCGCCAATGTCGGCATACATCACGTCAGGCTTTTGGTCTGGGAGCAGAAACACAGAAGTTAAACCAGCTCTGGTGTTCAAAGTGAACATGCCAGCTTCAGATATTTTTAATGAGCTGTGAGTGCAGAAACAAAGAGAAAGCTCTGGCCGACTGTGCCGAGTGTCCTCTGCAGCACTTTAACATGTCAGGGCCTGAAGTCCTCGTACCTGACGTCAGCATCATGATGCTGCTGTCAGCCTCAGGGGGGAGCACGTCCACCAGAGCGTTGCTGTGCTTGTGCAAAGCCACTGAGGCGTTGGGCTTCAGCAGCTCTCTGTCGATGGTGCTCAGGATGCGCACGTAGTAGTTGGATCCTGAAAGGTTGACAGTGGGGAATAGGGAGGAGAAACAGGGCTCGTTACACATTTAAGACACATTCATCGCGCTGAATAATTGACAGCACACAGAACATCTCATCCAGGTTTTCCCAGAAGACAGAAAGCCTGAGCACGATAAAGCATGAATACATCACCTGCTGCTTCATTCATTTATAATCTGAGACATTATTTATTGTATAGTCTACACTTTTGTGTTTTTAAGGGTACACAGTGTAGGATTTAGTGGCATCGAGCAGTCAGGTTAAGGCTCACTGAACAGGGACAAAAATCAACAATTGATCTCTCAGATATCCTACAAACTGTTCTGCTGGCACCATGTGACAGTTTGATGATGAGGAGGCAAGTTTTGGGACTTTTCTAGGACTGCTTCAAGGTTTCGTAGTTCTGGTATATTTTGTCTTTTTCTCTCAACAATACCTGTAGTGGAACCAACAATAGCTGTGTTCTGGTCGACGGCTTCCAGGAACTGGCCAATGACAAGAGGGATGCTCTGTATCCTCTTCACCTCCTCCTGAGCGTGCAGGAACTCCTTCTTCAGGTTCTTCTGTTCATCTTTGATGTACTCCTCCTGCACCTCCAGGAACTCCAGCTCCTGCTGCAGCTTCTGCAAACACATGGGAAAAAGGAGAAAAGAAGAAAGGCAGAGTGAGAGCCTGCCAGAGATGAATGAATCACGATTACTTTCACCTCAATTATTTAACAGTTATTATAAATTTAAACACTGAGTGGTTTTTAACTCAAATTAAGAAAGATGTGAGCGACACAGGCCGTATGGTAGCCAGTTATGCCCTGAGGGCGTTTGACCATAAAGGTGTTCTGCTGGGACCAGCAGGCCTTGGTAACACAGGTAACCTTTGTCCTTACTACAGACACACTAAGTGTAATAACACCCACAGAAAATCCCGTTCATATATTAATTTTTACAGTCAATGTTTTAATTGGACTCTATCAGAATTTGAATATTTGGTAACAGCTCTGGAACACACAAAGCGATTCACAGACAAAGACAAATGCTAATAATTCTTCCACATGTTCGTGCTCTGAGTTTTTCCTTTATGAATCAAGTTTAAATTACCACTATAAAATGATTAATTGATTAATGATTTTATGTATTCATTTTTTCCTCCAAAGCTCACGTTTGTATTTTAAATCCACTCCCCACATTTCTTTTACAGTGATACTCAGTGTGAACATCATCACTGCCCCATAACTATTGATAGTGGTGATGGAGGCACACTGGAGTCTTCCAAATAACAGGTGTACCAAATTAAGAAAAAAACCTTAGCATTAGTGCTGGTATACATACAGAAGAAGTCAAAACAGAAAACAAAGTCGCTGTGGAGGTTTGTTCAAAGTTTACTCCAAAGTCAAATTTTTTTCCAGCTGTTTCAACATCTCACACTGAGCCCTCTGAGCTCTGAGTTTATGTCACATGGGCAGAGCGGCCCTAGTGGACTCGCTGAGGCAGAAAGTATAATCCTGACCAACTACACTTCCGCACCCAGCAGTGGACTTCAAAGAAGCATAACAGGAATGAGTGCTCAGCCAGCGGGGCTCCAGCTGTCCTTGCCTACAACAAGTACAACCAAGGCCTAAAAGACAGGATTTGATCAAAAAGATTTGAAGATTTACACTACACTGCCAAAAGTATTCACTCGTCTGCCTCCACATGCATTTGAACTTGAATAACATCCCATCCTTAATTCATAGGGTTTAATATGATGTCAGCCAATGCTTTGCAGCTATAACAGCGCCAACTCTTCTGGGAAGGCTTTAAACAAGGTTTTGGAGTGTTTATGGTTATTTTTGACCATTCTTCCAGAAGCACACTTATGAGGTCAGACACTGATGTTGGACGAGAAGGCCTGGCTCACAGTCTCCACTCTAATTCAACACAAAAGGTGTTCTGTCAGGTTGGGTTGATGATTCTGCGTAAGTTCTTTCACACCAAACTTTACAGTACTTGCTTTGTGCGCTGGTGTACAGTCATGTTGGAACAGGAAGGGACCATCCCCAAACTGCTCCCACAAAGTTGGGAGCATGAAATCATCCAAAATGTCTTGATACACTGAAGCATCAACGCCTCTTTTCCACTAGTACCTACTCAGCGCGGCTCGTCTCGGCACGGCCTTGTTTTACTTCCATTATAATTGAATACCACATCAATGTAGGTGGAGTCAATATAGCAAAGCGGGCAGTAGTAATGATCGTTCCAGATCACTCATCCAGAGTGAGATGCAGATACGAACATCTGCATCAGAGACCGGCACTACCGTTAGGCAATGTGGTTTAAGTGTCTTGTCCAAGGACATAACACAGCGCAGGGACAGGGGCTCGAACCTGCAACCTTCCGGCTGCAAGGCGACCGCCTACTGTCTGGGCATTCAGCCTCCCAGCAGTTTGTGTGCCTCCGTTTTCTTGTTGTCAGGTTTTAAAAAAATGGCGCGGTTGATTCTGGTGAAGGAGTCGCTCTCATGACTCAGCTAGTGACGACACTCCCTGGCCAATCAGTGGCATGCTGTCCTTCTACTCACCTTGGATGGCTTGGAACCCCAGCTGAGTGGGTACTAAAAAAAGTACCTGGTACCAGGGCATAATGGAAAAGCCTAAAAACCCTGCTGAGTAGTTACTAGTGGAAACGTGGCATAAGAGTTCCTTTCACTGAAACTAAGGGGCCGAGCCCAACTCCTGAGAAACACCACCACACCATAATCCCCCACCCACCAAATTTTACACTTGGCACAATGCAGTCAGACGAGTACTGTTCTCCTGGCAACTGCCAAACTCATCCATCAGGTTGCCAGACCAAAAAAAAAAAAAAAAGCACGATTCATCAATCCAGAGAACACATCTCCACTGCTCTTGTGTCCAGTGGGAGCATACTTTACACCACTGCATCCGAAACTTTGCATTGCGCTTGGTGACATAAGGCCCATTGGATGCAGCTGCTCAGCCATGGAAACCCACGAAGCTCTCGACACACTGTTCTTGAATTAATCTGAAGGCCACATGAAGTTTGGAGGTCTTTAGCAATTGACTCTGCAGAAAGTTGGCGGCCTCTGCACATTATGCACCTCAGCATCTGCTGGCCTACCTGAGTTGCTGTTCCCAATCGCTTTCCCTTTGTTATAATACTAGCAGCCGACTGCAGATTATTTAATTAACAAATTTCACAACATGACTTGTTGCACAGGTGGCATCCTATCACGATACCACGCTGGCATCCACTGAGAGTGACCCATTCTTTCACAGATGTTTGTACTCCTTCCAGACTGTATTCGAAACAAAGGGCAGACAGACCTTGTATCTGGTGTACAGGTCCTCCAGGTCTTCTGGTTCTGGTGCCAAGAAGGAGAGTCCCGTCTGGGGTCTTGAGGTCAGGACCGCCGGCATGTCTTCCTATAAAAACACAAACATGTGGACTGACAAACAGGTCTTTACATTCAGGAGCAGACACGGACCCGCACAGCATCTACTTTTTACAAACATCTCGTTAATTCCCCTTCACAGATAGCTCCCCTGGACAAACACCTGACCGCTCTGCGCCGCTTAAAAAGCCGAGCTCCACAATTAAACGATCCTTTGAATAATTACCACAGATATTCACTGACTGCAGTCTTACAAATTCCTCAGCTAAGTGAAAATAAATCCTTTTTCTCGAGCGCTGCGAGCGCGATGCTAATGCTAGCGGCTAGGCGGATGACATAGCAGCGGCGCTGAGAATGAATCGGCAGGTTTCCGTTTCACCGTTTTAATGGTCAACAAAAGACACTGCGAAACACACGCGCTCGCAGACACGCTCCTACACGTGCGTGTACAAAAGCCCATCGTACAGAACCCCCTGTGAGAAACGGGAACCTGGTGAAACGAACGCTTACCGGACTCTTCTCTACAGCCACAAAATCCTCCATGATCAAGCTCTTCTTCTACTACTACTTCCGTCGGGCTGACAGCCGTACTTAATATCACCGTAGAGGCGCATTACCGCCACCTGCTGGACAGGAATGTAAGCAGAAGTGTTACAGACACCAAATAGGAAAGAAAATAAAATCACAGTCACAGAGTTACTGATAGTGTTGTAGTTCTCGAGATCGGTCTTGGTCTCGAGACCGGTCTCGAGACCGCTTTTTGATGGTCTCGGTCTTGTCATGGACTCGGACCTTCCGGACTCGGGATTTTATTTCAAGACCAGTCAAGACCACAGCTCTGGAAATATCACTAAATTGCCAGAATATTGTCCAATTTATTTGTTAACATCTTTGCTTTTATTGGATACAAAACGTACTGATTCAAATCCAACAAAGATTGCGCTCCTCTGCCTCTCAAAGGAGCGCACCTCGCAGACTCCGCCCGGCTAGGTCGCTGTTATTATCGCTGCTTACGCCTGTATCATTTCACCGCAGTTTGCAGTCTACCACAGAGCACGGACAGTTTCATTCACAATGTGCACGTTTGATCTCACTATGGTCATGCGTGTGCTGCATAAATCGAAATAACAACCGGCATGAACACGAAGAGAAGTAAGAGGGGAAAATGAAGATCAAAGGAAAATTTCAGGCTTCCGATTCAACAAAAAAATCCCAGCATGAAAGGTAAATACCAACCTTCATGTATTTTGATACACAAACTGAAAATTTAATGCAAGTTTTAGGGCTGCAATAATTCTTGGAGTAACGCAATTCGATTATTAAAAATCCTCGACACAAATTTGTTGCTTTGATGTGCCATTAGCACTAGCAACATGAAGAAAAGAGAACTTCGTCGCTGCTCCATCCACCCTGTTTGCTTCACACAGAGAAACATTTGCAGTACGAAATTATTTCTTATCCAATTACTTGATTAATTGACGGAGTAATCAATTAAATACTTGATTACTAAAATAATTGATAGTTGCAGCCCTACTTGTATTCAGAAAGCCATAGTCAAACATTAGTTTTCAGCACCAGTGTAGCTATGAGAGGCCTTCAAGAATAAAATAACTACAGTTCCCAGCAAGATGATGTCACTTCCTATTGTTGCATTAAAAACGTGATAGTTTATGCTCACAATATGGTGGCTGATATTCAAATGTAGGAAATGCTTTTAGCAGCTGAGGAATCTGGATTATGTTTTTGTTGTGTATGTTTTTTATGTGATTTCTGCAAAAACAGTGGAAGGAAACGGCACACAATTAAAGCAAATTTAAATTTAAATTTGTAGAAAATTAGTGAATTTTTATTAAATGTTTTTATTATACTTTCTGAACAATCTACCTGGAAAAAAAGTTTGCATTTGTTCTTGAGTGATGATTTTGTACACTTAATTTATGAAAAAAAAAAATTCCAGACGTCAATGTGTGGGGAAAACTGTTTTGTTAATGTTCTATTGTTTCAGAACAATAACTTTTATTTTGATAAAGTATTTTCTACTTACATATAAACGTTGCCCAATTCTATCCTGGGTTTTAACCAGAGGTGGGAAGTAACGAAGTACAAATACTTCGTTACTGTACTTAAGTAGATTTTTCAGGTATCTGTACTTTACTTAAGTATTTATTTTTCTGACTACTTTTTACTTTTACTCCCTACATTTTTACACAAGTATCGGTACTTTCTACTTCTTACATTTTCAAACAGACTCGTTACTTTTTAACACGTCAGAGAGAAGTTTGCTTTTCCGGTCAGTGCGCCGTCAAACATCAAACGATCTGAGCCTAAACGGAGGAATAATAACACATTAGAGACAATCATACTGGCGTATCCTCCATCATCGGGGCTTATCTCGTACAAAGGGATTAAATACGCAAACCCATATAATTAATGTCTCATTTATAGCGCCATAATCAGGGGTTACAGCGGGCCGGACCGAGTCCGTAAGTTGTGCTGCGGCACATAAACAGCTTAGCTAGCGCTACTGAAGAGGAGCGAGCATGAAGGGAGTAACGTGTGGCAGATAAATGCAACGTTTCAAAATGCTCAACAAATATCAGCAAACACACAAAGTGTGTGCAGTTTGTTACACAGCTAGCTAAAAGAAGAGCTGCTGTATTTCAGGGAGAGCAAAGAGAGAGAAGTTCACTCAGAGATGGAGAAAGAGGACAGGAGAGGAAGAAGAGAGGTTAGAATTAAAGTTAAGGAGTGCAAAACAAACTGAGGTATGCTGACTTTGTGTAATTCAAATATTGTATGAAAATACTGCAGTTTAGGTTAGCTTGTTGTACTGTATTTACAGTAAAGCTCTGTGTTGGACTGGAGCACAGTGTTTGTGTTCATGGTCAGAGTTACAGGTTACATCAGTGCAGCAGAGATGAGTTTGAATCAAAGCTGCTGATGCTGAGATTCATTCACTGAATCCAACATTTCTACAGCCTGTATGCTGTCAGTGTAGGGGATGGAGATCAGCTCAGATAGCTGTGAAATACTGGGTTACATCTTTGTGAGTTCAGTTCATCCACACAGAGCAGTAAACCTCAGAGCAGCAGCAGCAGGTCAGCTGATCACAGCCTGCACACCAACATCATTTACTGCAGCTCACAATAGAAAGCTGTGATTCTTCTCCCCATACAGAGCCACTACAGCTGATGGCTGATGGATGACAGCTTATGGTTCCTCCACCTGCTGAATCCCACTGTAACCCCTGAGTATCCTCATGTTGGAGTTTAGGTGGAGGCACAGTCACCCTCTACTATGGAGGACACAGAGAACAGAGCTGTGTTTAAATTCCCTTTCACAGTTTGTGTCCTACATAACAGTTTCAAGCTGAGTGCATTCATTAGAATTAAAATTTAGATTGGAATAACGTTTGTATTCTCATGTAATATTATTTTATATTATTACAATAATATATAATGAGGTTCGGTTAGTTTTACACAAAAATAGCAGGTAGAAACATCCTCCAAAGAACTACTTTTACTTTCTTACTTTGAGTACATTTCAGAGCCTGTACTTTTTTACTTTTACTTAAGTAGAGAAGTTGAACCAGTACTTCGACTTTTACTAAAGTATTTTTTAACATAAGTACTTGTACTTCTACTTAAGTACAGAATGTCAGTACTTTTGCCACCTCTGGTTTTAACTAATTAATGATCCAAAGGAAAAAAAAATCTCAAACCAGTTAACTTCATGGAAATTCTTCATAATTATTAAAAAGTATTGGTATCAGTATCGGTGATAATGGCCCTGTGTTTACTTGGCATAGGATTGATACCAAATCTTGAATTATTGCACACAACTACATTGAGCAGCATACACGAGGAGTGATTGACAGTGCTAAGACCCTCCTCCTGGCTCTGATTGGTTGTTTTTGACTGGGAGCGGTTCAGGGAGGAGGTGGAGGAGCTCTATTTTTTTTTGCAGATTATCGGTCTCATACTGTCGTGACAGTTTTAACAAATATGTAAAAACCAGATTTTTTATAAAAGTTACATCCTGCAGCTTTAATCTGTATAAGATTAAAGGCTTTAGTTCTTACTGTTGATGAGTGTTTGCCATTTTTTCAGTTTTACACATTTAGCTATGTGGTTTTGAAAAAGCACCCATTTTTACAAAGGTTGTTGGTTTAAAAACAACACAACTTTATGCATTGTTTATGAAAGGCAGAGAAAAGTTAAGACTATTGTGATGAACTATGAATAATTGTTTTACATTCTGTGATAAATGATGGAAGTCACCCAGGAGTATTAAATAAAGATGGTTATATTTATTTGAGCTGCGAGTGTTTAATATCAGGATGATTTTATGGGAATGTGGATCTTTCAGATCAATTTAAGAGGTGATTTTGATCATGTTTCACATTTTATTGGGTCATATAGCGTCAGGCACTGGTCTTGGTCTTGTCTCGGTCTCGCCCTCCCTCGGTCTTGGGTCTCGACTGGTCTTGGACCCTAAAAGTCTTGGTCTTGTCTCGGTCTGGATACACTCTGTTCTTGGTCTCGGGTTAGGTGGTCTTGACTACAACACTAGCTACTGAAGCTTGTTTCCGCCACTGGGAAAATATGTAAAAATGCTGATTTGATTCTGAGTAAGTCGAAATTTTGAGATAATTCTAAATTTCTACTAATAAATTCTACTGCCTGATTTTTTTCAGTGGCAAAAACATTTTTCTTTTAGGTCTGGATTTCTGAAGAATGTCATTCGTTAACCATATTCTCACCACACTTTGTCACGAGGTGATTGTACATCGTGAAGTTAAGCTTCAGTTCTTCTAGCTTCAGTCTTTCCTCTGCTATTTTGACTTTGCATGTTCATAAATTCAGAGACATGTAAAACATCAGATGGCATGAATAATGTCACATTATGAGGTTCACAATAATTACTTTTTAAATAAAGGATAAATTAATTTCAGCAATTGCTTAGTTATGTGCACACATCCTCATTACCTTCCACGCTTGAGTAAGAACTCAGGTCTGTTTACCTGCCCTAATTATTATGAATGCTGACAAAGATTTAACATAATTGTGTATTTTTTGGCACAAATTTCCTGGCACTTCAGTTTTTCTTTTCTTTTTCTTTGTATGCAGTTACATGACTGCTGAATTTTTGTTATCGGTAATGCTGCATGGGGAAAACTATTTCTCTTTCACTTCCTCCACTGAAGCATGGAGGTACAGCTGTGGTCAGAAACTTATATGCACTCATCATGGGTATGAATGTCCTGACTTTACCCTGATATTCATGCCCACAGTGAGAGGGCGGACCGCAGCTGTGTGTTGGCAGAGAGGTGTGAAGGTGAGAGAGTTACTCCTGTTTTTGTGATGTGTTGCTACCCTCTAGTGTTTCTTATTGATGTTCCTTTTGACTAATATTTGATTTGCTTTAACTCTGCTAAAATAAAACCACATCCGCTCATATTTCAAGACTTTTGCTACAATAGGATTATTCATCAAATAGTGAATTATGAGTTGGGCAGAAGCTGACTCATATCCAGAACCGCCGCCGGAATCATTTTGACAGAAATGAATGAAAACACACGTTAGAGCCTTTTTTTTTTTAATATCTAGCTGTGAGGCCAGTTTTAAAATGAGCTGTTTGCTCTGCGTTTTGTACCGTGTTTATTTTAGTGCAGTTACATTCATTTTTAATGTTTTAAAAATGAAGCTTAATACTTTTGTCAAATCTTAAAATTAGAAAAATTAGATGAAAACTGAAAAAGTAGGAGGCTTGGTGGTTACCATTGTTACCTCCCAGCAAGAAGGTCCCGGGTTCAACTCCACCACCTAGCCTTTCTGTGTGGAGTTTTGCATGTTCTCCTCCGTGTCTGCGTGGGTTCTTTCCAGTTGGTGTCAGGGTTAGGTTAGCTGGTGATTTTAAATTGCCCACAGGAGTGAATGTCTGTCTCTCTCTCTGTGTGTACCCGGCCTCTCACCCTGTGACAGCTGGGATAGGCTCAAGTTCCAGTTGCTTTAATATGCACAGCAGAAATAAACATGCTAACAGCCACAGTTTGGGTCTCTGTAGCTATTTTTCCCTTCATAACAACTGTTATCTGTAAATTATCCATTTAAACTTATTAAGGCCTAAAGTTTGCAGTATTAGGGGATCACTTTGATTGACAGGTCCTCCCACACAGGTGGGTGTAGCTGCTAGCTGTCTCTTTGGCTACACTGAACTGGTCGTTTCAACCTTGTTTATGCTATTGGTTTCTTTTGAAGCATCCTATCATCCTCTTCTACTGCTTAAACAGGCCAGGTCACAGGGGCAGCAGACTGAGCAGAGAAACCCACACCTCCCTCTCCCCAGCCACTTTCTCCAGTTTATCTGGGGGAATACTGAGGTCTACCCCCAAGGGCCTCCTCGGAGTAGGACATGCGCGGAACACCTCACCCGGGAGGTGTCCTAGTCAGATGCCCGAACCACCTCATCTGGCTCCTTTCAATGTAGAGGAGAGGCCAGAGAAGCTCATTTCTGACGCTTGTATTCGCAATCTCGTTCCTTCGGTCACCGCCCAAAGCTCATGGCCATAGGTGAGGGTAGGGACGTAGATTGACCGGTAAATCAACAGCTTCACTTTCACGCTCAGCTCCCTCTTCATGATGATCGACCGGTGCAGTGTCGGTTTGCGGTGTGGCTCTCTCATTCGCTGCCCCTCTTACCAGGCGGAGGTGAGACCAATGGAAACAAGTGCACTTCGATAGTAACTCCACACTTTACAAAAACCCACTGGAGATGAGCAGGTTTCACTGCCAGGATTTATTGAAGCACAGAGTTAAACAGAGTACAAGAAAGCAAAAAGCCCTCCCAGGAGTGAGTGCCAGGGAGCTGCTGGAAAGGAGATAGAGGAAGAGCAAAAAGAGCGCTCCCTCCCAACTTTACCACTGCCTTTTATCCCCCAAACTCACACCTCCCCCTGCTGTTATCAGGGCCAGTGGTGCTTCCAATCCACTATGAACCATACTAGTTTGATCCTGTTGCAGAGGCTTCATGACACATTTCTCTGGGGGCTGTCAAAACAAACAATTTTCCCATGTGAAAATACCTCCCACAGGAGCACTGCTCCGCACAGCTGTCCATAATTTACTCCCTTACATTATTACATCAGCTCGGGTGGGACTTCAACCCCCACTTCAGGACACACAGCTTCCAGCAAGTTCACCTTCATACTGGCAATACAGTGTCAAAAGTGCACAGTGTACAAAAGTGAGACTCAAGATATGAATGAATGTGGTTTTACTGAGGGAAAAAAACTGAGGCCCTGAGCCGAGCAGGCCTCAGTCTTTTCCACTCACCTAAAGCAGTGTTTCAGTGTGTGTGTCAATATAGGTGACAAACAATATATAATGTGACCACTAATCCAGTGTGTGTGATTAATATAGGTACTAATGCATGATATAGAATAATGACAGTAAATACTGATGTCAAAGTGATAAAAATATACCACAGCAGCATCACTGCGTCATATACATGTTTCAGATCATCAAACAAATTTTAATATTAGACAAAGATAACCAGAGTAAATACAAAATACAGTTTAAATACAAAATACAGTTTTCAAGTGATGATTTCATTTATTGGGAACAAAGTGATCCAAACCTTCCTGCAGTTCTGAGGCTTTGGGACTCCAGTGAACCATTTGCCTCAGTAAAGGTCAGAGTTCATGATTCAACAATAAGAAAGAGACTGGGCAAAAATGGCCTCCATGGGAGAGCTCCAAGGATAAAAGCACTGCTGAGCAACAAGAACACAAAGACTCGTCTCACATTTACCAACAAACATCCTGATGAGCCCCAAAACTTTAGGGAAAATGTTCTGAGGACTGACGAGACAAAAGCTGGATTTTCTGGAAGCTTTGAATCCCGTTACATCTGCATAAACTAACACAGCATTTCATTTCATTTCATCCACAGTGATGTGAAAGACTCACTGCCAGTTATCACAAACTCCTGACTGCAGGGTTAGACACATTCAGTCATCAAAACTGGGACAAAGTTTACTCTGATGGTCTGTTAGTACAATTAAGCAGTATCATTTCTCAGATAACTTCAGTAATGCTGAAGGTTTAAAAGTTGGCTTCACAAAGGAGGCACTGTTGATCTTTTATATACAGTCCCTGAGGTGGTATCTGCTCTGAGACCTGTGAGAAACACATCTGTAGGCCAGTGTGTACTGGAGAAACAGTTTGGAAACAACTGACATTTTTTTTGTTTGTTTTTCTAAAGAATGAATACAACGTCTTTCTTAACCTCGGGTGGGTGTGTGAGACATTGTGTGACTGGTAATAAAGAAGATTATCAAGTATTTCCTTTTGCAGAGCAAGTGGTCTTCACACCTCTGCAAGCACAGTGAGACACGCCTCTGTTGTTTCCATTGAGGGTTCAACTGACTTGGTATATATATGTGTGAGACACATGGAGGCTATAGCTGTGCCTCAGCCGTGCATGTGTGAGGACCATTTGTATTCTAGATTGGTCAGATTTGACCCACTTCACAATTTTACAAGAAAAATGTTTTCTACCTGAAACTCGATGGCTTCAGCTTATTTTCTGTGATAAACCTTTACAATAAATAAAATAATAATAATAATGATTGAGCACAGAGTCATACCCCACACATTCAGTTTGACACACACACACACACACACACACACACACACACACACACACACACACACACACACACACACACACACACACACATTTCAGAGAATCTCAAGCAGACGCTAAACATAATAATGCAGCAAAAACAAAAATAACAGAAGTAAAAAAAGTCACTGTCTGTGTGCACTGCCAAGTAAAAACACGCCGGGGACTTTTTTTCCCCTTCTTTTACCGATCTTCGTGCAGAAATGTGCCTAAAAACAGGAAACGCCAAAAACCCATTGGCTCACTGTAAAAAGTCACTTTTTACGCATCCCTGTATCCATCCCCCCTTCCTCCCCCCACATCAAGTTCAGGTCTGTTTCATCACAATAGCAGCACTCTGAGCACCTGAAACACGTGGGGCTGAGCTTTAAACAGTCAGGGGTGAAGACTGAGCGAGGAGCTGCAGCACAGACACACCAGGCTCACAGCTCTGAGGCATCCACCAGCACCAACTGAATAAATTAGGCTGAGACCTTGGCTGGAGATGATTTTATCAACACATTAGGCAACAATTATATACTACAAAACTCTTGTAGCTCCTTTTGTTTTATACCCCACATGCACATCCTGTCTCTGCTCTCACTCTCTGCACATTCCTCTCTGATTAATGCTTCTTTATGATGGGAGGAAGTGACAGCCCCCACGGTGTATATAAAATGAGCGCACACACACACGAGGAAATTGTATTTATCCTGTGGTTTCAGTCAGGAAGCATGTCAAACAGTGTTTGGCGTGAGCAGCATTATTGCTTAAATTTGATGAAATGGGGACGGGCATCATGGACGCTTCTCTTCTTTATGGCCTCAGGTAGATTTGTTTCTTAATTTTGTGTTATTTTTGTGATGAGGATGCTAAATTTTCTATTCAAATACATAGTGTATTTTTTGATTTTGTTTCTGGCAATCTGAAATTTCAGTGGCTTCTGTGCTGTCAGTGCATTTAAGAAGCAACCTGAAATATGACCCTTCACATTAAAAGTCTGTCGTGAATGGAGATGTCTTAGCTCTTCATGAATAAACAGGAGAATCTGGACTAATTGTGGACTTTGGAATGACTTCTAATATGAAAAGGAGTCTTGTTTTCCCTCTGCAGCAAGAGGCAGAACTAACTTTCCTCCAAACCCAGTTTTGTTTTTTTAATTTATTCATATACTTGTAGTGATTGACTTCTTAGTTTGCTTCCTCTGGATTTCTTTCAGAAGGGGTTTTAAGAAATACCTTTTAAAGAACTACTGAAATTTCACCTTAATTACCCGTTTCCTCTCTGAAGAGCACCAGCAGATGTCACTGACTCCAGAAGTTTATTTGCACATCTATTTATTTGGATCCAGATTAGATTCTGTCCCAGTGGTTTCTATTCATCTTGTTGCTCACACGTGGTTTGAATGTTATCATTTTTAGTCTCTCTCAAAGATATTGCTCCACCCAACAGTTAGCTAGAAGGTACCACAGACTACTGAGGTGACCTCAGTTTGAATAAGCACATGTAAAATCTCTGCAGGTGCCATGCAGTTAAAACATGTAAGAGTACAGGTACATTAAAGAGTGCTGTCTGAGTGTCATGCACCCAGGCATGAACAAAAAGTTTTGTCTGACAAACTAAACCCAAACAAACAGCAAAAATATAAATGTGTTGCTCAGTTACTCACTTAGTTTTATTGTCTGCTCTTGTTGTTTTTTGAAGTTTGGGTGCCTCAAGCTACAAATTGTAAAATGAAACTGTTATGAATAATGATACTGAAACTCCAGTCTAATGTATGGTAATCCCATGACAACTGACTGAGGCTGCTAGTACGTACAGAAGGGCGGGTGAATGAACTGAACTGAACCACCTCCTAAAGCAGTCAGTGTATCTCAGAGTTCTCATTCCTAGCATTCGTTTCAATGTCTCACTATGGGATGCGCCATCCCATAGTGAGACATCTCACTCATGCTACTCTGAGAACCGGGGTAACGCAAGTAACCTAAAGTTCTGTCAGTTGTTAGCAAACATGCAGGAATACATTCACATGGTAATCATTCAATTTTTTCTAATCTAACGTCTAATGTAACAAGACAAAGTCAATGGCTGTATTTGATTTATTGATTTATTTACCTGCTTTTAACCAGGAAATGCCACTGGGATCAAATCTCTTTGACAAGGGACACCTAGCCAAGGTAGCAGCAAACTCAAAACATGTTAAGATGCAAACAAAGACAACATAAAATGCCACATTGATGAAATTTTGTGGAGTGGTTGGAAATGACAAGAGGAAGAAGTGATTAAATTTTGGCGGTGATCCGGATCACGATCTGGATCCAGGAATTTTTTTAAGGATTCTTCACTATTGCGGGATAGGGGGTTATTGTTGTCTGGGAAAGATGAAAGATTATTTCACAGTATTTAGATACACGTATTACAGCGTCAGTGACCCTATGGCCTTGGCGGAGGTTTGCGCTCTCTGAGTGCTTCTAGTTTTATATGATTTTTGGCTGTATTAACACCACCAGCTGTTGGGAAGTGCCGTTGGGAAATGCTGGGTTATACTATACTTGTATTGGGGAAGTGAAAACTGAAGCCAACATACAAGTAATATAGTGACTTTGATTTTCCAAAGTTAAAAAACCCCTCTATGTCATTTCTTGTTTATCAGGAGTTCTCAGAGTGTGACCAGCTGGCCGATGACGGTGCTCGTCATTTACAGTTTATGTGTTATTAAATCACACAGAATGAGACTAAAGCAGCATTTTGCAAATTCAATTCTTCTCACCATCATTACAGAGTAAACATTCTTATCAGCAAAGACTGTTGATGATGTAACAGCATCCTCTGGTCAGATCAGCCTGTTCTCATCCTCCGGCTGCCAGTTAGGAGCCTTTTGCTGTGTCAAAACTGGTTACATGGCGAATTTATACACATAGTGTAATTTTGTGTTTACAGACCACTACTGTATTTAATCATTAGCAATTATTAAACTTTGGCTCTCTCTGGTAGAGTTTGCCTTGTGTCCTGTCACTCTCCCCTCACTCCCCACCGGTCCCAGCAGATGACTGCCCCTCCCTGAGCCTGGATCTGCTGGAGGTTTCTTCCTGTTGAAAGGGAGTTTTTCCTTCCCACTGTCACCAACTGCTTGCTCACAGGGGGTCGTGTGATTGTTGGGGTTTCTTTCTAATACTGTAGGTTCTTGTCCTTGCAATATAAATTGACCCAAGGGAAGTGTTGTTATGAATTGGTGCTATATAAATAAAATGGAATTGAACTGAAAAATAACAACAGTAACCACTGTAGGTGCCAGATACACTTTGTCTCAAGTTGTGTTTTGATATCATGCCAGCAGTCATGGTGACGTATTGATGTATGGATCACATGGGTGTGGGTGTAACAGCTGACAGGGTAAAAGGGGTGTCACACTCACCTGCTTTAGGTGGAATGGAGGAGAGAGGTTAGCTGGGTGGCCGTAATTTTTGTTGACCACAATGCAGCGTAACTCAAGGCAAAGTAATGCATGAAGCAAGAACGCTCGTATGTACTGTTTGTCTGCCAGTCTCGCGGCTGATTCTTATTTAGATTCGTGCTTGGCGGTGGATCAAAAAGCATGACACAAACTCATCGTGGGCTCAGCGTACTTTGTTAGGAGTGAAGGCAGCGCATCATACAAATAGACAGTGCGCAGTATTTCCTCTCAAGCGACTTAGGCCTTTGGAGTCGCTACAACCACTAACAGGGTTACTGTTAAAGGGCATGTTTTAACCCAAACCATGATGTTTGTAGCGTACCTGGATTTGGTTCTAGGATTTTATGTTTTTCTGTTTTGGATTCTGGTTTATGTTTCTGTATTTTTCTGCTATAATGTAAGTTTCAGTTTTTGTGATATCATGCATTCATTAGTAGCAGTTTGTGTTTTCCTTGTCTCTGACATGTTTTCATATTCATGTCTGTGGAAGTTCTCTTGTTTATTTCCTGTTTCACTTTTAAGTTGATTTTCATAAACACCTTGTATTAGTTTTGCTTGCTGTTTGGATTCAGTTTTGCTAGTGTTTCACCTTCTGCATCCTCCTCAATAAATGGCCTGCTACTAAAGCCTTCTGCTTGTGTCCTGCATATGGGTCCTAACAGTATACAACAACCAAATCTAACCAAATTAGGTTTGGCTACCTAAATGGAAGTGACAGTAAAAGCTCAAATAGGCTCTCAGTGGCAAATACAGTGGCTCAGTCTCAGTGGCTGTGCTCGGCACCTTGGAGGGAAAACTGTAAACTAACAGGGAGATGCAGGAGGCACAGGCAGAGCTGAATTTCACAACACATTAGAAGAAAAACAAATCAGAATTCATTGCTCCATAAATGATGGCAAGCCATCCTAACTCACCATGTTAAACCATGCTGTGACCATGTAATCCTCAATCCTATCCTGGCTCACTAAACCGAGACTCTTTCATTAAAATGTGGAAAGTCCCTGCACTGAAACTTTTGCCTCTGGCTGCATTTAAAGCTGACCGTTCCTTATTCTAAATTTACTTTGTATCCAGTAACTGAAAACAAAGAGTTATACAACATACCCCCATGAGTCAGAGATTTTAGTGACTGTAAATCCTGTGAATTTCAGCTGCACATGTTTACCAAACACAGAGGTATTTTTCTAGTGGTCAGATGTTTTTTTTTTTTTTTTTAGCAGCCTGTGGTCTGGTTTTCCCATGACCATAAAATAGAAGTGGTTCCTCCTATCAGGCTGCACATTGGTTTGTAAAATACCCCATTAATAACCACAACCTCAAATAACCACACACTGTGATCTTTGTTTTGTTTCAGTGCTGCTGTGGGTGCATTAACAACCACTGAAACACAATTTTAAGAGGGAGAAAAGCATTTATATGTCAGACTAGGACTGGACAAGATATCATAACTCCCTGTTCTTCAGAGCACGCTGTAAACTCTGTTTTTAAAGGTGCTATGCAAATAAAGTTTCTTGTTCTCACTGTTGTTTTTGACAGTTCATCTTTATTGGCTGCCTTTCAGGTGCTGTCTCACTGGTCACAGTTCACCAGCCTCCCGTGCTTTCTGCTGCTCTGGGTCGTGATGTTATCATGCCCTGTGAGCTCCAGCTGGAAGATGAGAAGCTGATGTCCCAGCCTGTCCTCTACTGGTGGAAATTAAATAAGGAGGGTGATGATTTCACACCACTGATCCCCTCACAGCTCGGGAATGATAGCCGTGTAAACCTTCTGGACAATAACAGGACCTCCTCAAACAAGTCAATAATTCTGACAAATGTGGAGTGGGCTGACAGTGGGAAGTTCAGATGCAAGCTCTCTCTGCAAACACACAGGGGTGGAAGCTTCAGGAAGAAAGGCAACGCAACTTCACTGGTGCTTTATGGTAAACATGAGGCTGCAAATTTTTAGTTTCTAGCATATTGCTTTACATTGAGACCACAATTAGTCACACTTCACATCTAATGACTCTTCTTTTCCAGGGTTTGAGTTAAAGAGAGGTGGTTTAAAGTCAGGTTCAGGTTCAGATTAGATTTAAGCTCTGTTTCAGTATGGAAAGGCCTGTGTGGCAGGGTAATGTGCGTGTGTGCCATCTCCTCTGCAGAACTACATAGCTGTGTGCCGCCAAAACTGAAAAACATTTGGTTTGATTTCCTGCCTTTGATATCACAGTGGCAGCTCTGAGCAGCTCACACAGAAAACAGAAACCCACTTACAAATATGGCTGATTTTAAAAAATCCCAATGAAAGACAGAATTCCAGTTTATAGATCAAAGGAAATTGTCCCACTTACAGCCCTTTGCATGTGGGGAAAATCCCAAAGAGACTGTAAAATGGTTACTGTAAATTGTAAGTTTCTGGATGCTGGATGCCAGTAAGTACGTGTGTTTCAGTAATGTTGCTGTATTTCATTAACAGCTTTGTTACATCTCCTCATTTGTTCAAACTTGGCCCATTAAAAACACACAAGCAGCACTGTCCACCTGCTTCGTTCAGTCCAGTTTTAATCTGGTTCAGGCTTGAAACCCTGGGAGATGCTGCTTTCATTGCATCATATTACATCCTGAAGCCAAGTCAGTTCAACTGATCCTCGAGACGACACACAGCAGACTGTCTGTACCAGAATCTGTTAAATCAGAAAAAACACAAAAGATTTTTATTTTCTCAGAAGTTGTGAGATATTGATTTTTGAAATAAATGTATTGCTCTTCTGGACAGTTTCAACTGAGATTATTCAAAAATCAAACACTCTGCTCTGCGTAAAGGTGAGTCTGATCCCTGACACGCAGTAACCCAATGACAGAAGCAGCCAATAAAAAGTCTGCAAACAAAAGCCTTACGAGGTATTGTAGGTTTTTGTTTGTTTGGGCAGCACGGTGGCGCAGTGGTTAGCACTGCTGCCTCACAGTTAGAATACCATCTGAGTTTGCATGTTCTCCCGTGCTTGCGTGGGTTTCCTGCCACATTCCAAAGACATGCACTTAATTAATTAATTAATTAATTAAATTAAATGGATGGATGGGTTTTAAGCTTTGTGTCCTCTGTACCTGCCTGGTGACACAATGTGGGCAGAATTAATGATGACTGATACAGTTCATACTGAGTTTGTGTGACTGACTCTTGATGGTTAATGATGGGATTTACAGGCCATTGTGAGCTTTAGCTAGTGGAGGTTCACACAAGAAACCACAAGAAAAGCATGGGAAAGGCCATTATTTACATATGGAAAGAGATTCAAATGAAAGAGGAAATAAATCTGAAACCAAAATGTCAAAAAAACAAACAAAACAAAACAATACAGCTTATATATACTGTTTGAAATCCCCTGATGAGAACTTAGTGATTTAGTTTGGTATTCATGTTCCAAAGTTTCAGTGACTCAGAGGAAATGAGTTTCATGAAATGTAAACACAGCAGCAGCGCTGCTACACGTGTGTGTGCTTTACAGCTGTGTGCTCTTGTTTCAGACACCGTGGTCTTTAACGTCACCAAACACAGTCACTGCCTGCTTCGCTGTGAGGTCAACGTGACGCAGGATGCTGGATTTGCTTTGTACATTTTCCACAATGGGGACAGACTCCAAAATGTTACCTCAGCTCCAGGAGACACCGGCGCTGCTCTGCCATATGTAACTCTCTCTGAGACCGTACCTCTGCGGTGGCCTGGGAAATATGAGTGCCAGCTCCACCTGAAGGATGAGCTGATTATAAAGAGCGTCTTCCACAGCAACCTGCCTGGTAATCATCTCCCTCCTGAGAGGAATCCCAGACACTCTGCAGAGTTTGTAAAGTAAAAATTAAGGTTCACAGTTTATTGGTAGTAACAGGAATTAAGAACAAAGCTGAATTTACTATTACTTCCTGTGGGTGCTTTTCTTTACACACATTACCCTGTTCACTTCCACGCCTTTAAAGTTGAGCTAAAAATGGTTTTGGGGGGAAAGGCAGTTGTGTGTCTGCATTTTAGACTTCACACCATTTATTAAAGCTTAAAAAAGACAAAAACAAAATTTGGGGGGAGATTTTTTTTGGGGGTGCTGCACTTTGTAGGCAGTCCCTGCCCTCAGGGAATAGAGAAAACAAATACATTTGACATTTTTTGGTAAACTCGATGGGTTTTTCTCACAATTTTTTTCTTTTGGTAAATTTAGCAACTTTTTTTTTCTTTTCTCCCCTTTTGCCCAGACCAGTACATGCTTTAATCAAACCAACACTGAAGCTAAAGCTGATTTTTGCAATTGTCCTTTAAAATGTACCTTACATCACAGGTTAGGAGAACACTGGAGGGGCAGACATGCCTGGCTGGACAATGAGAGAAGACAGGAAGTGAAAACCACAATAAGGCATCAGAGAACTTACCTCAAAAATAAACAGGAAGTAACCACAAGTATGGTTTAGTATGCTAATCTTAATGATTTGCCTGGTTGACTTGCTCAGCCATCTGGTGGTAAACATTGATATTACACAAAAGTACAGCCTGGCTCTCGTTCAGCTTCAGTCGTCATCTCTCCAAGACGATTCAGATGTTTTGGACATGAGAGTTTTTTCTTCTTCTGTTGGCATCTTTATGCTTTAGTTAATTTTGAGAGGTTTAAGTCATTTTAAAACACAGTAATGTGAGTATGTTCCTTTGAAGACTTGTTCTTTCCTCATTGGTTGCAGAAGTTGGAGAAGCTGAAAAAAATGTGACCAGAACATGTTCACCAGCTGTTCCAGGTGAGTTTGTCATTTAGGAGATTTAAGGACTCCAGCACTGTACTGATGTGTTATTAATACTCAGATTAAACTCCATGCCAGTGGTTTTGTGCATCTTAATTCCAGAGGTGTACCCAGAGCCGTGGCTCCTGTACGTGGCTCTCCTCCTGGTGCCCGTCACCATCCTGCTGGGCCTGGTGACTGTCATGCTGATGTGCAGATGAGTTTATCAGCATCTGGCTGGAATGGAGAGGTGGAGATCCAGTCTGTCAGCAAATAATCAGTCAGCGACAATTATAGGAGAGAACAGACGGCTCTTTTTTTTTTTTTAACAAAATCAGTGAACAACTCAAAGATTTTGCAGTTTTCTTGACATGAGTCAGGTTAACATAACAATCATTTCTATCATTACTATAGAGGCAATGAACTACAAAGAAAAAAAATGTAACTAAAACTTCCCCTACCAGTGGTCGTATCACTGCACCAATTTTTATTCAAACTGATATTACAGTACAGCTGTTTTTAACTTGAGATAATATCTCTTTGACACACTACACAAACATTTTGGTCATAAAGTCACAGCGGTTCTTTCATTCAATTCTGCTGTTCAGTTCAATTCAATTTCATTCACAAAGCACCAAATCACAATAACAGGCCTCACTAATAGCTTCAGTCAATTTGGGAAGGTTTCAGATCATTTTTAAACAATCAGCAGCTTTAACGTGCACATGTTTGTGGTCAGTGTTCTTACTCGTCCTGTTTCTGCTTTTGTTGATTAAATATTCTTCCTGTCTGATTCATGATTAGGCTCTCCAGGTTTCTATTAGCATATTGTACCTTCAAAACCTAACCAGGGTTAATGTGTACGAATCAACTATGGCTCTAACTCCCATATATGCGGGATTTTTATAACATGCAGTAATGTTTACATGTTTTACTAATGGAATAAATTGCTAATCAATATATGATATGTGAATAAACCGTAATTTTTTTACTGGCCTTCCTTTGACTCTGTGCCCTCTCTCTTTTCTTTCTATTAGGGCAGCATGATAAGGAATTACTATAATCTGTCCTAGAAGTAACACATGCATGGACTAGTTTTCACTCTGAGACACGAGGTTATAATTTTGAAAATGTTGTGCAGATAAAATGGCAGATCTGTTGTTAAAATGCGAGTTAAAGGACAAATGATGAGTTAGCTACAGCAGGAGCCCGATGAGCAGGTAAACTGAGCCGGAGGATCTGAGACGAGCTCATCCGCAACATGAAGTTAATCATTAATATGCTGCTGAGTGGTCTGGATTAAACTACCAAAATGTCATCTTCACTGAAATCTCAGCTGGCCCAGTAGTGTTTATTTCTGAAAGATTAAAACAATATAGTAGTGTAGAAATAAGAGCTGAGTAGCATTTTGGGGAATTTAGTCTATTCAAAAAAGAAGGGAAGCAGTCCTGCAGTTTGATGAAAAGACACTGAGAGCCTCGGCGTTTTGTGCCAATGATTCTAGCATTAATATTAAAACCTTCTCTTAGCTGTTAAACAGCTCATTGAAGCTGTGACAGCGGGATGAACTGTCCCACATGAGTTTCAAAGCATGCACAGCGTGGACCGATTTTCCTGTGAGGGTGTCATATTCAGCCCTGGTTCCCTGAGTGCGTTATGATGACTAACATGGGACAACGTGGTTAGAAATGTAGGTTTGAAACCGCACCACTGTCATCTAACACGACAGCTTGAGTTAGCCCTAAAGATGTGAGAAAGATAGAAACTTTCCGTGTGGTTGTAAATGATGAGTGACAAATATGGACCTCGTACGCTGATCAGTTCAGCATTTGGAGACTAATAATGACTAACTATTTCCTGTCTGTGTTCATCCAGTTATGTAATTCAATTTTATTTGAGCATCTGTAAAAACAATTTCCCTGCAGGGATTAATGCACTTTTCTTTATGCTCACTGAATGTCAGATGTGAAACACAGTAGATATACACTGCATGTGAACATGATAAAAACTTTTTTAAACATTTTTCAAAAGATTGTCATACTCACCATCCACTTTATTAGGTACACTATGCTGGTACTGGGTTGGACCCCTTTTGCCTTCAGAGCAGCTTCAATTCTTCATGGCTCAGATCCAGCACGGTGCTGCAAACATTCCTCAGAGATTTTGGGCCATGCTGACATGACAGCATCACACAGCTGCTGCAGATGTTTTTCAGCTGCATGTCTACAGTCTGATGTGATTCTCCTGGTCCGGCACATCCCTGAGATCTGGTGGCTGCGGAGGCCGTCTGAGTGCAGTGAACTCACTGTCATGCTTGAGAAACCAGTTTGAGATTAACTGAGCTTCGAGTCATGGTGGAAGCAGCCACCAGAAGATGGTACACTGTGGTCATAAAGGGATGGACATGGTCAGCAGTTTAAATGATGCTCAGCTGGTACTAAGGGGCTAAAAGTGTGCCATAAAAATATCCCCCACACACATCACACCAGCTACAACCTGAACAGCTGATACAAAGCAGGATGGATCCATGCTAATTTTCCAATTTTTTATTGTCCAATTTTGGTGATCCTGTTTGAATTACAGCCTCCTTCCTACCAGCTGGCAGCAGTCCAAAACATTTTCTCCCTCCGAGTTTTTCTCTTGTTCAGACCTGTTCTCTGTGAACCCTGGAGATGATTGATGTGAGAAAATCCCAGCAGATCAGCAGTTTCTTGAATCCTTAAACCAGCCTGCCATGCATTAACCACCGTGCCACGTTCAAAGCCACTGCAATCACCTTTCTTCCCTATTTTGACGCTCAGTTTGTCATGACTTTGTCTACCTGCCTAACTGCATTGCGTTGGTGCCATGTGTTTGGCTGATTATGTACATTAAACTGAATGAAGTCACCCTTAGGAACCTCAGTCGACAGCCTCTCTCACAAAGCGCGAAATACTTTTCAGATTATTTCACTAAAGAAAGGAATGGATGTTTCTCTCTTTTTTGAAATCAATGACATTTGAATTTCATATCGTTTAGTTATAAAATGTTTGTGATCAGACCGGTGTCACCAGATGACTGTTTGATTTGAAATATAAGCAACACGTTTATGCTATTTACATATTTCTGTGTGTCATTGCTTCAATGACAGGGTGGACTTGTCTTAGTCACTTATCCAGCATCATAATCAGTCACACCAAAAGGATAAAAGAGCAGTTTGAGTTTCCCTCATGGCAGATTTGATCATGCTATTATCAAAAGCAAGTCTTTTGGTTTTAATTGATAAAAGAATGATTAAAAAAATCTTATAAACAAACTTCACCTTCCCAGAAACACAAGAAAGACATCCAGGTGGCTTTATGAAAGATATCAGTCAGAAAATGAGGTAAGATCTCCGACACTGGTACAACTTTTATTTCGGAAGCACTTTTTCCAGCCAAGACTAGAGGTAAAGAAAATCAGCCAAAGATTAGTCAGCATGGACACGTTTATTGGGTTTGTTTGAGCCTCCAGAAACACAAGCCTTTTTTTTTCAAGATCCTTTGGTGTCACCCCGGAGGAGGCTGAATCCAGGCAGCATCCTCTGCATTTAGACTGATATGTATGCATCTCTGTCAGCCACTGCAGGTACAGGCCAATGCAAGAGAAAAGCTATCTGGTGCTGATGCTTTACTGTTTCCAAAGAGAATTACTGTTTTCCCCCCTAAATGTTACACCAGATACTTGATTTTTTTTTAGCCTATCTGCTGAGGTCGGCTGGTGGAAATGTCTGCTGGGTGTGCAGATTTGTTTCTGTTTCTTTAAAGACATTTCTACCACGCATTTATCCAGAAAAGGTGTAAAAATTAATAATTCACCCCCCCACCCCCGCACCACCACCGACACACACACACACACACACACACACACACACACACACACACACACACACACACACACACACAGGAAGCCTCACATTACACTGCTCTGCTATTAAGACCTCGCTCTCCGGTTTGCCAGCACGTGGGGGTTTCTGGAAGGGACAAAACCATCACATAAAACCACTGTTGCCATAACAACGGCTCTATACCTCTCCCCCCTCCTCTTCGTTCTCCATCCCTCTGCTGCAATGCATCACACCCTCCTCCTCCCACCTCTCCTCCTCCAGCATGCACCTCCCTCCCCCAGCCTTCACCCATCCCAAAGACTGATTAGCGCGGCATCCTTCCACTGACACACCATGTAATTTCTGTAGCTTTTCTTTCTTTGTGTGTGTGTGTGTGTTTGTGTTTTCTCGCTCAGGATCTCCGAGAGGAATATGTGGCTCTGCAGAAGATTTTTTGTCTATTCTTGAAGGCGAAAAAGAAGATTTTTCTCCCTTCTTTTTATTTTTCCCTGGTGTGATTCCCAAAGATCCTAAAATCTCTCCGATGTGAGGGAGACATGGATGGATGAAAGCAGACCATCCCTAACCTATCGTTTCAAGGATACCAGTGTGAAAAGGGCGCAGGATTTGTCCTCTACTAGAGGATATTCACAGGTAAACAGGACGTGTCGACGCCGCGCTCGGCTCGTTCCATTCAGAAAGAGCACAGACGGGATCTTAGGCTTTAGTTTAAGCTAATTCACCGATATGAGACCGGCCGCTACTTGTATGTAGTTTGGCGAGTTCAAACGCAGCCACACCGCTGGAATGCACAGCTGGAATCGCGCACTGTTCTGGTCTCCAGAGACGCACAGGAGAACCGGCCGCCTCAGCCGCTCCGTGCGTGCCATCTGAGCAGCGGAGCCACCTGTGCAGCTCATGCGCAGACAGCAGCCAAAATAACCATATGTGCACGCACAGCGGGTGATTTCATAAGAAGCTAAACACAAGACTCTTCCCCGGAAGACGGCAAGCAATAACACGAGACACGAGGCAATACTTAAAGGTGGTCATTTCTTCCAAAGCCAAAGAGAGGCGCACACTTCCCACTGCTTCCATCTCACCCACACTGTGGCTCCTCCGCCCTTTTTTAAACTCAGGTTGTATATGAGGAGAAAGTCAGCTCAGTGTTTCTTGTGGATTCACGCATGCAACATTTTGACAGACTTTTGAACTGCACGGTCACTGCCAGCTCTCACAAACTTCACGTCTTCTATTTCCAGCACAGTTTCCATCATCCCCTACCAGCTCAGCTGCAAATACCAGTCTTCCACTAGATTTTATTACCTTTATCTGGTGCACACAATCTCAATAATGGGACCTGAGGGTGTGCCACAGAATGTAAATAGTTGAACAAAGAGGCCGAAACCTGAAACCTGGACTGATTCCTCCCTCCGGTAACTCTAGATGCTCAAACACTGAGAGGCTGGACAGCTGAACAGAGCCAGAGAGGTGCCGAAACAAACTGCTGATGTGAGGGATTTCCAGGTGCTTAAGAAGGACCAGAGAAACAAGAGGACCCACCCACACCCCCATCCCTGAGAAAAACAGGGGGAGAAAAAGAAGAGGAGGAGGAGGAGGGTGAGGGCAGACCACACCCAGAGTCCCAGCAGTGTCAGGAAAGAGTCGCCCCCTCTCTCCTCCCAGACTTTTAGTCATAATCAGGACGTCTTTGGCATGTTTGTGCTCTGAGGGTTTCAGGATCTCTCCTGTCCATCTGTGTGTGTCCTATTCTTAGGTGTGTGTGTGTGTGTGTGTGTGTGTGTGTGTGTGTGTGTGTGTGTGTGTGTGTGTGTGTGTGTGTGTGCGCGCGAGTGTGTGTGAGTGTGTGTTGACAGCGTTGAGAGGCACCATCACTCCTGTTTCCTCTGTCAGGATGTCTGCAGTGAAAGAGCTGCTGCTGCTGCCTCTGGTCCTCCTGGCTCTTCAAGGTGAGTGGCGACTCGTTTGTTGCTGCTGAGGTGTTTCTGTTTGGGGGACTTTCTGTTCTCTGTGTGTGCGTCTGAATTTTGGTGTTCCATCATGGAGCTAAAAGCCCAGCTGTTCAAATTTTTAAATGAGATGAGGCCATGTGGCGGCTTTAAAATGCAGAGCACAGACACGCTCACGCATACCGACACGGCATCTGTTGTGTATCTTAAAAATCACGAACAGTGTGTGTGTCTGTGCCGTGCTCGCAGTGTAGAGCTTGTGCTTGAGATTGCTTTTCATTATTGATTAACATCCCAATGAAGTTCTTGATTAATCAGCTGTGAAGTGTGATGTCTAATTTATGTTGATAACAACAGACTGAAGCAACAAACCCTCACACTGGAGAAGCTGGAGTCAGAGGAGATAGCTTAAATAATTAAATGATTTATTAATTGGTAAATCCTTTGAGGTCCAGATCAGTAGCAGTGATGAGCTCCTGCTGATCTGCCTGTTGTGCTCTCAGAAAATAAAGCACGACAGCTGGTGTTTTATTTAATTCGTGTGGAAACCAACCAAGCTTGAATCTGAATTCATTCGATTAATTCACTCGCATCCCAGAAAACATTTCAATGTTAAATGACTGTTGGACGGCAGTCTCATCTCAAAGTCCAGTCTTGGTTGAAGATCAGTACCAAAATGACCTCGCAAGCATAACTTCACTGTCTGCTCGATGTGCTTCTTGGACCCTTTAATGAGGGGAAGTGTTTAATCCTTTAAAGGATTAGAACAAAAAATCAAACAAACCAAATCCTTTGTGAGAAGAATCGAAAACTCAAGAAAAGCTGAGCCGCAGCAAACTGTGACCTCAAGTTTGCTCTCAAACGTATTTCTCGTCTTTTGCGTGCAACACACACTGAGACACACAGATAAATGTAAACGGCACAAACGCGACAGGCGTTCAGTGTGACTGGTCTGTGTAGGTGGAGTGAATGTTGTGTGGCAGTTTGATGCAAACCATTTTATAACTAAATGAGCTGTCAGTCAGTTTTTGTATCAAAGACGTGTGCGTTTGCTTTGTAAGTGACGGTCTGACTGGACCTCTGGTCTCTGTGGGAACGACATCTGCCCGTCCTTGGGGCCGTTTCTGCTGTTTAACTGAGGGGATGAAATCAAGGCCTCAGCCATGTTTGCTGGCATCTGCAGCCAGTTTAGAATCACCAGTTAACCCAGCGTGCGTGTGTTTGGACTGCGAGGGGAAAATCGAGCCGCCCCACCAGACACATAAAGAACAGAGACATCAGGAGGGTTCAAACTCAGAACCTTCTTGTCTTTATATAAAAAGGCTAACCACTGAAGCACTGAGCCACCCATGGACAAGACAGAATGTATTAAATACTTTTCACTTAACTCGGGAAGTTAATCCTTAAAAGCTAAGAGTAAAATCAATATTCTACCTAATTTAGAAGACAATACAACTTAAAATCCAAACTAATCTGTGCAAATATGAACCTTTTACTCCTTGTTTTTGTCCTTCAAAATATAAACATAGTTACCTCGAGGTCCAAAATTTAGCCTTAGGGGCCACATATGTGTAGATCCTACCCACAGCTCAGCCTCCCGACATTATGCTGCATGCAGGTGTGGGATTTTAGGTGTTTCTGAAGTCGAGGACTCGGGTGAAAACGAGCATCCTTTAAACAGAAACCAGCTTCCTCTGCTCCTCCTGCATCATTTGAGATATCATGACTCACTTTCTCACATTCACAGGAAGCATTTATTTATTTAAAGCACAAGAAACACCTTCTGCTGATGTGGAAATAGCCTGAATTTCACCGTCCATCATGTTTAAATGACTGCCGGTCTCCTGGAACCTGCAGGCTGAGAAACACGTCGATCGGGTTTGAAAATGTAAATGTAAAACAATCGATTCGTGTTTATGAAAATAACAGGTTGCAATTTGAATCAATAATAACCATGAAAGCAAAGACTGTCATTTAAAGCATGCCAGACAAAAAAAAAGTGCTTTTGATGAATTTTTCAAAAAAGCACAAAGACAGCATTAAAAGTGAGATTTACTGAGCACTTATCTCTGTCAGCCAGCCGCACTCTAACTCACACTCAGTCGCTCACAACAATGTTGCACATGCATGGATCAACACAACGCAAACGGCTCAGAAAGTGGTTGCTCATAAAAGACCCAAGGCAAAGCTGTAGGAAAGTGAGTACACAAGTAAAGCTGGGTAACAAAGTAAGAAGGTTACACAACGTCTATTGGCAGGATGGTTTGGTCGAAGGCCCGGTGGGTTAGTTAAGGACTGGAGCATGAGTTTGCACATCTGGAGCTGGACGGAGGGAGGATGAAGACATAAAGGAAGGCACAAAACTGGATGGAAACTGTCAAAATAAGAGGAGAAGAACAGATTGAGGTGGATAAAAATAGCAGTTTGTGCATTTTAAGCTAAAAAAGAGGCATATTTAAAGGAAACTTAGTTAAATTTGATCTGATGACCCACCGTTAAACCAACTTAGGTGCAGAAATACATTCAGAAAAGCAAACTAGTTCCAAAATACATAAAATATTCCTTGATGGCTAATTTACTGAACCTTTGTGTACTTGACTCTTATGAGCTTAGGACTTTTTTTTTACTAGCTGCAGTTTGTAGTGGAGGAAAATGTCATTTTTCCCTAAATAAAAAAACAAACAAAACAAAAACACTTAACACAAAAATCCCTCAATGCAAGAAAATGTCCTTATTTAAGCAAAAAGATGAAATCTTTTTCTGCACCAGGAGTATATTTGATGTTTTTATGCAAATAGATCCCTCTAAAAACTGACTTTAGGCCACAGATAAGAAGCGTTTGCACCAAATTATCAAAAAATGGCTTCACATGTAATGAAATATTTCTTTGCTTTGAAAAAAGACTTCACTGCTCAACTTCTCCTATTTATTTAGCTTTTCATTCACCTATTTTAAAATCTGATCTTTACTCATTTTTGTCAGTATTTGCTTTTTCAAATTAACTACAGTTTTTCACAGTTGTATTAGAAGAGAGTTTTTACAGTTCGTAAACAATTTTGTTCTGTAAACATCTCAAACTGAATGGTACTGACCTAAAGCGTCAAAAGTACTTAAAACTACTTAAATTTATACAGAGGTGTCCCTCAGGGTTCAGTGCTCGATCATCTGAATTTTCACTTCTTTGAGCCCAAGGGCTTTTTTCAGACTTCACCCTCTTCTAAACATGCTGTTTCACATTTTTTTCTCCTCCTGGATTTGTATGATGTCATAAAGAGCTGAGATGGATAGCCAATCAGAAGACAGCTGGCTTAAATGGGAGGAGCTAAAAGCTTGCTTCAGACAGATAATGAACTGAGATTGTACCGAGGCCCAGTACAAGATCATTTTGCGCTGTGATTCACCCAAAGCTACTTTAGTGGAATTTAGAACTGGAAATGAGAAGAACTGATCCTGTTTAATATTCTCTAAACCACAATCTTTTCCTGACCCAAACTGAGAAGTTTGGTAGAAAGTTGAATGTTGCTTAGGTAGGTCTGATCTGATAGTTTGGATGGAGGTATTTTAGTGACCCAAAGCTGCAGTTTTAAAAGTTACAACAATCATTTGAACGTAGTGTGTGATTTCCTTTCAAGCCTGACCCGAAGCCCATTAAAACCTAATGCATTGCAGCAGAGAGACTCTTTGCAGCTACAGTTGCAACATGGCGGAGCCATTTAGTCTGTAAATGCCTCGGGTGCCACCATATTTGAAGAACTGCATCATCTCCATTCCATCACATCACTCCATCCTCTGCATCTGCACCACCACTGGAAATTCCATTAGATAGAAGCCCACAGGTCTAAGGAGCCAGGCTACAAGATAAACTAATTATGACTACTCCAGAGCTACAATGCAGCAAACCTTTAAAACGCTTTTAATCAGATTTGCACCCGGCAGTTTCAGAAAAGAGTTAGATGTCAACAAGGATTTCCAAACGGCTTTGCCATCATTTACAGGCAAGAAAATCTAAAAATAATTAGCATCTGTCTTTTTCAGAAACCCATCAGTCACCTTTTTCTGTGTGTGCACTTTCAGCCTCTGATGAAATATTAGCTCTTCAAAGTTTTACAAGCCTGATCTGAAAAAACTGTGTGGCACTAAAGGCTACAAGACGTTTGGATCTTATTTATCGCCTCACACAAACAAGGAGCTCTTGATTGATGTTCTTTGTCTGAATTCAACGGGAGCAAAAAGGTGATTTTTGGAAGCTATCAAATTACATTTTTCTTCTCCATCTGCAGCTGCTGCTCGCTTCTGATTCTGAAGCAGCTTTTTGATTCTATTTCAGGCGAGATCCTTTCTAACCCACAAATCTGGAGCGAGATAGTGTGGCACGACCTAATTGCAGGGTGCGTGTGTCCCACTCGATTGTGTCACACACACATGACAGGCACACACATGCACACACACATACGCATGCACGCGCGCCCGCTCTCACACACACACACACACACACACACACACACACACACACACACACACACACACACACACACACACACACACACACACACACACACACACACCTGAGCCCCTGTTCATCCAGCTGTATGTGACAGAGGTTTGTAATCCCAGTGAGCTGCTGTTGCTGCTGGAAGGGGGAGGCTTTGATGGGCTTCGATGAGCTTTGAAGGGCTTTGAAGGACAGGGTGACCTTGAACACAGCTTGTGGAATAAAGCAGACCCCTGGTAGCAGATTTCATCCATCGGGGTTCTCGAGAATATTGGAAGAAAAATACTTTTGTACAGCCGATAGGAAAAAAAAATGAAGGCCTGTTTGATTACAAGTGAAGTGACATCAAAGGCTTTCATCAGCATCCACAGGTGCCAAGGAAGATGTTTTTACAGCAGGTATTAAAGTACAAATGGAAGCTCGACAAAGCTCCTTGGATGTGCGATGTGTGTATGAAGGCCCCAAAGTGCCAAAATCACAAAAAAGTAAATAACTAAAATATTGTTAAATAACAACAACAACAACAACAAAAACAACAACAATAATAATAATACATGAATTCACAAAATGTGATATAATTTTATATTCCTCATTTGTGTCTATATTTATTTAATCTAATTTTGATATTTGATATTTATTTATTTATTTAATTTCAATGCTTAGTTTCCTTTGCAATTTTCCATGTTAACTTTAACTTAAATTTAAATAACTTTAAATTTTTTTTTGTATTTATTTATTTGCCATGTTAGGTTCATTTTCCCACATATTTATCTCCGGTAATTTCTGTTTTAACAGACACAATTTTTCCTTTTACTTATTAAGGTATCTTTAATTTTACATTTCTGTATCATTTCTTCCATTTACTTCCACAAACCCATTGATTTCTGTTTGCATTTTTACTTTTCCACTTTTTTTTCTTTTCTTTTTTTTTTTTCTTTTTGTCTCAGTGTGTCAAACAAAGCTACTGTCATCACTGACACCACCCATGGTCACAGGCAAAGACTCTATATAAAAAATGGATGTAGGTTCCAGGTCAAAAAAGTTACGGGGATGCAGAAGTGCTTTAAATCCGCATTATTTCTTTTTTGCTAACTGCCAGCAGGGGGCGACTCCTTTGGATTCAGTTGTATAAAAGCCTCTGAGAAAACGAGGCTTACTACTCACTTCATTTCTGATCTCAG
The DNA here is from genome assembly GCF_007364275.1 of Archocentrus centrarchus. Classification (NCBI taxonomy): domain Eukaryota; kingdom Metazoa; phylum Chordata; class Actinopteri; order Cichliformes; family Cichlidae; genus Archocentrus; species Archocentrus centrarchus. Next base: position 32,655,055 of record NC_044361.1, on the reverse strand, counting down.
TAAACACTTTAAAGAGTTTATGGCCTCAGTCGCTAGTTTACCGTGTGGCTACCTTGTGATTAACAAGTTGCTACAGTATGAGCATGCGGTCAGATCCACCCTGGCTTATCACAGCCAAAACACTCAGCTCGAAGCTTCAGGATGGGTCTTCAGTAAAGAATGGGTGACATCATGTCAGCAACAGCTGACATCTCTTATATACAGTCTGTTCTCACAGTAAGCCAGCATACAGAGCGGTCATTGATTACACATTAGCTACAGTTGTGCGTTTCCTTTTTTTGATGAACAAAAATGTTCAGTGTGAAAGACTTCAACTCTGAGTGCTGCATGAATGGATGTGCTTCACTTTTCTAACACTGATTCAAATGTTTTTAGAAAAAAAAATTCCAAACTGAAATGGAGGGAGAATTGTTTGAGGGTGAGATCGATGAGTTTCAGACAGAAATCGACCAAAGAAGTAGTTATGAGGAATGAAGGAAAAAAAAATTCATCTAAGCGGAAAATATAAATGAAAAACTGCAACAGACAAGATTTGCTTTTGGGTTTCATGACTTAATTTTTTTAAAAATCTGCCAAAAACTCACAAACAAATGAAAAAACGTTTTGTCTGTAGTTAGAAAACAGAGAATATTTGCTCTTTTGGATTCGATTGTGGAAAATATTTTGCCATTCAGCTTTGAAGGCTGAAAAGTTCAAAGTTGGAGTTTTATCTGTGAACATTTTCCTGTCAATAATAACCAACCAGCAACGACCCAGACTGCACAGAACTCACCAAACACACAAAAACATTTATGAGAAAATTAACAGAGTTTTATTTCATTTTAGTTTTGATTTTTTGTTTTCAGCTTCGTCAGCATCAGTTTGAGGTTTTGTGGCAGAAGAAGGTGAGACACCCGAGCTCAGTAAACATCTGCACCCACAACTCCTCATGAGGATTTTTGTGACCAAATTTTAAAAGATGAAAACTAAAGACATTTGTGGTATTACTCGTTTTTTTTTTCATTTCCTAAAGCCTATATTTTTTTAGTTAGGCAAAATACATTTTGCATTAGTTTTAGTTTAATTAACCCTAATAAAATGTTAATATAATAATAATAATAATAATAATAATAATAATAATTATTATTATTATTATTATTATTTTATTTTATTTTATTTTATTTTATTTTATTTTATTTTTTTTATTTTATTTGAGGGAGTTTTAGATTTTGAATTTGGGGGAAAGCGAGGAGGACTGAAGCACCCTTACTATGAGACCTCCTGGTCACCCCAATACCCCGGCTGTGCTCTTGGAGAGGAAACATGTGGAGTGAAGTTCTGTGTCTGTGCTCTCAAGTGGCGGCTTTGTGTAGCAGAATGCTCTCGCAACAACGTGCCTCTGTGTTCTCCTTGTTCCAGTGGAAAGTCTTTTGCTCTCTCTGTGTCGGGGGAAATGTCATGGATGCCGGGTGTTTCCCCAGGTCACGTATGTTTTTCTGTGCGTGTTGTTAACCCAGCCATGGAAACAGATGTCGTCCTCCCTCATCTCGTTTCCTGTCGCTTATCCAATTCTTTTTTCTTCCTCTTGTGCCCAGTTCAGCGAATAATCTTGATTCTGTTTGTATTTTCTTTAGCCTCCTGTGACACGCTAAGCTTGCCCCCCTCAGTGGGTGGATGGTCTTTTTGTGCAGCTAAGTCAGGTTCTTTTTTGCTTTGTAGGCCTCAGGAGAAAACAGCACCTGATATGAGAGATTAACCAGCCTGTCAGGAGGGAAAAAATCTACTAATCTGCATTTTCTGGAATATCCGTTGTATAATCCTGAACCTCTGTCGGCAGATTACGCAACGGATTTGCATTTTCGATGCTCTGTGCTTGTGTGCTGCTGCTGCTCTGAGGAATCATTGCTGAGGCACTCTGCTGACTGCTCAGTCTGCACTTTGGATGTGAACTCTTTGTGTCTGCTCGCATGTTTGTCTCGCTGTCTTTTCGCTGTCTCAGCTTTGGACAGTCAGCAGCATCCTTGCTCACCTTGCACAATGAGGCCTCTGGCTGCGTCACAAGCCACCCTCCCTCAGGATTACAGGCTCATGCTGTGTGTGTGTGTGTGTGTGTGTGTGTGTGTGTGTGTGTACAGCTGGATTTTCATCTGCACTGTAAACCCGAATGCGCAAAGTGATTAAATAGAATATGTTGTCTAAACTAAATATTACAAAGTTCCACTGACCTAACTGTTTTGAGTTCCTGTGGCATTTCCTTCCTATTGTGAGGTAAATAAATTATTTTTTGATTAACTTGTGCTTCAAAGTATAATTTCATGGTGCTCACGTCGGTCGTTTCAACATGAATGTGTGCGTCTGTCATCATCTTGTCAGTGGCTGCAGTGAGGGGTGCAGCAGCAAAGCTTACAAATGTTACTTAACAGACTGTGTTGTGTCATGCTGTGTTATTACATGTTTGTTAAGTCGTATTTACTGTTAAGTTGAACAGGCTACATTTCGGCTAATCTCTGATGACATGAGTGCAGCGGATTGACCTGAAAAGTGAACTTTAACCTTTCTGAATTGAAGTTTCAAAAAGAAATACAGGTCCTACATATATTACACAGAAAAAAATATCAAAATCAATAATCAGAAGTTAAACAACATCTTTAACACTGATCAATTATTACTTCTTGCACAGGAATAAGTTAAGTGTACTCAAAAGTTACAAAATTCATCAGAATATTTGATCTGATGAATTTTGTGAAGGAGGATGATGATCCTCCTTCACTTTGAGGATCATCATCACAGCTCTGTGTGAGTTTTTGGGTTTACAGTGTGGCTCCTGAGGCCAAAGCGCTCCTCTGCCTTCCTCCTGATCCCTGCTGTGCTGGTTCCTGTTTTAATGTGTCTCCTCTGTCTGTATTCCAGGCCTCATGTCTTTTCTCCATGTCAAACCCTCCTGTGTGTCTCTGCACACGTCCTCTTCCCGGTGTTTCTTTATTGCCTTCCTGTTTCCTTTGTTGTCGTTACCTGGTAGAATCTGTATCACAGACCTGAGTCACAACATCTTTGCATATTAATACTCAACTGGAAATTTGCAGTGTCTGTTGTTTCATTTCCAGATGCTTCCCTGTGAGATTTCACAGGGGCATCAAGTGATGCCCAACTTTCATCGACCTCTGTTGGCAGCTGAGGATTAGCGGCGGCACTGACAGCTGGTGCAGATTACAGCAGAGCGTAATTAACACAAACAATCAGATTGCATTTGTAACAGACACGAGAGCCAATTAGAGCAGATATGAATCTGAAAAAACAAAAATCAAATAACGCAACAGGTTTGCGTTTTCCTGAGCAGTGCGTGCAGACAGTGTTTGCCTCAGGTCTCTCTGGTGTTCAGCAGACTCGCCTCCCAGAAAACCCTAAAACCCCAGCCTTTAGAGCAAAAAGATGCTCTGCAGGAAAATTCTTTGGTCATATTTTAAAGTTTCAGATGTTTATGATCACACTTTCCTCAGAGAAGAAGGTGCCAAGGTTTGCGTAAATGTCAGCAACTGGTTGTAGACGAGTCAGCAGTTCAGCCAAATCCAAACTGATGATTCCCAAACTGCACATGATTACAGCAGATGGTGCCTGCTGCTGGTTTTAAAGCCAACAAGAGAATACTTAGTCGGACGAGCTGGTAGAGCTCTGAATTATGAGCCACTGCTCGATGGTTCAGTTTGCAAATTGCATTCATAAATTGTGCGGTTGCAACACAAACACAAAAAAATCAGCTCATGACAACAGTAGCCTGAGGTGACAAAGCTGACATTTCAGGCATTCAACCAAAATCCCATTTCACAAACCCACCGACATCAAGACGAGTGACTCTGGCTTTAGCACCGATACCTGCGGCTCGCTCTGAGCTCTTTCATCACGACATCCTCTCCACCCAAAATTAAATACAGCTTGTTTAAATGTGGCTTTTTATTCCAAGCACTACGCTTTCTGAATCCTCTGAAATCACTGAAATCAGGCTCGGGTTCAGGTGTTCTCAGGTGCATCTGGGTGGCTTTGTGGTCTGCTTTCAAATGCCTGAATCTCATCTTCTTGTTATATGACAGCGATCGACTCAGTAGTATTTTGGTTTATATTTGTGAAGTGTGTTTTTTTTTAACTCTCTCTTCTCCTCCTCCCCCCTTCCCCCTCTCTCTGCAGTGCATCAGCCTCCTCTCTTCTGCTTCTCCATCTCCCCGTGCTTTCTGTAGAAATGGCTGTTAATGACTGACGCCTGTGCTAACTTTCTCTTTCTCTCCTCTTTCATCTCTCCCCTCCCACGACCCTCGGCAGTGTGGTGGCTTTTCGATTGTGTGATTTCTTTTGAAATGTCTCAGGAAGTAAAGAAACAGAGATGTGTTTCTGTGAGCTCGTGGACGACCTGCGGCTGCTGTTCAATGATTTCTGAGTTGGTCTGATCAGCGTTGTGTGCTGTGTGTTTCCTGTCCCCTCCCTCATCCCCCTCCCTCCATCTTACAATTCAAATCAAACGCTTCCCCAGAGGTGAGAGTTGAGAATAGCACAAGATCATTGGTTGATGCTGAGGCCGCAGTGGAAACTGCAAGGTGCAGTGTGAGACAGAAACATTTGGAGTTGCAGGTGTGTAACTCCTGGCCGATGAGAAGTATGTGTCATGATGATGATGGCATATATAGAGTCACGCTTCTATATATGAATTTAGCTCAGTTAGCAGTGGACAGAATGCAAGATAATGGTATCACTCACTGCAACCTCTTTATTTCCTCTCAATTTCAGCTAAAAAACAAACAAAAAAACACCTGAAGTGCAAATTTCTCCAAAAGTGAAACCCAAATTCATCAAATTCAATTTATCTATGAGCTGAAATCATGAGAGGAAATAAAAAAATGCAAGGAAAAAAAAAGCTATGCCCGATATTAAAAGAAAGAAACAACACGCATGCAATAAGCATTAGGACCAAGCACGCAAAAATTAAAGAAGTAGCAAGCATTGTTTTCTCGAGTATGGTTTAGACAGTTTGCCTGCAAGTACTGAGAGAAAACAAAAGATCAGCCTTTCCCTCGAGTCACAGGTACACGACAGAGAGGGAGATGGCCACCCACGGCTCTTACCTCTGACCCTGTGACCTGCAAACAGGCACAGAGACAGAAACTAACTGCCTGCTCTTCACTCTGCAGCATCGCTGTGCCACGGAGCCTGCGTGGAAGTGGACTCGGACACAGAGGCAGTTGCCCATGAAGGATTCAAGCTGGGCTGCATCTCCTGTAAGATGAGGGGCGAGGTGCCCGCCATGGCCGCCGTCAACTGGTACTTCAAAGGTTCAGACGAGAGCGACTTCTCACATGTAAGCAGAAACAAGACAAAGATAAGCAGCAAAGAAGGCCTGAGAAAGGTCATGGAGGGGACATGACTTTAATGTTAATGTCGAGAGTCGCCTTGTTGTTGGTTGGTTAAACTGTACAGGTACAAATAACTGACACCTACATACCTGCCATTCAGTACTAACAGGCAAAGAAATCCTAGAATTTCACTCCTTGGATGGTGTGTTAGTACATTTAGAGGCACAACATTCATATTGTTTCTCTGATAATTGTATTAAAAATGCTCTAAAAGGCCCCAGCAGCACAAACATTGTCAGAAAGCTAGCAGCTACAGACACCTGTGCTGGCACAGCTGTTTATCAAAGTGACCACATCCCAACTTTAACCAACTCTTAGCATCCAAACGGATGAGCTGTAAAGATAAAGATTCACACAGTTATCATGAAAGGGGAAATTTTCTATAGAGACCTGGTCCTGTTTCTTGTACCACACCATTAACACCTTTGTTTCTGCTGTAACGATAGACAATTTTATTTAAAGCTTGTGGAGAGTTGTGTTTGCTTATCCAAAAGATGGCAGCACCGAATTTTCGTTGGCCTCAAACGTGGTGCAGCTGTCCTGGAGCTGTTTTAGAACCAGAAATGATGCAATCACTACAGCAGAAAACATCTGCAATGCATTTTTCATGACAGGCTTTTTGCATTGGCCGAAAATCTTTTACTTATTTAAGCAGCTCCAACCAGACACAGCAAAGAAGCCATTACACTCTATACGTCCAAAATGAGAGATCCCATTAGCGCTGAGCTGCCATTTAGATTCAGTCTCCATTAATTTAGCAGGAAGTGCAGATGTGAGGTGTAGACTGCAGCTCGGTCGATAGAGAGATGTGGAGACCAGATGTCTGTTTCTTTAATTAGAAACGAGAGAAAACAGAAGCTTTTTGATGGAGTTTTAGTCATTTAAACCGAATGGCAATCGCAGGCTATCTGAAAGACAAATGCAGCCACTGTGACACCACCCATTTGTTTCAAGACCCTGCAGTAATGTTTTGGCTGCCATCATGTGACCATTCCCAACCAAGTTATCAGCTAATGCTAGCAAGCTTGGTTACCTTCTTACAGTGGATCATCTGCCTCCACCTCACCGTGTCACACCGACCCTCTGCATGTCTCATACTGCATCCATGAATCTTCTCTGAGGTCTTCCTCCTCCTTGCCTTTTTTTTTAGTAGCAGGCAGTAAACTGGGACATTTTAATCATGGGAGTCTGTGCGGATTGTCTCACTTCTGGAGCCAGCGTCAACTGGCCATCAGAACACACGGTAGTGTGTTAGGTCTCACCTTTGTTAATTCACTGAACTGGAGCTCTCTGCCCTGTCTGTGCTGTTGGCACCTTGTGGAGCATTTTTAATTGTAATTATGTTGCACCTTTATAGTTTACAAATCAGTCAGCTAATCAAGTGTGCTTGAGTTGGCTGATGGACACAGCGCTCTATCCTCTCTCTCAAATATTGTCACATCTGGCTCCAAAAACCCCCCTCCCACAAATGTAGAGTCCAGGAAGGGTGATATCATATTAGCTACATCCGTCCTAGAAATCACTGAATTTTCACATGATTTCATGTGACACCTGCAAATAAATATGACTGCACACCAAAGAATGTTAATCCAATCCAAAAAACAAGTGGAAAAACACACAAGAGGTTTAATGATGTGAAAAAAAAAAGAAAAACAGCTTGTTCTCAGTTTAACATTGATGTCAAAGGTGATCACAGTATGTTTTTCCTCTCTGCCTCCTCTTCCAGCTGTACAGCTATGAAGACAAAAATGGCGAGGTCATTGACCCACGTTTCTATGAGCGTCTGGACTGGAACGGCAGCAAGCAGACCAGGGACCTGCAGGACGGCTCCATCTATATCCTCAATGTGACCTACAATGACACGGGAACCTACAAATGCACATTTAGCAGGATCCTCATGTACAGCAACTATGAGTACCAAACGTCCACCACCAAGTTTATCATCATTAATGTGGTTCCACGACGTAAGCACTGAACCTGAAACACTGATTGACTCATATTTGCTGTTCTGTTCTATCGATTTGTGTCACGCTGAGGTATCCAACGTGTAGTTGGGAGATCAGGGTTGATCACGCTTTTTACTTCAATTAACTGTAAGCCAAACAACAAGCTAGAATAATACCGCCAACCTGGCAGTGACAAAAACCGCAATTCCTCTAATGGCCACTAGAGGCTGGCTTCAAAAGTGGGTCAATCCCCATAGACTCCCATGTTAAAATGTTCAACTTTACAACATTAAAAATCATATTTACATCCTGATACAAAATGGTTTTAGTCCCCTATGGATAGTTTCCCCTTCATAACAACTCTATGGGGGGGGTCAGCCTTTTAAAATAACAGCCCCAGTGGCCTTTTTCTTGAGGCTTAAAATGTGAGAAATGTTTGAAAATAGTTTTCACTGTTTTAATTTCTAACTGTTGCATAAGTAGGTAGCACGTTCTCATCCCATATTATATAATCCTCCCTGATGTTATGCACATGGTGTTCTTTGTTGTCGGCTGCATTAGCCATCTTTTTACACCTTTCAAAGTCTGCTTTAGAGATTCAAGGGGTGTTGGTGGAGCCAGCCAGGAGGCCTTGGTTTGCATCATGTTGACCTTTGTGTTTTTGCTTATTTCACTTGCTGATTGTTTTGTTTTGACTGCATTTTTACCTTCATTTTCACTCACTGGTTAGTTGATTTATGCGCTAAAAATACTTCTGGTTTAGGGAAAAGATGTGGTTTGGAATACAGCACACCCTTCTCACAGCAGCGCTGCATGCTGAAAAATGATGAGCGACACCCCGTCTGAGTAATGCCATAACTCGGTATGTCAGGTTCCACCGCCAAAGGACACACTGTGTGTAAATGAGCCACGTCAGCAGCTTTGAACGTGATGCTGGTTTAAAAATACGTTACAGCATCGTATCACAAAACAACTCTTAAAGCGCTGAACATCACAGACTGATGGGCTTTAATAATGCAGCGGTGGGTTTTCCTTTAGGAGGCAAGGACAGCTCCACGCAGTTATTATTCTGTCTCTCACCTGTCTTAGTCAAACACTATCTCATATGTGAAGTCCCAGATCAAACCAAAGTAAAAGAAAAACAACCCTGCAGGCGTAAGTGAAATGGGAGTGTATTTACAAAGCTGTAGTGCTGTTTGCAGAAGTGGATTTTTTCCACAGATCTTAAATATCCCAGAAGAAAATTCTCAGGAATGTCCATGCAGTGTTTGTAATCTTTTTTTTTTACAGTAGTGTTAACTCAAGCACAGAATTTTTCATTTAGACACTATTTCTATTTTTGTTATTTAGAGTGTATTATAATTTTATTGTCAGGCAGCATGGTGGATAAGTGGTTAGTGTAGTTGCCTCACACCAAGAAGGTCCTTCTGTGTGGATCTTGTTTTAATGTCCTCAAATACTGTTATTTTAAACATGCGGTGCATAAATTCAGAGGTGTCCCTCAGGGTTCTGTGCGCAGTCCTCTGAATTTTCATATGTTTTTGAAAGAATAAATTAACCTTCAAAGGGGAGCCATTCTGCTTTTCTTCTTCTTATTTATATTTATATAACCACTGAGGTATTGCCAGGCCAGCCAAGAGACGTAATCTCTTCAGAGTGTCCTGGATCTGCCGTGGGGTCTCCTGTCAGGTGCCTGAAACACCTCACCTTGGAGGCATCCTAATCAGATGCCTGCACTACCTCAGCTGGCTGTTTTCCATGTGGAGGAGCAGCAGTTCTATTCTGAGCCCCTCCTGAATGACAGAGCTCCTCTCTGATGTGAAAGCCAGACATCCTTCAGAGGGAGCTCGTTTGTTTTTCAGTTAATACCCAAACCTGAGGGTACAAACATAAAATGACTGATAAATTGCTCAGCTGTCTCTTCACCACAAAAGACCAGTACAGCATCCTCATCACCACAGATACTGCACCAATCAGTCTGTCTACCTTATGCCATGAATCACCACCAAACCAGGTGATTCCAGGAACTATGTTGCCAGGGCCTCTGGTTGGGTCTCCCAAGGCAAATTGGTCCTGGGTCAGACCAAATGTGATGCAGAAGATGGGTAAACACCAGTGGACTGTGTTACCATGGCCCCACCTGGGAGCCAAGACTGGACGGAGGCTTGTTGGTGAGCTCCTGGCAGCTCAGCCCTCCTGGGGTCAGCCTTCCTGTGTACCCCCCACCTGCAGGAGTCCAGTGTCACAGTCTCATGCCCGGGCACTGAAACTGGTTCTTGGGGCATAGAATAGCACTCACTGTGTGTCAAATGCTCATGCTTCAGATGCTTTAAACACTCTAAGATAGGTTTTTCTACTCTTGGATCTGGATATTTAATTATGCAATACTGTGACGTATTGCCTTGATGTACTCATATTGTCCAAAAGAAAGAAAGAAAGAAAAAGAAGAGCTTAGTTACAGTTAATGTGAGCGCTTTGAGTGCCTAAATTATCACAGAGGTGTCCCTCAGGGTTCAATACTGAGTCCTCTGGATTTTCATCATTTTTAAGCACTAGTTGCTGAAAAGGATTCATTTACAGCACCACTCCTTTTTTTTCTTTAGTCATATACAGTGTTGCTCATATTAAACGACCAAAGTTTCAGATAATGAAGTTAATGTATGTTCACATAAACCAGCTGTTCAGCCTTCAGACTGCTTTCAACACTTTTTTCTACTCTTGGATCTTTATGATGTCATAAAGTAGAAGCGGGTGATAAAACCAGAGGACAGGCAGAGGATGAACTGAGAGGCTGGGTTTAAGGGAAATAGGAATTTTGAACTGCAAATCATGTGAAACAACTCCAGAAAAGCTCAGGAAAAGATGGAAATTGATACCTTTTTTAAAATTCAGGAGTCATATTGTTTAAAAAAAAAATGCATGGCATGGACATCCTTCATCATCTCTTTATGGTACAAATTCAACTCTCTTCCCAGTATAATACAGCTTAGCTTATCTCCCTCTGTGTCTCTCTAGTCACCAGGGGAATGGCATCCATCTTGTCTGAGGTGATGATGTATGTCTCCATCATCGGGCTGCAGTTCTGGTTGGTGGTCGAGATGATTTACTGCTACAGGAAGATCTCGGCAGCAGGAGAGGAAGCTCTGAGAGAGAGCGCGTGAGTACTGCCCAAAGCACACGAGCAGCCGGCCTCCCTCCAGTAACAGCTCTTCATGTCCAGATCCCGCCGGGTCGCCCAAATGTCCTGGCCTCCCACCTTCCCCTTCTGACCTTGTTTTTCCATCCTACCGCTGTTTGTCAATCTGTTTCAATCTGCTGTTTTCAAAATAACATTTTCCTTTCCCCCTCAAAGAGCTGACATCTTGTTCTGATTCTGATTCCTGTTTCTCCCCTTTCTACTTCTCTCTTTCTTCCAGGGAGGAGTATTTAGCTATAGCATCGGAAAGTAAAGATAATTGTGCAGGTGAACAGGAGGCAGAATAGCACTGGTAGGTGTTCATTCCCATCAAACTTGGAATTCAGTTTCTTTGGTTTTATTTTCCATTTCAAGAAGATGCAAGAACGGAGCACCGGGTTGAGGTTTTCAACATCAATCTAATTTTACATTATTTTTAAGAACAGATTGTTTCCTGCCTGCTGTCTGCATCTGCAGGCGAGCTCATTGTGGCTTAAGTCTTGTTTTATTTTCCATGTGACTTTTCTCATCATTTTATTCAATTCTTTCTGTACTTCTATCACTGAAATGGGTGCAGACATAAATTACTTCTAAAAGTCTGAGAAACAAACATAACTATGTGTTGAAGATTTATTATTTCTTGACCCTTTTAAATGACTCTGGTGGCTCCCTGGTTTGCCAACTGTGCTTCATCTTACATTCAGACGGTCATCATGAGGAACATTTAGAGACCATCACAAGGCATGAATATTGTCTTTAGATTTTACAGTGCTCTAAAAACTGAAGCAAACACTCGCTCATCAGAGCTTATGCCAGGGCCTGGCCTGTGCTCATGGCCCAGAGCTGTGCAGCTTTATTGGGATTCTCCAGGAAACACCAGAAATGGAAGGTCTGTTACTGGTGAACGTTCTGCTGTCCGCATCCATCATGGCCGGTTTGGCAGTGGGTCAGTGATGGTCTGGGGAGGCATATCCCAGCCCCACCCTAACCTCCATGTGTTAGTCAACAGTACCCTGCCTGCTGTTGGTACAGGGTGAAATCCACTGTCAGGCCTTATGCTGATGCAGTGAGTTCCTCCTGCAGTACAACTTTACTCACATACAAGGTCAGTGTGTAGGCAGTTGTAGATGAAGGAGTGATGTCACTGACTGACTTTTGAATATTTTATTTATCACAATCTGATATCAATGGGTGTTTCATTATCCCTCAAAATATATATCTCAGTCTCTATATCTACATTCATATCTATCTATAGAGGTATGTCAGAATCTAATTTACATAACAGCTGCTTTTGGCTGCTCCCTTATTCACAGTGGGTCACCTCAGTGTTTGATTTGGCAGATATTTATGCTGGATGCTCTTCCTGACACAACCCCCAAAAGGATTTGTGTCCTCCCAATAATCAACCAGGGATCTTTCCCTGGAAAATCTGAACCACTACAAAAGTTTTTAGGAGTACACAGCAAATGCATTTTAGTTTCATTTCCACATGTGTTCACTCTTATGTTGTAATGGCAGTTACTGATGACTCTTATGCAGTTTTTGCCTGTTGCAGTCTGACACACTGCTTTAAATGCAGTCTATAAATTCTAAACTGAGTTTTGTATTATTGCAGTTCCTGCTCCACTTCACTCACTTTCCTGGAGTTTTACATTGGTTTTTAACATTTCAGGTCAATGAGGACTAAAAGGCAGCTTCCTTGAGGACTTTCTCATCCACTTGTGTGCCCTCTCCTCGTCTCACTGTCACTCACCTCTCACCGTCCTCTCCACAAGCTGGAAACATGAAACCACAGTGAGGAGAAAGATTTTCATGGAGGGGTTTTCTTTTGAAGAAAGTGATTTTCTACAGCGGGGTGGAAAGGATGGACTTCCTGAGGGAATGCACGGATGCATCAGGTCATTGTTAAACTGGACAGAAAGGAGAGCGTGAGGGAGTCATGCTGTATATAGGTGTATAAGTCTGCACAGAACACATGTAGTGTATATTAAACGCTATGTATTCACTAATTGCATGCTTGCAAGCTTATGACATACTCCATCACTCAGTGTGTTGGTGCCAGGTTTTTACCAACATGAGTGTTAAAGTCATGTGTTTCCTCTGCAGGTTTATGAAGCTGTGGAGCCACAAAGTGTTTATCACAGCAATTTAAACTGATACTGAAGATTTGGACTAATGGACTTTTGTCCCTCTAAAAATTGGGAGAGAAAAATTCAGTCTTTGCAATCTAAACTTTATAACTACTAAAAACTACAGAGAAAACATCCCAACAGCACTGACGCTTAATGCTTTAATGCAATGATTTAAAAACAAAACCCCCCAGAATTTAGACAATTTTTTGCCTGAAAAATTTGAGGTACAATTGCCACAAAATAATGTAAAATACAGAATACAAAACATATTTGCCAGTCCATCGCATGTGCAGCGCAACAGCAGCTCATTATCTCAGAAACCGTTTACCAGCTGGGTGAAAAGGCCACACATCCAAACATTTCAAACCTTTTTAACTCGTAGAAAATGGAGCAGATTTTAATGAGGTATGTGTGAGAACATGAGATGATTTTGGAACGCTTATGACTGTCTAAAGTTTTTGCACACAAAGAAACACGACAGCATCACCTTCACACACCAGAAATATTCTGTGAAGTCTGCTAAATGTTTATTTCACTTCAGGATGTTATCAGATAAAAGAAGAGGGACGCACTAGTTGAAGTGGACCTATTCTGCTTTTCCTTATCCTCTGTCATATTCATAGACTGTAATCATGGTGGATGGTCATATTAAACAGAGGCCTGCATCAAGGCCCAGTATAATACCCCTTTTCCACCAAAAAGAAGCCAGTCTTGCCTTGGCTCCTTGTGTTAGTACCAAAGGTTGGGTTAATTTCTGTGGGAAGAAACTCATATTGGATACAATCTGTTAGCTGCAGCTCTGAGTTATTGGTGAATTTAGGCAAGCAGTGCCTCCCAGTCTGTAGTCCACCTCTGAGCGCCACAGACTGTATATAAAAATGAAAAAAGGATGTAGCCTCTGTGGTTTCAGGACATTTTGAGGCCTCTACATTAGTGTTTTATTCACCTCCATGTTGGTTTTTCAAGCCATAAGTGACCACATTTGAAAGAGAGCATGGAGAGCTAAATCTAGCAACCTTGTCCAACAAACTGCATCCATAAACCTCATTTTATATATATATATATATATATATATATATATATATATATATATATATATATATATATATATATATATATATATATATATATATATATATATACACACACACACACACACACCTGTGATAACTAACAGACTCATTCAACTGACTGAAACACAAGTTTCCTGGACTGGTTGTACCTTAAAGCAAGCCATTTCATATGTCAGGTAATTCCATTAAATGCTTTTAAAAGCCACCAACAGCACAAACACAGTCCAGAGGTCCAGAGTTTGGTGGCTCCAAGTGGCCGAGGGGAAGCGCAGCAGGACCAGCAGCTACAGCCGGCTGTGTCAGCATCCACCTGTCAAACAAAGCAGCCACACCCACCCCTATCCTTTAGCTGCAGAAGTATCCAGATGGAGTTACATGGTGATGGAGAAAATCACCTTCCTCAGAGCTGTTATGAAGGGGAACGATTGCTACAGAGGACAAAGCCATTTTTGTATCAGGCTGTACATGTGTTTACTTCTGCTGTACCGTTGGACATTTTAATATGGGAGTCTATGGGGACGGACTCACACTTAGAGGCAGCCTCTGGTGGACATGAGAGGAACTGCAGCTGATGGTGGCGCTGGTTACTGATGGTGTCTCTGTTTTGGTAGAAATGTATGGAAAGTTTTTGAGGCTGGGCTCTAGCACCAGCACTGCACTGGGGAAAAGGAGGCATTGAAATAAAATAAATAAGGATTATTTTGAAGCATGCAAAGCTGCTCTACTTCAGTCGAGGCACATAAATATGAAGCTGGAAATGAGCAGAATAGGTCTACTTCAGCATGTTTTTAGTGTTTGATTTTTGATCCTGTTTTATCTTCCATATGTCACAGGTATGTTTAATATTTTTCTTGATACTCAGACCATTACAAGATAAATAAATAAAAAGCTAAAGCCTGGCAGGCCTTTTCAGCAGATCACCGCCCTGTTTAAACTGGCCGTTTAACACAAGGAGGCTCACTGCTCGTTAGTTTGCCCTTCAACGCTGTTTACAAGCCTGAGTGCTGAAAAACCCCCTCACCAGATTCATGAGATGAGGAGAAAATTAAAAAAAAAAACTGTGACTTCCTGTCACAGATCAGAAGCTGATGCCCCCCCCCAAAAAGTGCAGCTTAACCGCTTTATCTGAAGTCATGATACAAAAGTGTGATCTTCAGCACTCTAAACTTTCCCCACACGTTTAACTTCACACGAATGTCTTAGTGTCTTTGTAGAAACCTAAAGGGCTCAACAACTGCCGTGGGCAAAAGCACCACAAATCCTGCCCAGTGTGCCTCCTGGAGAGAAGCCAGTGGAAACAAAAAAAAAAAAAAAAAAAAAAGGGAAAAGGGTGACAGGTGAAGCCTTGGCACAGTCTTTTTTTTCTTTTTTAAAAAGAAAGATGTTTCCAGACAGCCACTAGATGGCAGCCCAACACTGCCAATCTGCATGTTTACTGCTCATCTCTTTTGTACAAAAGAAAGTTTCATACTTAGAGAGTTTAAGAAGCCGACACGTACCTGCATGCTTTGAGATGGAATAATGCAAAGACGGCAAATTTTTTTTAGGACAAACACCCAAAGTCGATGAGATGCTAAAATAAAAAAACAAACAAAGCAATTCATGCGCTCCTTTCTAAGCGATGTACTTTGTGCTTTTTGAATAAATTTTCCTGCACAAATGAAGCGACTGGTGAAATAAAGTGAAAAAGCCGCCCTGCCCCCCTCCCTGCTGCACTGCTCGTGTTTCCTTTTAGCGACAAATAAAACTTCAGTTTTAGGTGTGGAAATGTTGCTTTAAAAAAAAAAAAACCACACCACATACACAGAAACAAATAAAACCTCTGAGAGAAAAAAAAAGCTGCATCTGCGTGGTTTTAATTTACACTTCGTGTCTTTGCACATGAAATGAAGTAAAACTGGGTTTATGTTGTTTTATGGTGGGATACTCATTTCCTGTCATATACTATATTCAGTGCTGGGTGCTCATCATAAATATGGCCAAAGTTTAAATAATAATAATAATAATAATAACATGTACAAGTTATCCCTGGGAGCCAAAAGCTCAGGTTTCAAAGCCGGCTCCAAAGAGTTTCAGACAGTTTTTTCCTTTCCTGGATCTGTATGATGGCACCTGTATAACCAAGTGTTAGGAAAGAAAAAATAGCAGAAAGAAAGAATTTTTTTTCTAAATTTTCATTTTAAGAACAAACTTGAGACCAATGTGAACCTACTCAGTCCATCCAGTAACATCTGGAAAGTGGGCATGGCCTCTGAACTGTACTGAAAATATTTCTCACATTACTGTGTTTATGTGCTAAAAGGGAAGTTCAGCTGTCTGATCACTTGTGGCCACATTATTATACAGAACATGTGAAAACCTAAGACTTCATCTACCAGTCAAACGCTGCAGTCACACTTCATTATATGACTACTGGAGAAGGATTTTAAAAGGCTCTCTCATATTACGTGTGTTTGGTATTAAAATGTATGTAGACAGGAGACCTTTCATATGCTCTGACTTGTTTTGATTATTGACCTATCCCACATCGACCAGTTTACCCAAAATGCACTTTTTAAAGTTTTCAGTGCTCGTTTCTGTCATAGACATTAAACTGGTCCAGTTGTACGATACATAACGAATCAGCCACTTTATTAGCTACACCTTGCTTGTACCGGGTTTGACCCTTTAGGCATTAGAGCTGCTTTAATTCTTCAAGGCACAGATTTAAAAAAGCAAGGAGATGATCTGAGCTTTGGTGAGTCATCCAGCTGGAAGCAGCCATCAGACGATGGTTCACTGTGGTCACAAAGGGAAAGACATTGTCAATAACAATACTTAGGAAGGCTGAGGTGCTTAAACTGCCTGAACTGCTGATACAACACAGGACGGATTCATCACACCAAATTCTGATCTTACCATCTCAATATTGCAACACAGATCGAGACTCAGACCAGGCAATGGTTTTTCCAATCAGTCCAATTTTGGTGACCGCGCTGCTGTCGCCCATCTGTTTCAAGGTTTGAGCATTCAGAGATGCTCTTCTGCATACCTTGGTTGTAGCGAGTGGCAACAGGAACTCAATCCTGTTGCCTTCCCATCAGCTCAAAGCAGTCTGGTCATTCTCTGACCTCAACAAGAACTGCTGCTCACTGCTATCGGACCATTCTCTGTAAACCCTAGAGATGTCTGGTGTGGGAAAATCTCACAGATCAGCAGTTTCTGAAATACTCAGACCTGCCCATCTGACACCAACAACCATGCCACGCTCAAAGTCACTTCAATCATCTTTCTTCTGATGCTCAGTTTGAACTTCGGCAGATCACCCTGACCATGTCTGCCATGTGATATCTGTGCTGAGGAGGAGCTGAACAGGTGTACCTAATGAAATGACTGGTGACTACATGTGACGATATATACCCCATGACACTGATGCTCAAAGTTGGCTATAAGAAATTGTGCTGAACATCAGATTTTGTCTTTAGATTGTGATTGTGGGGGAACTCTGAGTTGGCTGCAGAGCTTAAACGTGGTTTTCAGACCTGAAAACTTCACGTGGCTATCTCCTGGACTCAGGAAGTTATGAGAGGTTAAAACTACTTAAGCAAAAAAGCAAATATAAAAGTCTTACATTTCCATAGCATGAAGGTAAACCTCTGCATGGCTTCATTAAATACATTGAAGTTATTGTCCATAAAAGTGAGCTGAGGCTGATGGGCTCTTTTTTCATATTTGGTTCATTTTTTATGCAAAGACTCAACAGCAAAGTTTTGGTGCCAAAGGTTCGGTATAAGCAGAGCAGAATGCAACACAGAAGATATGACGACAGGCCCAGTGCTGCCAAACCTGGATCACTGCTGAACACGGGCCAACAGAGCAGCTCCAGGGATCCAAACAGGTGTCTCCGCCAGCTGTTGGGACTCCGGTGGCTGAGAAACGCTGCAGCACGGTGAGATCTGCAGAGCAGGTTCTCGAGTCTGAGGTTTTATGTTATTGGACTCACCTGAACTTGTTCTGGACTTCTTTTTTTTTTTAAAAAAGGTAGCCTCTGAAAATCTGAAGTAAACCCTTTAAGAGGGTGCAGTGTTTTACCTGTAGGTGTGCTGGGACACACTGTCGAAGTACCAAAAAAAATGCATTACAATAAAGCACAGCCAAGGCCCTGCTCACACCTGGGTAATACTCGCCGCTGTCGCCCTAGCAAACGGCGGCGCCAAAAGCATCATCAGTTACTGCAGTTACAGGTTAAAGACAGGAGTGCATGACTGTGTCCGTCTTTGCCTCCATTTCAATGATGTATCAGTACAGAAGCTCAGATATTCCCAGGCCGGGAAAGATGAAACCGTCTGGAGAAACCTCCGATGACCTCCTGACCGATGGCTTCCTGTTTCAGCATCTTCTACTCCGATATTAGCGCTGAGAGCCGTGGTTCAGGAGACTGCAGAGCGTGATGGGATGTGGTGATGTCACCAGCGTGGAGCTCATAAACAGGGCGTGAAACTTGAGCGGATCTCTTTACCAGTACAGACAGAAACGGTGATGTGAATAAACTACAATAAAGTCTCGGCTGTGGTTTTCCTCACAGTCTTTTCACAGCATTTTAGAAGACTTTAAAGTATTTTAAATTACAGGTATTTAAAACGTGCCTTTGGATACTCGATTTTACCCACATGAAAGCTTTTTGAATTTTTGAACATTTTTTTATTTGAGCTTTTTCTAATAACGGATCAAAGCATTGCTTCTACGATGGGCATTTTATCTTTAGATTTTTCCCAGATATTCATAACAGATAAAACAGCAGGAAAAAATAAAAGTTCTTCCAGTTCTCAGCTTTCAAAGCTAAAGACAAACACGGACTCAAAGAAAAGCCAGGAGTTGCTGCGTGTTTAGAGCATTTCATTTCTCTCCATGGCGTGGTGCACAATCACATCTTCACAGTACATTCTCATCTCTGCTCCTCACCCCTCCCTCCCTCCTTTAATAAATATTGCATCCTTTTGTTATCCACGGATGGCCGTGCACAGCAGGGCCCACAGCCGCTATTTTCAAAATGAAATGGAGAGATGGAGTGAGGAAGAGCAGGAAACAAAACCAAAGAGGGAGCTCAGGAGGGTGAAATGTTTTCAGGGCGAGTGAACGGAGAGGACGAACACCGACAAAAATCATAAAGACAGAACATGAAAACTGAATAAAAAGACGATGAATCGTACAAACACACACAAAGAAAAACAATACTGTGACAAAGATTCCCTTTTTTCTTCACCCGGGCCTTCAAAGGTCTGCTTGGTCCTCTTCTTTTGAAGCCCAGCTGGGACGCGAGCAGCTCCGTCACTCATGAGACCTTTAAGATTTCCTACCTGAAGTCTGCTTTAAATCCTGCACTCAACACCAAACATGAAAGAGAAATCTTCAAAAACAAAGTAACACCTACGCTCGGCTCTCATCTCTAAACGTCCTCTGCTTGTTTTTTTTCTTGCTGCCCCCACA
The DNA here is from genome assembly GCF_007364275.1 of Archocentrus centrarchus. Lineage (NCBI taxonomy): Eukaryota > Metazoa > Chordata > Actinopteri > Cichliformes > Cichlidae > Archocentrus > Archocentrus centrarchus. The sequence goes on along the minus strand of NC_044361.1, from coordinate 32,635,888 downwards.
CACACGCACGCGCACACACACACACACACACACACACACACACACACACACACACACACACACACGCCCGGATCATTACCTTTATATATACGACTCTACTTGAAACATTCAGAAAATGAATCACTATTATTGCTGTGACCAGTGATCATTCCCGTGGAGCTCCTTTTGGTCCACACACAAAACAGCAAATCAGAGCACGAAACAGCCATCACATGACTTCTTCAGAGCAGGACGGGACAGTCAGCGGTAATAATAAATACTGTCATGGTCCAGGAAACAGTCAGATGCACCGAATTTGAAAAAGACATAAAACCCTGACAGAGACTGGGAGAAGTGGGAGCATGTTTCTCATCCCCTCTTTTAAAACCCAGCCGTGCATCCCACCGTTCTGCAAAGAGCTGAAACTCCCACTTTCCCGAATCACTGAACCTCAGAAATGTTGCAGGTCAGAAGAGGAAGTTCGGTCTGTGATAGTCGAGATTTGAATTAAAGGAATTCGGAGATTGCAGCTGACCGTGAGGTCCGGATGGTCTGAACTGGCCCACCTGTGGCCCGTTTCCAAACATGTCTCTCTCGTGCACACACACACACACACACTCACACACACGGTCAAATTGCAGCTGCAGGGAAATTATTGCTGTGGTCCTGATAGGTTCCAGTCTGAGCTCGCTCAAGTTGTTACTGGTTGAGGCTAAAGGCGAATGTCGCCGTTTCAAGTCAGTCAGGCGAGGAGAAATCTGGGTTTTGTCCTTTCTCACTGGGGATTTGATGTGAAAATGAGGGACAGAACAGGATCCTGATATTCGGTGGTCCACCAGGGTGGGACAGTCAAGGGGGGGGGCAAGGCTCAGTCCTCAGTCAGGGACTCCGTGTCAGCAGAGGGGTCCCGCTTCACCTCCGGGACCACGATGCCCTGGTGGAGCTTTTCTAAAGACTGTTTCATCTGGAGACAGAGAGGGGGAGATAAACTGGGTTATCATTCATGAGATGAAGCAGCCCGTGAAAACAAACGGGAACAGGACAGGTACCTGGTCGAGCAGCGAGACGGAGGACTGCAGGATCTGCTGCCACTTGCTGAGCTGAGCCTGGTGAAACTGCCTCTGGAGCTGCAGGACCTGAGCCCACTCTCCAGCAGTCTGAGGCAAAGGACTGAGGGGAGGAGAAAGAAGAGGAAGAGCTCTTTAACCCAGGGTCAGCAGCACAAAGGCGCACTTCTTAAAGGAATGCTTAGATTAAAAATGCTGTTTCCATTTAAAAAAGAAACAGGACTAATGAACTGATAAAACGGCACTTCCTGCTCAAAGCACCAAAGCATGTTTGAAACGTCAGCAGCAACTCTTTCAGAAATGATGAGCAGGTTACTGAAAATATCAAAAACCCTGAAGTGAACGGTTTCATGTAGGAACTATTTCCTTTCAGCCAAACAACACCCACCAATCATGTCACCGTGCAGAAGGAGCTGCACATAAGCAGTGACTGAAACCTTTTGCTCCTACAGGATGCAAACATTCATGGCGTCCACCTGTAACGGTAGCTAGCTCACTTTAGTTTTTTTTTTTTATTGGTGGCTGCAGACAGTAGAAAGAAAATAGTTCCTGCATCACAGAGAAGGAGACAAAACAGGGCGGAAAACCAGCCAGCTGTTAAACAGGAAATGAGACAAATTTAAAGGAGAACAGGATTTTTTTTTAAAAAAAAAGGTGTGTTTTTTTTTTTTAAGTCCATTGCTGGAACTGCTTGATCACCACCACTTGTGGTTTCTCACTTTGTGTGCTGCTTGGTTTGTGCATCGAGTCAAGCGGATTTTTATTCTGTTTCTGCAGATGCTGATGAGAACAGTGAAAATGAACCCAAAAAAAAAAAAAAAGATGCACCAGTTGCGTCTTTTTTTTGATCTGTTGCTCTGCATTAACCATTAGAGCGCTCAGCTCCCACAGCAGGAACTCAAACCAGACACCAATTCCTGCCACGCTTCTGCCTTCCCAGAGGAATGAAGAGAGCGTCTGTATGTGTGCGGAAAACAAGGCGGCGTGCTTTACCTGTCAGCCACAGAGTAGGAGTGCCACGTCTCCAGTGTGTGCGCCGCTCTTTCCAGAGCGTACAGCTTGTAGAACAGCAGCATGTTGAGAGCCACCAGCACCACGAGACTGACGGGGACAGACAGAGAGGTCAGAGTCACCGGGTACGAACCGCAAAACAGCGAAAATGTTTCACACTGAAGCACACGGACAGCAGGAAGATAGAAACACCAACAGAACACACACAAATATTTGAGTTTGTGCTGATACAGGAAGAATCCACCGTCACATCAACACTAACACATGCAGCGTTTTGGCTCTGGTTTTTTTTTTAATTAATTAATTTATTTTTTGTTTGTTTTTTATGAATCCTCCTTAAATCTCCCCTTTTCTGGAGACAGCTGAACTCTATTTTAAGCTGCTCTCACTAACAAACACCACTGTGCTTTCAGACAGAAGAGAAATGAACCTTAAAGGCAGAGTGAATTCAGCAAGAGTCACAGTTTACACACACATCAGCTGACGTGTGATGTTAGCAAAGTGCAGTGAATGTCTTATAACAACTCTGACGCATGAGCTTCACATTCAATCTGAGTGGCCCCTGTGAAATTTAAACGGTGGATTTTTCTTGTATGTTTATGCTCAGAGGTCATATTTATGCAGCCAGTGGTGTAGCATTTTAAGCCTCTCATACGAACCTGATACAGATCCTATGCACAAGTATTGCAGAAAGGAGGGAAAAAGAGAAATAGCAAGAAAGGCATCGTGAGGCTGTTAGTAGGCAGAGATCAATTTCCAAAGTGTCTGAATGAGGAACATTCAGCAGTGCACTGAGCAGCAGAAAGCTAGTTTAATCAGAGACATACAGTCAAAGCAGGGATGTGATCAGGTCACAGTACAGAAAAGGACGTTTGCTTCACTAAAGAGAAGAAACAACTGCAAGAACACACACATGCTTTTATGTGCAGCCTGTCCTGATCGCCACTGAGTAACAGAGCAGCCAGAAAATCCATTCTTTACATAACTTTGTCTTCATTGCTGATGATTAAATAAGACTTGACATGCTGGAGTAACAGAGGGGAAGCTCATCCATAGATCCAATCAATACACAAACACACACACACACACACACACACACACTTACATGAAGCTGACGATGAGGAGGATGGTGGATATACTGTTGTGTCCACCACTGCGTGATCGCTCTCCCAGCTTCATAAACGGAGAACCTATAGGATACAGCAATGCATATTTAATATAAATATAATAACTTTATTCATACAACACTTTTACAGAGAGTGTTTACAAAGTGCTTTGACAGACGAGCAAAAAGTAGAAAATTAGATTCCCACAGAAAGCTGGACGTCAGGGCCAAAAACAATAAAATTATGGAAAACTTAAGACACAAAACACCAAAAACATAAAACTATCTATATAATAAATACTAAACAGTTATTTCCTGAGGGGGTTGCCACAGCGGGAAGTAATAAAGTAACGATGCACGGGAAGAAAACTGAACAACAGTTAAAACAATGAGATGATGGAGCCGCTGAGCAGAGGGACGATTCACTGGGGCTGAAAACAGACGCATGTCTATGGTTGAAAATCCACCAGCGTCAGCATCTGTATCCGGGCAAACTTACCAGCTTCTCTGGCGTCCCTCTCCTCTCCGACTCCTCGGTCCCCCCGGTCTCCGGCGCCCACTCCTCCTCCCTCCCTCTCTCTCCCCCTCTCACCCTGCCACCGGGAGCAGGTGCGTTTTCTGCGGCGCAGCGCCGGCGGGGTCTTGGCGGCGTCGGCGCCCACAGCTTCACCTGTGGTCACCACGGAAACTTCTGACTGCAGGAGTGTCTCCAGCTTGCACACCTCACTCTCTGAGTGGGGGAGATTTAAAAAAAAAAAAAAAAAAAAAAAAAAAAAAAAAAAGATTTTAAAACAGGAGACTGGAGGGAAATACTTCATTTCTACTAATGTGTCACAGCAGGCTTCATCACTTTCATCGTATGGATTTATATGAATTAACATTTTATTTTCAATCTATTGCTGTTCAAATTCTGCTCCTATGGCTGAAAAATTACCTCATATTAAACGAGTTGATGCAAAAACAAACACATTAAACCATAAAATAAAGCTCACAGGTTTCGGGTCGCCTGGTTTGCTAAGTCTGCTGTAGTTCACACAGAGGTTCAAACAGCTGCTTGCTCAGGTTAACCTTCATGCTCAGACCAAATCTGCTGACGGGGAGGCAGAGCCGCAGTGACGTGGAATGAACCAGGATTTTATTTCCTTTTCTTTTTTTATAGAGCAGAAATTGTTAATTGCGATAAACTCTTTCATAACCAGACATTTTATGGCTACAGTAACTTAATCAATAATTAAGTTATTGTAACAGAAACACTTCACGGTCTTTCCAATTTTATGTTTTATGTGCTTCGTGACAAATCAAAGGAAAATACACTAATGCAAAGTCAAGAGTGCTGCAGCCCACTTAAAAACCAGGAAATCGTACGTTAGCGCCGGCCTGTGAAATCTTCCAGGCTGGAAGCCTTTCTTCACTCTCATCAAAATACAGGAGGAAGTGATGCATTTCCTTGAAAATATGATTTTAAAAAAACAAACACAGGCTGTTGGCTACAAATTTCTAACACTACCCAGTCATATGTAAAGTGCTAACCCACTCACCACTGGGACACAAACTTCAACGCAAGAGCTTTAGGTCAGTAATGAGTAAATGGACTAGTTCTTATATACTACTCTGAGCACTCAAAGCACCTATACAACACTTTTACATTTACCCCATTCATATAAGCACTTCCATGATTAACTAAGCTAAGTGCTTTTTTTTTAATATTATCTAACATTCACACACATTCATGCTCCAACGCTTGCGTCGGAGAGCAACTTGGGGTTCAGTATCTTACCCAAGGATACATTGGCATGCAGCCTGGAGTAGGCAGGAATCGAACCGCCGACCTTCCGATCAGTAGGTGACCCACTCAACCTTCTGAGCTACAGTCACAAACTAAAACACCTCCTGTTAGCAGTTTGAATTCACTTTTTATATAAATACTTTTATATAATTATGTACCTGTGAGTAATTTCAAACTGAATTTCTGCTATCACTGCAGCCCCCCCTGCAGTATCTTCACAGCCCACCTACACTGTGGGAACCACTGCACTGATGTGTTGTGCAGCAACTTACATGCTTAAATCATAGCTAGAAAAACCTGCAGAGCTGCACAGCGTTGCTCACACCCACTTGTTCTGTATGCAGATTAACTAAAAAGATGGAGAGAAGCACTGAACTGTAACTGACATCTGCAGCTGTCCTTTCATTTTCCTGATGTTCTTCCAGGGAATTTTTTTTCCTGCTACATTAATATGAAAAGAAAAAAAAAAACCTAAATGTGTATTGTTCATCTCTTTAACGTAAAAGTTCTCTAGGTTGGGTTTGCTTTTTGTTTAGTGGGTTCTGTATTTTTTTGTTTCAATATAAACTAAATGGATCCAGTTTCTCTTATCAAAATTATCACGGTACAGGAAAAAAGTGTGCATCTGCCCACGACTACAGGCTCGAGCTTGTGACGGTGTGGAAGAATGTAAATCTGAACATTAGCTGTAACTGCCTGGATTTGATTTAGCCGAGGACAGTATGTGGCACACCTAAACATCAACGCCAGTCATCACACAAGCAGAAAATTATTAATGAACCATGTCCTTTGTGCTTTCATTCATTCATCTTCTGATGATTCACTTAATTTAACTCTCCATCATCAGTTTTACTTTCCTTATTAAGATCTTTACAAGTAATAATGAGCTTTAAGATGAGTTCAGGATCAAAAAATAGGTCAGAAAAAGAAAAAGAACAGTAAGCAGGTGAAGTTTAAATGCCACAGCTTTGTTTCATTAGTTCAGCTTCTTTATAAAATGTCACCATTTCAATTTGAAAATTACAAAACTGATAAAAGGACTCCAAAACAAAATTTTAAACCAAACAAAACTATACTGATTTACTCATTTCTAATCCTGTCCATCCTGATCACTCATCTCCAGCTCCGCCTCCTGTCTCCATCAGCAGGTCTCACCACCATCTTTAAACCTTCCCTTTCACTCTTGCTGCTACAAATCACCCCTGACACTTGTACCCACCCACTTGTGCACTGTTGCTTTGGCAGGTATTTAAACTCATCTAACTTCACTACCTCTCCTCCTTGTATCATCTTTTTTTTTTGTTGCAAAAATAAAGAATATTAGTTAACTGACTTCATTCTAACGATCCTCCAAGGAGCTACATACAGTACCATCACAGTCCACTAGGGGGCTGTGGAGAATCACTGCAGTAGACAGAAAACCTCTGGCATTAAATTGCACAACACATTTAAAGCAAAAATAAATAAATAAACAAATAATAAATATGATCTATGCTAATTTAATTTAATCTAATTTGTCAGAAAGTTCAATAAACAGTCTATTAAAAAAATTCTAGCAATTATTTCATGGTCCACGCTTTATTAAAGCTTTATCTGTTTAAAGAACCTGAAGTTGTTAATTTTATCTGTCAAAATGAAGTGCAGATAAAGGACTAGAACTTACAGCCACAGTAAAGCTTACAAGCCACATTGATCCACCATATCTCTGATCTGCAGAGGAAGCATTTTTTTTTTCCTTTTAAAATCAAGCATTTCCTGTTTATGCAGTTTCTCTTCTGCTCAGCTGTTTAGAAAAGTCAGGTTAGACGCCGCGGATCGGCTCAGCTCCTGTCACTCACCCATGTGTTTGTAGTACTCTTCGATGCCGCTCCAGGTGTTCTTTTCAATAAGTGCTTTCACCAGGCTCCACGGCTGCTTCCTGTAGCAGATGTCAGAGGAAACTCTGGGCAGAGGAGAAGCAAAGGCGCACTTTAAAACATGCACATTTTCATGCATCATTTTTACTATTTGAAAAGAAAAACACTGTTTAGGTTTTAAGATTTAATCCTCATGTTCATTTCAACCTGCATTGCATCACTCAGGCAATAATAAGGACTTTTCTCAGTTAATAATTTCATAAATAACTTCAATAAATTAGTGAGCCAGCATGTTTCAGTGATCCTGCTCCAAGTTGAGGAAATGATGCAATAATTTACTATAACTGAAGGAGCGAGCCCTAAGATTTGGAGGATGTTAAAACCCAGAAAATGGTGTGAAAAATTTTTGCTACTGTTTCAAAGTTAAACGTCATGTTTCCTTGAAGCAGCAGGCGAAGCGGGGCCACAGTGTGCAACGGGCGTGTCAGAGGTATTCAGTGAAATGGATACATTTTAACCACCTACTGACCACACATGGTGATATGACTCGACATTTTACCCAGAATGCACTTTCTGAGAAGCAGAAAGCAGATCAAACGTCCAAGATACAAACGCAGGTTTCTGTTCCTCAACATTATGATGCAGTTTTGCTGCTGAAACCAGAACAATGCTCAAAGTTGGTCATGGACTTGCATTTAAAATGACTTAGTGTGAATTTGATTATTATATTATTATTCTAGTAAGATTTTAAGATTGAATGAATCAGGATTAACTCATGCGCTTCACATAAATGGGGATATTGACTAATATTCAGTTACCGTAATCATTACTTTTTCTAACACTCATCTCTGCTGTTGCGTTTATGGACCTGTTGACATTTGCATTTTGAAGAATCACATCTTATGTTGCATTTAGGTGACTTCATCTTTCTAGCAGGGAGGAAAACAGACTTTTATGGGAGAGCCTGTTGTAACTGCAGCTGAACTCTTATCTCCTTTAAGAATCTCATTACCTGCTCCTACATTATGCTAGTTTTTATAATCTAAATTGATTTTTAAAACTTGCCCACTTCAGTTAGATGAATGGAAGTTATGAATTTTTGAAATGAACTTACATTAAAAAAAAAAAAAAAAATCATTAGATGCTCTTGATTGGATTGCTATCTAATCACAGAGTGGACCATTATCAGCCAATGTATCGTAAAGTCAACAGTCAAACCACCTCTGAGTCAGCAGCATTCATTATTCATTAAGGCGCCTGCCTGTCAGAGTACAGCTGCTAGTTTAATCTAGCAAACATTACCACTTCTGTAAGTAAAATAAACTCAGCATACATGTGGATCTCAAGTGTGTTTCTTTAGCTCTCCACTTGTTTGCTCAGCTATGACATAGTGTGAGCTTTAAGTGAAAGCTGGGTTACCTCCATGAGTTCACAAACCCACCTCAGTCGGCTCTTATGTTTGTTGATGGACGTGATGCAGTATCTGTGGATGGTGTAGAAGTAGTCCTGGTATGGGATGCCTGAGGTGATGACCTCTGAGTCCACCACGTAGCACTCGCCCCGGGCACTGTTTTTATGCAGCGTCTGTGAACAGGAAGAAAGTAGTGGGCTGTTATTGGAAGGCAAAATCCCTGTTTTTCCTCCAGGCTGCAAACTAAAGGCTGAAAATGAAACCAACGCAGAAGTGCAGTTCCACTAATGGCCTCCAGGAGCTGGCTCCAAAAGCAAGACAATTCCCACAATGTTCTCACAATGTTCAACTTTAAAGGGGAAGCAAGCATGTTTACAGCTATGAATGTGAACTGCTACAAAAACCTATTTGCACTCTGATAACCTACCACTCAACCCTCTCATCTATATACTTGTAGCTTTTAAAAACAAACTAAAACAAACAAGCAAACAAAAAAAACATTCTTAGCCAACAGTCTACCCGAGTCAGCTCTTGTGTTCCAAAATGCAAACCCACAAACCCACGGGTGACGTCATGGTAGCTGCGCCTGCTATTTGTACTCTGTGGTTTCCCTTTGATTTATCAACAAAACCATCGAGCGCTCTTTGAGCTTATTGCGTTTTTTTTGACTAATACTCCTGCAAGTTTCCCATGCTGGGAGTTCACTGCTCCAAAAAAATTAAAGGAACATTTAAAAAAGTATGTCTGTGTAGATTTTGAGTCATCCAGGTCGCTGTAGCCTCAAAGAAGGCAACTGGATTAAATGTTTTGAAGACATTTCACTTCTCAGCCAAGAGGCTTCTTCAGTTCTGAAACGAGAAGGTGGAGAGTCCCGGGTATTTACCCCCAGTGGAGGAGGTCGTTGACCCACTGCTGATCATGTGCATCATCACAGCCAAGGTGTGAAACAGGCATGGGTCATTACCACCAAGGGTTTTGTGTGAAATCACGTGACTTATTGAGGTCACCTGAAGTAAGGCGCGGGTGGGGGTCGAGGCGCCTCGGAAAGGACCTCAAGACTCCATCACAGGCGGCTGACAGCTGGGGTCACTCGTTCACAGTGGACATAGATGCTTCTTTTACTTCTCTTTCAAATCATCTGCCTTCCTGGTTCAAAATGTGAACACCAGCATCTTGGTAAGCGTCCTTCATCCTTTAGGTGCAGATGTACAGCTGAGTCTTGTCCTTGTCGAGGTGGCCCTTCCATGCTGTGCCATGTGTTTGTGGAAAAACCATACGGTCACTCCAGTGTAGCGGGCTGAGCACACCTCACTGCAGTGCACAGCACAGGGCTCCAGTGGTGGACCTGCCAATTCTGGTATTCTATGGCAAATCAGCTTTCACGGTGCTGAGGAGTGAGCACAGGGCCCATTAGAGGATGTCATGAAGTCTGTTTCTGATTGTTTGGTCAGAGACATTCACACCAGTGGCTGCTGGAGGTCATTTTGTAGAGATTCAATTCAATTCAATTCAATTCAATTTTATTTATATAGCGCCAAATCACAACAAACTGTCGCCTCAAGGCGCTTTGTATTGTGGGTAAAGACCCTACAATAATACAGAGAAAACCCAACAGTCAAAACGACCCCCTATGAGCAGCACTTGGCGACAGTGGAAAGGAAAAACTCCCTTTTAACAGGAAGAAACCTCCAGCAGAACCAGGCTCAGGGAGGGGCAGTCATCTGCCGCGACCGGTTGGGCTGAGGGGAGAGAAAGACATGCTGTGGAAGAGAGCCAGAGATTAATATCAATTAATGATTAAATGCAGAGTGGAGTATAAACAAAGTAAATAAGGTGAATGAGAAACAGTGCATTATGTGAACCCCCCAGCAGACTAGGCCTATAGCAGCATAACTAAGGGATGGTTCAGGGTCACCTGATCCAGCCCTAACTATAAGCTTTATCATAAAGGAAAGTTTTAAGCCTAATCTTAAAAATAGAGAGGGTGTCTGTCTCCTGAATCCAAGCTGGAAGCTGGTTCCACAGAAGAGGCGCCTGAAAGCTGAAGGCTCTGCCTCCCATTCTACTCTTAAGTATCCGAGGAACCACAAGTAAGCCTGCAGTCTGAGAGTGAAGTGCTCTGTTGGGGTGATATGGTACTATGAGGTCTTTGAGATAAGATGGTGCCTGATTATTCAAGACCTTGTATGTGAGGAGAAGAATTTTAAATTCTATTCTAGATTTAACAGGGAGCCAATGAAGAGAAGCCAATATGGGAGAAATATGCTCTCTCTTTCTAGTCCCTGTCAGTACTCTAGCTGCAGCATTTTGGATCAGCTGAAGGCTTTTCAGGGAGCTTTTAGGACAGCCTGATAATAATGAATTACAATAATCCAGCCTAGAAGTAATAAATGCATGAATGAGCTTTTCAGCATCACTCTGAGAAAGGATGTTTCTAATTTCAGAAATATTGCGCAAATGCAAAAAAGCGGTCCTACATATTTGTTTAATATGTGCATTGAAGGACATATCCTGGTCAAAAATGACTCCAAGATTTCTCACAGTGTTACTGGAGGCCAAAGTAATGCCATCCAGAGTAAGTATCTGGTTAGACACCATGTTTCTAAGATTTGTGGGGCCGAGAACAAGAATTTCAGTTTTATCTGAATTTAGAAGCAGGAAATTAGAGGTCATCCAGGCCTTAATGTCTTTAAGACATTCCTGCAGTTTAATTAATTGATGTGTGTCATCTGGCTTCATTGATAGGTAAAGCGGAGTATCACCTGCATAACAATGGAAATTGATGCAGTGCTTTCTAATAATACTGCCTAAGGGAAGCATGTATACCGTATTTTCCGGAGTATAAGTCGCACTTTTTTTCATAGTTTGGCTGGGGGTGCGACCTATACTCCGGAGCGACGTATATGTGACATTTATAACACATGAACCAAAATACTCCAGCCACTTGACATCTCCGTGAACTGCAGCTTTAAGGCAGTCTTGCGTAACCTGTGGGCGCAGTGGATGATGGATGGAGAGCACAGCTTAACGGCAACTGGGAGAATGCGCCACCCAACTTTCCTGGAAGTCATTGGATGGATCAAGAAAACATGGGCTTCAGTGACAAACCATCCTGTTGGGATTCAGAAAGGCTGGAATAATTGGAACTGCAGCTGACAACGAGTCTGACTAACGTGACACAGAAGAGGAAGCAGCGCTTCGTCTACGGAGTGTACGGAATTGTTTAGAAGTGACACCGAGGATGAAGAATTCAATGGATTGATGGTTTGGTTAACTTGTTAGTATGTTCTTTATGCTATGGTTATCTGAATAACTTAATGTTACGTTAACATACCGAACACGTGTTCGTTGTGCGTCATGTAGCTGAATGTGTTACGTTAGCATAACGTAGGCGTAACAGTGTTCGTCCTGTTCTTTAATCCATTATTATTTTAAATTGCCGTTCAAGATGGAATTTCTGCTCTGGGTCTCGGATTCTATCAACCCCCCCCCCCCAAAAAAAGTGCGACTTATAGTCCAGTGCGACCTATATATGTTTTTTTCTTCTTTATTATGCATTTTTTGGCTGGTGCGACCTATACTCCGGAGCGACGTATAGTCCGAAAAATACGGTAATGTAAATAAAATTGGTCCTAGCACAGAACCCTGTGGAACTCCATAATTAACCTTAGTGTGTGAAGAAGACTCCCCATTTACATGAACAAATTGGAGTCTATGAGATAAATATGATTCAAACCACTGCAGTGCAGTACCTTTAATACCTATAGCAAGCTCTAATCTCTGTAATAAAATGTTATGGTCAACAGTATCAAAAGCTGCACTGAGGTCCAACAGGACAAGAACAGAGATGAGTCCACTGTCAGAGGCTCTAAGAAGATCATTTGTAACCTTCACTAATGCTGTTTCTGTACTGTGATGAATTCTGAAACCTGACTGAAACTCTTCAAATAAACCGTTCCTCTGCAGATGATCAGTTAGCTGTTTTACAACTACTCTTTCAAGAATCTTTGAGAGAAAAGGAAGGTTGGAGATTGGCCTATAATTAGCTAAGACAGCTGGGTCAAGTGATGGCTTTTTAAGCAGAGGTTTAATTACAGCCACCTTGAAGGTCTGTGGTACATAGCCAACTAATAAAGACTGATTGATCATTTTTAAGATTGAAGCATCAATAATTGGAAAGACTTCTTTGAACAGTCTAGTAGGAATGGGATCTAATAAACATGTTGCTGGTTTGGAGGAAGTAACTATTGAAGTTAACTCTGAAAGATCAACTGGAGCAAAAGAGTCAAAACAAATACCAGCAGTGCTGAAAGCAGCCGAACATGAAGAATAATCTTTGAGATGGTTATGAATAATTTTTTCTCGAATGTCTAAAATTTTATTTGTAAAGAAATCCATGAAGTCACTTCTAGTTAACGTGAAAGGAATACTCGGCTCTAAAGAGATCTGCTCATCCTGTTCCTCCTTGCACAAAAGAGCAGATACCAGTCCTGCTGATGGGTAAAGGACCTTCTACGGCCCTGTCCAGCTCTCCTAGCGTAACTGCCTGTCTCCTAGAATCTCCTCCATGCTCTTCAGAGTGTGCTGGGAGACACTGCAAACTTTCTGGCAATGGCACACATTGATGTGCCATCCTGGAGGAGCTGGACTACCTGTGCAACCTCTGTAGGGTCCAGGTATCACTTCATGTTGCCAGTAGTGACACTGACCCCAGCCAAATGCAAAATAATCAGAAAAGATGAGGAGGGAAAAAATGTGAGTGACCTCCAGCTATAAAACCATTCCTGTTTTGGGGGTTGTCTCATTGTTGCCCCTCTTGTGCACCTCTGGTTAATTTCATGAACACCAAAGCAGCTGAAACTGATTAACGACCTCCTCTGCTACTAAACTAACCAGATCAATATCTCAGAAGTTTAACTGAGTTGATGCTAAACTCTGATTAGAAAGTGTTTAATTTTTTTGAGCAGTGCACATTTAGATAATTTTCAGAGGAAAAGGAATCAATATCATGACTTCTAGTATCCAAGACTGGTGAGCTACCAGACACTAGAGTACTCTCTCAGAGCAGTTATGCAGTTAGTTATTACCCTCTTTAAAAATATAGTAATCGTACCACCACCAACATCACAGTAATGAAATTAAAGTGCACCTATTCCGCTTTTCTTTATTTTGTCACGTACAGTCATGAAAAAAAGAACGTTTTCCTTGGACTCTGCAGTCCTGTGAAAAACTAAATACATCCCATTAGAATCTTGTAAGACCCCACTGAGCAGCAATAACTTAAAGCAATGGGTGCTCTGTATAACTGTCAGTCTCTCATATCATTGTGGACCGATTTTAGCCTACTCCTCTATACAACGTTGCTTCAGTTCATTGAGGCTGGCATTTGTTTATGCACAGCTCTATTAAGGTCCCATCCCAGCATTTCAGTCAGTTTGAAGTCTGGATTTTGGCTGGAGAAAAAAAAAAAAAGCTGCTGCAACATTTGCAGCCATGCTTGGGCTCATTGTCCTGCAGCATGACCCAGCTTGGGCCAAGCTTTAGCTGTCAGATGGCCTTACATCTGACTCTAGATACTTTGGTCCTGTGGCTGCAAAACAAACCCAGATCATCAGCCCTCCACCACCGTGGCTGACAGTTGGTATGAGGTGTTTGGTTTTCACCAAACATGGTGCTGTGCATTATGACCAAAACATCTACACTTGGGTCTCATCCGTCCAAAGGACATTTTTCCAGACAAGCAAACTGCTGAAACCTCGGCTAATAATCATTTTATTAAGTGCATGAGCAGCATAAAGGTGTACTTATTTTTTCCACAGTTTCTCACCATGGTGGATTTTCATATTAAACAAGGTCAAAATATGTATAAGTAATCCCTGTGAGTCAAAAGCTCTGAATCCTCCAAATGTTCATATGTCAGAGAGCGGACATCCATATCTGGTCATCTCGGGCGCAAAACTGCAGCTAATAAAGAGGGAGGAACAAAAATTAGAGGATGCACGAAGGCTCAGTACAGGATGAATGAGCTGTGAATCATGCAAAGCTACTCTAATAGAGTCCAAGAACAAATATGAAATGGAAATGAGCAGAATATGTCGAATTAAATGTAGAAGCTGAATTGATCCAAAATTATTAAAATGGAATGACTCGCTTCAAGTACTAAAATCTGCTCTTGAATCTCAACTGGACTGAATTAGAACTAATAAAAAGCATCAATACAAAATAAAACCTCCTTCAAGTTCAGATTAAATGAGCACATTCTGTCTATCCTGTGAGCTAAAGAACAAAGTTTAAAAAGGCCAGCGTATGCCGAGGACTGACCTGCGTCTCCACCACAGGGGCGGTCTTGGGGCCGAGGGGGTTGTTGAGGGCGATGGTGTAGCTGAGCACGCGGCTGGTGTTCCCACTGCTGCTGTCCTGCTGCCATTCACCCACCGTCAGGTCTGAAAGGGATGGAGAAACAAAGAGACCATGAGCGACTCGAGGGGGAGAACAAGAGCCACAAGAAGTCCTGAGAGATTCAGTAAAAATGGGAGAGGGATAAAAAGAACATGAGAGGCTCAGAATTTATGAATGAAAAGGAAAGAGAGCTAGAGGCTTAGAGAGAGTGAGGAGCGAGAGAGAGTCAATGCACGCTCCCTCACACAAAGAAAGGAAGAAATGCCCCAATTAGGACTACAAAATGTCCCTGAGTGAGCTGGGCCTCCAACTGGGACAGCCAGTGGCTAGATCAGCCTCACAGCTTCACTTTCATGTCAGCTTCACAGAGGAACGTCTAAAATATACACTGAATATATGCACAGGCAACTCTGAGTGCTAGTTTATCAAGTAGCACAATGCAGTGAGCTACAGTGGCCTCTGGGAGGGACATTTGTATTTATCAGCAGCTTTAAGTCATACAAATACTTTCCCAAACGACAACATCCCCAAAATCTTATTTCCACAGGTGCATTTGCAGGTAAATCTGTTTTATTTTAATTTCACAAACGTTGCAGCAACAAAAATAGACACCAGCAGATAAAAAAAAAAAAAAAATCAGCAGCAAACTAAGAATAAGAGTAAAGGAATCTATCTACAGCAAGCAGCAGAACAAACTGAAGCTTAACTGACAGCGTCTCGACAGGAAAAACTCGCTCAGCCACATTTAATCTCCTGCAACAAGTTCATGCAGGTTCTGTGGAGGTTGGTGAAATTAATTTTGGGCAGCATAAGAGGATGAACGGTTACACAGCAAGAGGAGGAACTCAGAGTACGACTAAGCAGCTGATTTAACTTTCCTTTTGCCTCGACAAATAAGCCCAAATTCACTCTGTGTGACTGTAGCAAATTCAGTTCAGTTCATCTTTATTTATTTAGGTTGTTTCCATTTGAAGTGTACATAAAGATCCTGGAAATACACCTAAATAAAAAGAATGAGTCATTAGCCATGACTCAAAGCGCAGAGGTGTGTATTTAACCTACCAGTGAAGTGTCGCTGGGAGAAGAGGTGCTGGATGAAGTGTGTATCAGCAGAGAAGAGCAGGTCATGCAGCTTGTCCACACTCATGCGGACCGCTTTGTTGATGAGCAGCCGCCCGCTAAGGTTAGCGCAGAACGCCTCCACTTCACCTGAAGGTCCAAAGAAAGGTTTAAAAAGAAGAAAAATACATTCAATTTGTTTTGATGTTTGATTTTCTTTCCATCTTAATTTTGACCACAAAGTACCTCCACACAAGAAGCTATGTGATTGGTTTGCTTTGTTCGTTAGCAGCTACTCAAAATGCTTTGAATAGATATGCAGGACAATTTCACCAGAAGTAGAGCAAACTTAGAAACCTAACTTCAGGAGTAGATCCAGATGTGGATCCCGGACAGGAGATTATGTGTGTGCAGTGAGAGCCAAAAGCTCTGGCTTCAGACTGCTCTCTTGTTGCATGTTTTTTTTTTTTTTTTCTTCTATCATTGGATCTGTTTGTTTCATACAAAGGATATCAATATGACCATATGATCATCTCAGGCACAGAAGGCCCACCCACAGCCAATCAGAAGTAGAACAGCCTAAAGGGGGACTGCACTAAGCCCCAGTATAAGATAAATAAGCATGATTTTGAACTGTGAATCATGCAAAGCTACTCTAGTAGAGTCCAGGCATAAAGAAATGTGAAGCTGAAGCTCAGAATGAGCAGACTGCCTTTACTTTAAATGTCTAAGCTTCAGGCCACCAAAACATTTTCAGTTTGGAGGCGATTTCACATCAGTCATCTGATCAGGGATGTTTTTCGGTTTAGTTCAGGTCAAATTTAGCCAAAGTGAGACAAATTACTGCATGTTAATAATTAAAAAATCCTTCCCTGCAATTATTGCTGATGTGGAAGAAAGAAGACATGGAAGCAATGAAGCAGAAAGTTCATGCTCGGAGATCAGGAGGAAAGGAAACCACTTCAATAACCTTTAGTACCCGCATAAAGTTACTTCTGAGCCATATTAAAGCTAAAAACTTGACGAGATCATCTATAAGGAGGTTATCAAAATTAGTTTTAAGGTTAAATTAATACTGATTAACTCATTCAGTTAATATATTTTCCAAATTTCAAATTAAACATTGCTTTAAAAAATTGAATTGTTTGCTTTTCCAATCTTCCTTATCCCTGCTGGGCTCTTGTGATCTCTTCACCCAAACAGCACTCACTCTCTTCCTGTGTGTCAGAGGAGTTGCTGGGGTCTGTGGGCAGGTCGTCATCGTTGGTGATGTCCAGTGACGAGAGGTTTCCCAGACTGGCGGTCGGTGGGGGCAGCATGTGATTGGCTGACTCAGGCAAGCTATCCCCTCCCTCTTCCAGATTCTGATGTATGAGGAGGGGGATGGGGAGGGGAAAAAAAAAAAAAAAAAAAAAAAGAGGACATGAGAGGACAGTTAGCGAGGGGTTTGCAGGGAGATCACCCCATTGTCATATGACTTCAGAGGCCTCACAGCGAGGCTGGCCTCGTGCTGATGCGGCCTGGGCAGGCATACCACCGTAGCCATCCAATTAATGTGAAACCGGCACAGCGTTGACACAGCGCTCCGTTTATTCACCGAGTTTGGTCTGTCAGCATCGAGATAAAGGCTGTAGGGAAAACAACCACAGCAGCTGCTTTTGAGCTGATTGGACAGAGCCGAGCAGAGCAACTGCACACATATTTCCCACCAACTGTTTGTTGCCTAGCAATATTATCAAAATCACTTAAGTCTTTTTCTCCTGAACGTGCTCAGAAGTGTAGATGCAATTCTCTCCCTTCCATAAAAGCACAATAAATGGTTTGAAACTAATTATTTACTTTGGTCATCATCAGAAATTCACACACTTATCAGGCAACTGTCGCTATCAGCCAATACTGGCCTTGTTAACTGCCCTCTAGCCTACTGCAAATATGACAGATCAATCAAACTTTATTTGTATAGCTATGCTTGTGCAAGCTAGAGCCGTTCAAAGTGCTCCACAGAAGACTGAAGAACAAATGTCATAAAACTGAATAAAGGCAAAAATCTGATTAGCAAATAATTAAAAAAATAGAATAAAATATACAACATAGATACATTGAAAGTAGTTTGATAAAATAAATGAAATTTAAAAAAAAAAAAAATTACAACTCAAAACAGGCAATGTGAGATGCCAATCAAAAACAGGATGTTAATCTGCTGCATCGCGTTAATCCTGTCCCATTAATCGGTTTTTAGAAGTGGGATCCAGTTACATAAATTTGTATGATTGGATTTGCTGAGACTTTAGAACAAATAAACAGAATGAAGTTAACCTGGTACCCGTTACCCTAAAAGCATCTTATGCTGCTGTGAATCCTGCAGGCCAAATATGACTTTTTCATTTTTGTTGTTTTGCTGATATTTAAGTCAGTGCTTTACAAAACTCACACACACACACACACTAAAGCCAGAGCACACGAGGCACCATTTGATACCTGAGTTTTGTTTACATTTTTGTTTACAAAATGTCATCAGCCAACCTGCCTTTAGCGTCAGCTGATATCAAATATATTCACAACTACAGATTCAAAAGATTCAGTTTCAACGCGCAGAGCACAGATCAACTGTCCCTGCTTCAGCAGCACTCCAAGCATCGCAGGCATTTAGTTTTCCCTCCATTTAAGTCCAAAGGTACAGCAGCAAAGGTACAATCGTTTAAACTCTCAGGGGTCTCAGTTTCTGTTCGATTTTGAGGACTGAAGGAATGTTTGGATCTGGAAATGGTAGATAACAAGTACGTAGCTAAATGTGAAGAACACTCACAAAAGAGGCAGCAGCAGAGGCCAGGGCGGAGACTGAGACGGAGGCGATGGTGGGAGTGGTGGATGTCAGGGAGCTGTGTGAGCTGGGTGGGCTGGGTTCGAGGGGCTCAGAGCTGAGCCTGCTTCCCGATGAGGAGGGCACCTCTACGGGCAGACAAGAGGCGGACGAAGGTGGAGAGGATCCGCTGAGGCTGGCAGCTGAAGGAGAACTGGCTGGACCGCAGGGTACCAGAGGAGGTGGAGAGCTGCCCGTGGAGGGAACAGATACTGAGCTGAGGTCTAACAGGTCTGTGACCGACCCCGACTCCTCTCCTGGCCTGGAGAGTGAGTGAGAGCGAGAGCAAAGTTACAGTGAGAGAAAGAGCAAAATGTCTGTTAGAGAACAACGCAGAGTCTTCTTGTTTGGTCAGAAACGCAGCACACTGACCCCTGAAGCTACATGTATGCATGTATAAATGTTGACTATGGCTGCATTTCCAAATCTAATAAGCATGTATTTTACAGCTTCTTCTATTTAAGCTAATAACCACAATTAAATAACTATTACAGCATCTGCCAATCTCCTTTTGCAACACAAACTAATTAATTATACATATAACCAGCACTTAAATCACACTGACAATGATTTATATTGTGTATTTTTATTAGAGTGGGGAATGTACAAATACATCAGTTATCTGAACCCAGCAAACCACCACTGGATTTAAAAGACATGTTTTATAAAATGAAAAACATTATACCTCTGCTGAAAAAAAAAAAAGAAGTCTCCTTTGAGCCATGGTTGTTTCATTTCTACTGAGGGGCGGGGCTTTACTTTGCAGTGAAAAATGAGCAGTAAAAATGTGGCAGGAGGAATAAAAATGCCCAGAAGCTACTTGGGTTTCAAAGAGGTGAGACTCAAATAAAAGGCAAATTTACAACCATATTATGTCGTTATTTATGGACACTCACAGTAGGCCGTTCATGTGTTCAGCAGTGGGGGAGACGTAGTCGTCATCTTCGCTCGTGAGGCCCAGCTCGGTGCCGTAACACTGGTGCACAATGTGCCACAGCTCTTTGGGGGACAGAGACTGCCAAAACAAGCACACAACTCTTACTTCTTCAGTTCAGGATCCAGCTGAGTTACACATATTTAACCTCACATGCTGCTGCATGTTTCACACGGCAGCTCTTTGACTTGTTGGACGGTAAGTGTAGAAACAGTTGCTGCAGGTGGTGATTTGTGTGACAGCCAAAATATATTGATGTGCATTCATTAGTCTGGGATGCCTCTGTTCACTGTGCAGCAGACTATGAGAGTTTTTATTGATTCTTAATGCACCTTGAATTTCAGCTGCTGTTTATTTGTAGAACACCACAGTTATGATAAAATTATCACACTAGAGCTTACTTCAGAGAAAATATGAGAATAAATGAAACCACTTTTTTCCCCTTGCTGTAAGATTTTGAAAGTTTTGTGCTGTCACAATTTAAGTCATGTGACCAGCGTGTTGCTCCAGAGGGCAAAACCCCTTTCTCCAACTCTGTGGCCAGCAGCAGCCACCTCATTTTTCCATCTGTTTCAAGTCACAAATATCCAGATTAAATCGCAAGAAAACAAACAAGATGCGCAAATGCTTGTGAGTGCTTGTGAGAGCGCACACCACAGTAAAAACAGCTGCAGCCACGAGGAGCTTAAATAAAAGCAGACTCCTCGAGCGATGATCGGGATGTGTCAATACTGCTGCTGTTTGAAAGGTCAGCGAGATTAAGGGCCAATCAGCTAAAGATAATTAGGCAGTGATATTCTGACATAAATACATAGATCCAATCCAACTTTTATTCCTACTAGAGATACAGTCATATCAGCTGTTCCTGGCTCTGTTGCCAGCAAATAAGCTATCAGTGGCCTACATTTATTGTCTGCATCACACCAGTGATACAGTGATTCTTTGTGGTTACATGATCAAAAATTGCGGGATGAACTATTAAAACATCATTTTCCTGTTTTAAAGACGATTTATTCTTTTCCCTGTAACAAAAGGGGAAAATGAGAAAATAAAACAGCAGCATGGTGTTGGCTGACGGCCAGATTTCTTATTTTAACATAAGTAGTGGCACAGAATTAATAAACTGGTGCATCCCCATTTCCAGGTTTTAAATGAAGCATAACATGAAAAGCTGAGCAGGAGGAGGGGATTGGCGCAGTTTGGCCACAGCAACTGTATGACAGGCGTGTGTGGAAAAGTGTCTTCACCTAGGCCAAACTCCATGCTCTGTTAAGGATTTATAACAGGAATTCATTCTAAACAATAACTATGTGCTATAAATGTAGTTAAACCCCAACAGAAACTTCCATTTATGGACAAGAAGCAGCTGGTTGTGGTGGTTTAAGGTGATCCTATCAGGAAGCCGCTGTTTGCGTGCTGTAAAGCAGTTTGGGATGCTGTGACACAGCAAATACTCATACAAAGGTTTTCTACTGCCACTGAAAATCTAAAACAAAAGACACCGTATCTATTTTCTCAGACCTCTGCATTGAAAACACTGTGAAAACTGCCAGAAGAAAAACATTTTACCCCAAGAAATGTACGTTTTTGGACTAAAGCTTCAAAGAGGCCCATTCATTCTGGACGATCTTGTGAGCACTCCTTATCGAACCAGAGGTCCAGACAGAGAGAGAGAGACGACTGAATATTTAGCTGTTCTTTGAGTTAATCAAGCACATTAGCAATAAAGCAAATTTAGTTTACCATCAATAACTATTCTTCAAATCTACCAGTTTTTGCAGGAGAAACAGTAGCAACCATTATTTTCTTTTCCATGTGAGTTAATACTAAGCTCTGTTTCTGCACACACACTCAGAGCAGAAAAGTCAGCAGATAACAGTAATTTAAACTGTGCTCTCAGCCCTGTATTTATGGCCGTCCGCTGCTTAGACTCCCTGTTCTATTCTGAGATGCTAACTACTGGCTGCGCGACAACACTCAGCGGCATAAACCGGTGGGAGGGTGGGAGAGGAGGCCGTACCTTGTCCAGCAGTGCATTCTGCCACAGGCGGAAAATCATCATGAAGCTGCGATCCCTTGCGCCGAAAGATGTGAAGAAATGCTGAGAGGATGAATATGAATGGAACAGGAAGAAGGGAAGGAAGAAAAAAGGGAGAGAGAATAAAAACGTGAGAGTGGGTTTGATGAATGGTTTCCCTCTGTTTGTCTTGTCACGGTCGGTGGAGATGGAGTCGAGTCAGCTCGTTTCATAATGCTTCTCTAGCAGTTTGAAGTAAACCGTATCAACAGCTGACACTATCCAAGCTTTCAACAGCAGCAGTTTAGCTGCTGCACACATAAACCAAAGTCTGTCTTTTACTACGTGTCTCTGACCTTCTCATTGTCAGTGCTGATCTGGATGGCGTTCGGGATGAGCTTGGCAGTTTTCTCCTTGGTCATAGAGGTAACATCTTTCAGCTGGATGGTGATCTGAATGCACAAGCAGAGAAGAGAGAGAGATTTACAGCGTGCACATCTCTTATCTCACAGAAGACATCTTTATTGGTCTGGAAACAAATCAATTCTTATCAGATTGCAGGTGTGATATTAACCAGATTACAGAAGGCGTGTGTTTGACTGCGCATGTGTCAGTGTGTACACAGTGTCGCTTACAGTGGTTTCCCAACGGAAGATGTTGCTGTAGAAACAGAGCCAATTCTCTGACAGATAAAGGCGTCCCTGCAGGAGAATATCCTTCTGCAGAGCACAGGAGTAGTCTGAGAAGAGAAGAGAAAGTGCTATTTTATACCTGCCACAAAATGATTGCACAGATGACATTGCTTGTCTTTTAGGAATGGTGCTCATTTATCATGTGGAGAGCCCACAGTACAACAGGCTCATGTCTGGTGGTCAGTGAAAAAAGCAGGAGTTGATAATGCAGCAGCAGCAGCAGCAGCAAACAAGACTCAAAGACTGAAGCGTCTGGCATAGTAATGCTTTGTTTGTCCAAAGTGCAAATCAGAGCTTTGCAAACCTACGTCTGTGTGTGTATTAACACCTGGGGTGACAAAAGTATTTGGAACACTCAGCAATATTCAGCAATGTGGGCTACTCCTGTTTATGTTTCTCATACTGTTTGTCCTTCAGAGAAGACAGAAGCCATAGAAGACAAAGAATTCTTTGTAGTGAAGTGAAACTCTGTTTCACTTCACTGCCACCGTTTGTGCTTCTCATGCTGCGCTTTTTGATCTTTGATGGTTTTAATCGCAGTCTTCCTCTTTGTGGTGAACTTGTGTCACTTCCTTTCTGTTCCAGCAAACTTTTGAACCAATTGGTGTTCAACCTACAAACTGTTAACTGCCAGGGCTGTGTGCTGCTGGCTATATGAACTGTGTTCATGTGTGTCTCCGTATGCTGAATCTGGATAGTCTCTCTCTCAAGAGTAGCCAAAGAGCTGATCAAATAGAAACCAATGCAGAACCATAAATTGCACCTCAACAGCCCCTTTATTTATACCTGTGTAACATTGTTGCTTTACTGATTTAATGCAGGATTAAACTTTTAATTGCCATTAATCATACATCCAACATCTGCTCCTTATCTGGGTCTGGTTCACAAGGGCAACATATAAAGAGAATTCCACACCCCACCTCCCACCGGGCCACCTCCCTCAGCTTGTGTGTTCCCGAGCCAACCAAGAGACATAATCTCTCCAGTGTGTGTGCTGGGTCTGCCTTGGGGCCTCTTCCAATCTGGAAACACCTGCCTCACCAAGGAGGAGGCATCCAACATGTATCCCAGTCTGATGCCCAAACCACCTCAACTTGCTTCTTTCAGTGTGAGGCAGCAGCTCTACACTGAGCTCAAACCAAACTCCTCACCCTCTCTCTGAGGCTGAGTCCAGATAGCCCCCAGAGGAAGTGGATTTCTGCTGCTTTCATCTGTGGTCTTTCACTCATTACCCACGGCTTCATCTTTGTGCTCAGTGCTCTCTTTACCACAACAAACAGACCCTACAGTATCTGTATATCAACCTCTTGCATCCCTCTTGCCTTACCTGTGAATAAAAGAACCCAGGACACATCTAGAACTCCCCCACCAAAAAGGTGGGTACTCCACCCTTTTCTGGCTAGGAACCATGGCCCCAGACTTGGAGATGCTAATTTTCTCTCCATTTACAAACATCCCAAATGTTTTTCAGCACATTTTGTCACCTTTGCAGCAGCAAACCACCAGCTTGTACTGTACATTTAAGAGTCATTAAATTTTCATGTCCTTTCTGATTGGGTTTGTGAACTTGCACTAACATATAGATGAATGAAAGCGGTTATAAGCAAACTGGAGAAAAGAAATAAAATACTTAGGACATGTATAAAATAATTATAGCTTGCATCAGTTATAACTGCTATCTTCTCATGTACTAGGACGGTGGTGCAGCTGCAGCTTATCATCTGTCACATGTGTCACTCACCCACTATAAGGCGCTCTGAGTCAGGAAGTTTCTTAAAGATTTTACGAAAATCTTCGTTGCGCTGTTTGTATGTGGGGCTGAGAACCTGCAGATGAGGACAGGAAAGAGAAAAGAGAACATGGTATTCTACCTCAACCACCCGGCTTAGCAGGTCACAGCTTGGGTGAAACTTTGGTTCGGTTAAACAAGAAAAACAGTAAATACCACACTAAACCAGTGATCAACGGTTTACTGTCAACTAATTTCACATACTGGAAGTAAAAGCAGAAAAAAAAATGTTAAAGGAGTTGTGCACTTACATTGTACCAGCTCTGCATTTTCTGCAAAGAAAAAAAAGAAAAGAAAAAGAAAACATTTAGTACTCAAACATCCCAGAAACAGCACAGTTCATGCCTGTTTTATGCAACACTGAGATTGTGTAGTTTTAAAGGGATGCCCAAACTTTCACCACTTCCCCATTTTAAAAAAAGACTAGTGTCGCTGTGCAGCTGCAATAAACCATCTTCACTGTAACAAGCTGCTCCTTTCACATCAACGAGCCTGCAGTGAATACGAGCTGAAGCAAAAGCCCTCAGGCTGCATGTGCCATTAGGTAAATTTACACAGGGCAAACACACTAACGTTTTACAGTCTCCCGAAAGAACAAGTCAACACTGGAAGAGCTGACATGTTGAAAATGAAAGATAAATAAAAAAAAAAAAAAAAAAAAAACATTTACACCGACCTATTGTCTGCTGTGAATGCACTGAAGATCATGATGCAACACAAGCTTATTCAATCAAACTTAGACACCGTCTGGCAGAAACACAGCTGATTGGTGGAGTCACGTAAAAATGTTTATTAACTTGTTACTAAATGTTGTTTTGACTCAAATTTCACAAAGTCATGATGACAGACTTGAATCTTTGAGGAGCACCACAAGACCTCTGCAGCACTTTGGAATTTCTGCTCTTACTTATAAAAACACGATCAGATCTTTATCCAAATCCAATTTCAACAACGTGTAATCAGTTGTACTTTTCGTGACCGTATTGAACACACTGACAGCACCCTCCATCAGGCACTTCTTGTCTCATCTCAGTTGGGTAAGAATGAACATAAATCACTGAAAGATATTCTGTCAGAGCCTAAATTACAAACATATATTCAAACCAAGGAAAACTACGACTCTAAATCTGAAAACTCCACTCACAGCCAACAGTCTGAGCAGTGGCACCATTTTTTTTATTTTTACATGTTTCTTTCATATAATGAAAAACAATAAGCATTTCATAAGCTTCATAAGATCTTTTTGGCATATAAATCAAGCCCTTCTTCATGACTTCTGCAATTCTCCGTGGCATGCTGATATCAGCTTCAATCCTGATTGATGGTGATCTGTTTCTCTTAGCAGTGAATGACCAACTTCTTTCAGCGAAGCACCATGTCCCAAGGAAAAGGTCATAACTACGTTGCTTGGAGATCATCAAATGAACCTTTTGGATCACTGTCCAGAAAATCCCCAGATCTTAATCTGATCTGATCTATGGTCAAGCCAAAGTTTAATTTTGACCTCGATATGTGGCCCCTGTGTACTTCGAGGGATCATAACTGAGAAAACTTAATTAAGCTACACAAGATGTTACTTTCATATTATTGAGGGTATTTACAACAAACTCTGTTGATTTTGACGGGATCAGGTGGGAGCAAATTTAACTGGTTTTATATGGAACAGCCCAGACTAGTCAGGAGTCAATGGGGGATCTTGGACTTAAACTTTTTTTTTTTTTTAATCTATTATTGTAAAAGGATTTTGAAGAAGCAGCTGTTTCAGTGCTACAGTCCTCAACAATGATACTGCAAGCCTAAAATCAAGGAGGCCTGCAGCTCTGAGACGAGTGCCAGCAACGGCGCAGCAGTGCTAGCACTCCCAAACTGCACCCTGAAGGCTTTTTCATTTCTCTGATTAGTGCCTCCTCATCTCCTCTGTCCTCCTGTCTGACCTGGAAATTAAAGTCTGTACAGCATGTGGAACGACATCGCATCATGTATTTGGAAGACAGAGGCAGCTTGCCGGAGTCGACATAACTGAGGACGCACAGGTGAATCCTTTGTCAGATGTGTTTTTACCTGCAGCGTATAAGTGGGGTGGCACATAGCTGGAATATACAAACTATGCTGGGAGGAGGACTTTTCAAACAACTAGTCCTTTCTATGCATGAGCTGTTTCATTGATTTAAGACAAGCAAACTTTCTGTTCTTCACAGTTTGTGTATTTAAAAAAAAAAAAATTATTACTTACTTTAATTACAAGTAGCCCTGAATATAAAACATTCCAACAGCATGTTATGAGATCATAATATACAGCTGTAGCTGCGCTATAACAAAACTGCTGAGGATGTCTCATTTTGTTAAATGCCTGCTGCCTCTATCCATCTCTCCTTGTGTCTCCTCCTCCACTCGCATCTCTGGAGGGAGGGGCTAAGATGCGAGGAGACATGGAGAGGAATCAAGTATGCGCAATTTGGCAAATTAGGAAGGGGTAGAGGGAATCTGGCTGTACTCTATGACCTCTCCTGTGGAAGAATAAGGTGTCTGATTGTGGATCGTATTCAACATTTTCCTAACGTACAGTTAACACTACTGGATGCTCCCTGATGGCATGTGGCGAGGAACAAACGGTCCTTTTGCAATGTTCAGGACGTTAGAAGTTTATTGATAACATGACGCCTGAACAGTCTGTCCCTTATAAACTGTTTGGGAGTTGGACTTTAAAAGGTGTGATTGATGACTGTGGTTTTATTTTATTTACAAGTGTTTTACTGCATATTGATGTATATTGTGCTGTAATTTAAGTTGTAGTTGTAAGTTGCCTTGCGTTACTGCAGTGTGTACTCTTTGTACCTGCAGGATGCCCTCTGCTAAGGAGCACAGCACCAATCCTGACGTTGTTCCACGTGGAGGCAGTTTGTCTTATTGTGACCAGATGAACACACGTCTTTGGGAATGCTTTTGTATCCTCACTATGGTCCTAAGGTGTGAAATATGCTGTGATAGTGGTGAAGTTCACAGCAACTGATCTTTAGAAAACTTTGTATTCCCTCATTTTTTTAAACAGAGGTGTCAGATTCAGTTTCACTAAAGAATGAGAATCAACTCAAGGACCAAATATACAGTTTAACAGACATGTTTAATTTAGTCACAAAGCCTCATTTAGCTTTTTCATGCACAAGTGCATCCACAAAAATGTATTAGCCTTTATAGGATTTAAAATAAGGAGGTTACTCAAACAGTTTCACCAGCCTGAATATGGCAGCTACTGCCGGCATGGAGCATTTAATTAAACCACACATACTGTACATTCTGCACAACAACAAATCTAACTTGTCTCAGACTTAACGTCACAGGCCTGAACATGACAGCTGTGTGGGAACTTTATTTAAAGGCCTTTTATCATACAGAGAAGCTGTATGCCACAAAAATAAGACTTGCCTTTTCAGGTCCATCACTTTCAGAAACATGCACACCTTTCCTCAGCTCTGTTCTGAAGCCTCTGCTCCCTGACTATGACTCCTTATCTTTCCTGGTGTATGGCCCTTTGAAAACAGAAATGGTCTCATGGCAGATGGATACCCAACTCTCTCTTTACACTCAGTAAAGATGTGGGTGTTTCAGTATCCCACCTTTAACTGTCTGCTTTCAGTATCAGCCTTCCTTCTTGTTGCGTTCTGTTGTGTAGTTTCTCAGCCTGCAGGTACAGTGAAGGTGTGCCTGTCTGTTTAGTTTGGTTTTTGCATGGCTGCAACTGGGAGAGCAAAAGGTTTATGAAGACCTGGAACTGATAAGATTGACTGGATTGAGATTTGTGAAGGTCCAGATTGAGACAGACATATTTAACTTACAAAACGGTCTCACGTCAGTTCACCATGAGGCAAGCTGGGTTTATAAGGAGGGGAACAGCTCAGCATATTAATCAGTGTGTTTAATAAAGCCATAACAATTATAAGTTGAAGTTGATTAGAAGATCAGACCAAATTTTGTGGACTGATGCAGGTGCAAATGCAAAGGGTTTATTAACTTCTGATTGCATTCTTTCAGCAAACTTTGCAAAAGATGGACACAGTGTCCAAGCCTTAAAGTTTAATTTAATGCTCAGCAAAGAAGCAGCTGCTTTGGTTGCACAGAAACCTGCAGTTATAGAAGTCTATGGGAAAATGACGCTACTTCTCACTTGCTCAAATACTTATACCCTAAATACCCTGATGACGTAAGGGGCTGTGTCAGTAGTTTGAGGTCATCTTAAATTAAATATGAAGTTCATTTTTTGAATTATCATCATTATTAGAGTGAGAAAAGAGGGTTATTGGCTAACAAAATGTCTATCATTACAAGTTGTTAATCCAGTTTCAAAACACCAAGATGATGATGGTGAAAATGCTCAGCTTCACCTTAGAAATGGATGACATCACAGTGGCTTTTGCATACAGTCTATGATTTACCTTAGCAGGTATTTTCAGTTACCTTGGCATTGCGGCTGAAGTGGCGAGAGGCGATTGGGTATGCAGATGAGAGGGAGGAGGCAGAGGGTATGGAGGGCAGTGCACCATCTGAACCACCTCCTCCTCCACCTCCAGCACTGCTTTTCTCTCCTCCACCCTCATTCTCACTGGCCCTGCCTCCTCCAAGGACCCTGCGCCGCAGGGAAGGAGAGCTGCCGGGGGTGCTGCGTGGAGAGTTACTGGCCGTACTGGAGATAAAAAAGGCAGGGGAAAAAAAAAAAACAAAACAAAAAAAAAACAGTTAGCTCAGGGGAGAAGAGAGGAAGCTCTTTCATATTTCATTGCTGGAGTTTGCCCTGTAAGTCTTTAATGTCATGCTCTGAAAAAAGCTGCAGGCGTTTCCCATTTGATAATAACGTGCCATCACAAAGTGCCGACTGAGGACCAAAGAGGGGACATGTAAGGCCAGAGTCATCAGCTAAACTCATTTCGACTGGTACAGCAGACAGAGAGGGCATTCAAATCCAGTTAGTAAAGGGTGTTAAGACCATCCAATCAAGAAGTGCAACTACGAAACGCAAGAGCCACGAATTAAACACCACCAGGCCAGAACTACAGAGATGACGTGTTTCAGTTTGTGTCTGATTCAGTTCTTCAAGTGAACAAATGAAAAGAAAGACGTGCATTCAGACGAGGACAACAAATAAAAAAGGTCAACTGAGAGCAGTGTTGTCAATAACAGCAGCAACTTTCACACATGTAACACCACTCGCTTCTCTCCCATTTCATTTGGTTTTATTTAATAGTGAGAAAAATTAAATCAGAAATTTACTGTATTTTAGATCTCATATAAAACACTTGTGGTACAAATTCACCTACTTTTAAAGTGCAAGGAGAAGAAAAGCAGCATTAAAAAAAAAAATACAAAAGTGAAAAATCCACTGTCCTAAATCAGGATTACCCTACTCCTGCTGACATATTTGCATTACACAATTTAGGTCATTAGCTTTCTAAATTAATGCCACACAGCATACAATATTCACCATATGAGTAAAACAGCCACCACATTCACCATTAGTCAGCTTAGAGATATTCCTGTCTTCCAAAACACACACAGACACACAGCTACAGTATGCAGAATTTATTTCAGGCCTTAGGGCTGATACACTAGATTATCACACACTATAGCAGCCAAAGGATTTCACAATAATATTATTATAATATCCATACAATCCCTTTACTGTCAGTAAGGGGATGTTAGCTTGGCTGATTTAGTTTTGTCTGCAAAGGAGTCAACATTAACTTCATTAACTGTAAAACCTCATCTATATGCCAGAGTGTCTGCTGAAAAGGTTTTTTTAAATCAAAAGAACAAAAATACATTAGCAGAACTGGAATATGTCACATGCATATTCATAGCAGTAACCATCCACATTACAAGCCTTTGGCACTGATCACATCCTTCTTTCCATACAAAAAAAGTGACATATAGAGGAAACATAACCAAAGAGAAGCTTTCTGGATAAGTTACAGACCACTAAACGTCCCGGCTAAAATGCTTTTTATAAGCTCTTAAAATTACTACTTGCTGCTTATGACATTTGTATTCTAATCTGACAAACCCTGCAGACTGAAACAATGTCTTCACAGGCAGACACCCTTTCGGACTCCCACACTTGGTCCAAGATTGAAGATTTCACAGGTGGAATATTCCATTCTCACCAGGTGGAAGTTTGCTGTTGGGAGAAACCAATTAGAAAACAGGTGCTGTTCCTATGAAATCTGCTTAACTCTGATAAAGGCTTCCTTGCTGAAATGCATGTTTAGGTTGAACATAATCATGTCATGACATGATCATGGTATATAATTTTTTAGTTCCTTGATTTGTAAGTGCTACCTTACCCCAGTGTGCAGATTGTTGGGAAGAGTTACCAAATGCAAAATATGGTGCCGAGCAAGCTGAGGAGGCACCTGGATACCAAACATCCCTTCTGAGAAACTGCCTGCTGTAACAGCGTTCAGGATCTGAACCAGAGGCAAGTTTTGATTTGTCAGATTGTATGAAAATGTCTAATAAAGGTTTTGCGGTATGTTAGTGGAGTTTACTGAAAAGCAAAGAAACTGTAGGTAACATGCACAAAATTGCTTTCAGTTTATTCAGTCTCTGCAGACACGAGTACAGCTCCTTTGTGTGCAGTGGGCAGAAAAACCCTGAAAACCCCAAGAAGCCTGAAGTCTTTGTTTTTCCCTAACAAGGATCAATAAGAAACCTATAATATAGGAGGAACTTTCCTCCTGCTGTATTTGTCCTGCTAAGCAAGTTTATATATGGAAGCCTGCTGTACATACTGTAAAATAGGCTGTATTATGTAACTAACTTCTTCAGATATTTAAAATATTACAGTTTTCCGTTTTATAAAATACACTGCTCTGCCACCAGCAGACCTGTCCTTGTTTGTGAGTGGTTGTATGCTGTGGGACAAGGGGTGGGGGGGCTCAGCTTAAACTCTGTGACAGTTGTCAGTGACAGGAGCTGGAGTGGAAACCGGAAAAGGAGGTTAGTCAGAATAATCTCACCTCCAAAAAGGAACCACAAGGAGAAGTGAAGCTAAAGGAGTCACCCATAGAAATCAACAGGTTTGTTTTTACAGGGAAATAATCCTTGAAATATTAGCAGCGATGCTAATCACAGCAGCATTATGTCAAGCAGCATTAAGCAATCTTGAGGTAACATACACAGGGCAGCGGGGGCTCTAAATAGGCTTGCTGTGCAGCCACCCAGCCGGTCGAGTGCGAGGACACTGAATGATGTGAATCTGTGTCAGCATGTGTTTTACAACCCCGGCTTAAATCTGCCAGCAGCTCGAGTGTAAAAAGAAACCAATGCTGGAATTTTTCACATCTCTCTGTGATGTAGGCAACCCTCACCATATTTAACAACAAGCACTACCACCTGGTTTCACATAAACCCTCGCAACATAACTTATTTCCTCTCTTAATATTAGTTGAGGGTTTTTCCTGTCAAAGAATCGGACCTTGAGGGTGACTAAGGCGGCCAGTAAGAATGATCGTTACATACAGTAAAGGAAGTGAGTCTGTTAGCCAAGAAGTCAACAGGTTTTCACATCATATCTGATCAGCTGAGAAGCAAAAATGTCTATTCTTCTTGAGTTAAAAAAAAAATCCCAAATAACAGAAGACCTAGGCAGAGGGATTTTCCCTCTGGGGATAAATGAATGCTATCTGTAAAACAGGGATTTTAATGAGTCTCAAAGAAACTAATCACCATTTTTCATCATCATAATTTTTTTCAGCTAGTAGTACTAACAGGAGTTTCATAATAATGGATGTTTTTAACAAAATGTTCACAACTAACAGGAAATGCAGTCAACTGATGCAAATGGTCTTATGGCCTTTACTGTAAGTTTAATCATGTTTACGTGCATATTCAGCCTCCAAAATCCCCATTTAGAGCCAGACACAACCCTGTATGCACAGGGTAAAACCAGCCAAGGTCACACTGACTCCTGTGTAAAGTAGTTCATATTAACTGAGTCATTCAAATTTGAATACTTGCTGAATTTATGTCTAAGAGAGAGAGATGAGACTGAAGAACCCTGAACTGAAATCTGCAGAAGGGTTCAGTAACAGTGAAGCTGGCCATACTATTACAACTTCCAAAGGGACGAAAAAAAAAAAAGGCTTTTTAAAACTCACTTTGGGGCAAAGTCAGCAAACTATAAGCATTTTTCCTTTAAATCAAATGTGACTGATGATTCCAAACATGCTGTTTGTATTGTGTTTTAGTGACGACTCAAATTAGAGTTCATCAGGCTAATGCTTCAAAATAAGTACCCCAATAAGCGCCCAAGATGGATGCTCAGTGGCACTAACTTGCTTCTAAAAGGATGTTTTGGCTCAAAGAACATGAGGAAATCTGTGCCTCCTTAAGGCCATCGTCTTTGTAAGACTACTTTTTAATGGTGAAGGGCTTCTGTACTCATGTGAGGATATACTAGAAAATTCCTGTCTCCCCCCAAAAATATGGTATGTACTGTAATTTCTGTATTATCAGTAGTCTGACATATAAAGGATCTGTTACTTTAACCAATTACCACATCACTGCTGAAGGCAGTAATACTTTACACTTTGTTGTAAATGTCAAACATTTATTTGTTCACTGTGTACGTGAATGTTATGGATCGATTTCCAATTAAATATTAGACCATTTTGGTCAATAAATCATATAAGAGAATGATGATTTTGCAGGTGAAGGCCATTGACATTTTCCCTCCTCATCTTTTCCATTTTTTCACTAGTTTTGCCTTTGGCTAGGGTCAGTGTCACTACTGGTAGCATAAGGTGATACCTGGACCCTACAGAGGCTGCACAGACAGTCCAACTCCTCCAGGATGGCGCATCAATACGTGCCATTGCTGGAAGGTTTGCTGTGTCTCCCAGCACAATCTGAAGAGCACTTAAGAGATTCCAGGAGACAGGCAGTTACTCTAGGAGAGCTGGACAGGGCCGTAGAAGGTCCTTAACCCATCAGCAGGACTGGTATCTGCTCCTTTGTGCAAGGAGGTACAGGCTCAGCACTGCCAGATCTCTACAAAATGACCTCCAGCAAGCCACTGGTGACTTCATGATTGTGGCTTGAGAGGCCAGACGTTCTCTAACGGGCCCTGTGCTCACTGCTCGGCACAGTGGAGGCTGATTGGCATTTGCCATAGAACACCAGAATTGGCAGGTCCACCACTGGCAACCTGTGCTTTTCACAGATGAGGGCAGGTTCACGCTGAGCACATGTGACAGACATGAAAGAGCATGGAGAAGCCGTGGAGAATGTTATGCTGCCTGTAACGTCGCTCAGCATGACCGGTTTGGTGGTGGGTCAGTGATGGTCTGGGGAGGCATATCCATGGAAGGACACAAAAAGGAGGGGCTCAGATTAGAGAAGCTTCTCCTCCACAGCAAAGGGAAACAGCTGAGGTGGTTTGGGCATTTGACTAGGATGCCTCCTGGGTGAGGTGTTCTGGGGATGTCCTACTGGGTGAGGCCCAGGGGCAGACCCAGTACAGCACAATGTGCCACACTTTTCAGTCGCATTTTGGACGTTAACTTGTCATATTTTTAATAATACGTGAACATCTTTTGCAGTAATGAATTTTTATATCATATTTAAGATCTTTTTTTTCTTTGTTGTCTGTAGTTAATGGTTTCAGATGTCTTCATTTAATGGACAGTCTCAAAAGCTGTCTAAACAGTCCTCATATTTAATTTGGTATCTGAATGCTTCTTAGTTTTAGACAAGTCAGTTAATCTAATTTCTTTTTTTCCACCAACATTGTCAGGCATGCACACAAGCCTGTGGGGGCCATACAAACTACTGAGTACTATTCTGAGTTGCTGCAATGAAATATCGTCAAAATGGACTTTAGTGTTCTGGGGTTACATTATGTGAAACATTTAAATTTATACCAAGTTAAGTTTGGTATAAGGGAATATACAATATAATAGTTTATTTATAAAATATGTGTATTTATCTATATAAATAAATCACTCTCTATTGAGCTCCTTATATTATTTTAAATATGCAACAGATATTAAAAATAAAAACATACAGTGACAAGCAAAAACTCAGTTATTAAATCACTTATTAAAATGGCTTAGGAGGTCTGGGTGCTTCTGGCTGGAAATTAGTGCATTAAAATGAACTAAAATTATATGAAATAATTGGGAAATAAATGGCAGTCAAATTTAAACGTGAGACGTGACAAGAAAAAAGAGAGAGAGAAGGGAAAAAAAGTAAAAACCTGGGCAGGGCTTGTACCCCAGCAGGAGGGATTAGCTTAAACATTGTCCTCTATCCTGTCACCCATTAAATCCCACAGATGATCAGCTAATGTGCAGCTAGCACCGCTGAGCTCGTTTACGAGCCATTAACCCGACAGCAAAGCAAAGTCCAAACGAAAGGGGAAACAAACGCAGACATTATCAGCTAAAGCAGCAGCAGCCTGCGCCCAGGATGGAGGCTGAGGTCCGGGAAGCTGGGTGGATGGAAGGGTGGGGGACCTTCGGGATGAAGCAGGCAGCTATCAGCAGGCTGTTGCTGCACCCCCGCGCTATCAGCGGGCTCTGCAGGATGCGACTCATGTGAGAGAATAAAGCGGAGCATTGCACAGCAGCCATTCATCATCATCACACACACCGCCGCTTATGTCACTTACTCGAACATGTCATGAGGCGTTTGGGATCCAGCTGATGGTCACAAACACTCGTAGCAGGAATATGGCACCGGTGCTCCTGCTCTGTGTGCAGATGAAGCAGACGGACGCTTTGAGGGTTTATATGAGCGCTTCTTTTGCCTCGTTTCCTTTAATAAGTCCGATATTAACTTCCCATCGGGGCAAACGCCCCTGCACCTCGCCGGTACCGGACAGACACCGATACTCCCTATGCTGACCGCAAGACCCGGTAACGGGCTGCCGTGTCTGCGTCCATCCGTAATCCCTTTGCAACTATAGGGGGAGGGTGGGGGAAGGAAGAGCAGGAGGAGGAGGAGGAGTGAGGAAGGGAGGAGGCTTCATGGGTGTGTGTGCGTGTTTTCTCTGTGTGTTTTCTAAACTGAGGGCATCGTTAAGGATGAAAACAGTCCTGGTGAGCCGATTCTAATGAAGAGGGCAGGGGTGTTTCCGGGAGGAGAGCGGCACGGCACGACATGGGCCCATGCAATCAGAGTATCAGCAATAAATACACAGCAGAAAACTGGTGGACTATTACGGATGATATTAAAGGAAAATCTACGGTGGCCTTGAAAGGTCAAACGCACCGCAACTTAAGAAAACACCACTAAATAGAAAAATGTTGCAAAAGCACACAAAACACAACGGAAATGAAAAAAGAATAATTAAAAAAAAAAAAGATACCACTTTACTTCTCACCTCTTTATTTTCAACTTAAGCTTGAAATTGCAATGATGTGTAATAATCTTTGACTAAAAATTAGGATTTGCAAGTTTGTTTTTTAATTTACAAGTCAGATGTTGAAAGTATTGAGATTCTTCCTCTGAATTTGGATACAGTATCACTTTAATGTTGAAGCTGGAGATGATTTTAATTATTTATATACCACCAGATACTTTTTAAAAACTTCAAAATAATAAATTAAGCTTCAAAATAAAATGGTACAAAGTATAAAGGACAACAATTGCATCCAAAATATAGTGGAGTAGAAGTAAAAAGCAGCAGGAAACATGTAGATACTTTAAGTAGAAGTGCATTAAAAACTGTAATTCAGTAAAATATTTGATCAAATGTCATTCCACCATTGGTCCTATCAATGCTGTTCCAATGGGAGCTGTAAGATTAACAGTACTCTAGTCCAAAGGCACTGGTGGGAGGGTCAGTGTCAGTGGCATCCAAAGGTGGCAAGGTCCTCACTAAATAGGACTCCTTTCTACTTCTGCTGCAGTTTATTTTGGATCCAAACACAGTACTTTATACTCAATACCATTTATTTTTTAAATTTTAATATATAAATTAAATTAAAATATAATGCTCTGTTATTATAGATAAAGCTACCCAGCATTATATAAAGTAATTAAAATCAACTCTAGCTGCAGCATTAATACCTGCAGAAATGTGTTTAAGTGTACAGTAAGTACAGTATCTTGTAGGAATTTAAAAAAAATGTCCACAACATGTCAAGATCTGACAAAGAGGCCATGTCTCCCTGTGGTGAGTCTACCTGGCCAAAGTCCAGAGCCCACCCAATCCTTTAACCCTCAGTCTGTATCCATCCCTGTGGATTACAGTCCACATCATAATCCACACTGGCCTGAGCCAGGCCCACATCTCCACTATTCTGTCTCCCTCTGTATAATCTGCTTTCCTTAGGTTCACCCATGATGGCTCATACTCGTGTCAGAGAATTTCATGCATCAAGTGGCCAATGAGAAAGGCCAAACAAATGCATCTTAAAAGAGCAGGCAAAAAAGAGCAACTCACTCCAAACATCAGAATCTGGGGTTACAGTGTTGTAAAACAAATATATGACAGTAAAAGCTTATTAACAAAAGCAGGTTAAAAGTAGGGATAGTTCGATTATCAGGGCCAATGTTCAGCATTTTCCTCCCTATCAGAATACTGTTATTTCTTTTCTCTGACGCAGTCCTGCCCTCTGTGGTTTAGAGCACAGCATCTGATTTGTTACATGTAATAATTAAAAGTCTATCAGGGCCTCCACAGTCTGAGCAAGCTCAGGTGAGCTATGGAAGCTGTGGTTTGAAGGTATGGTAGCAGATAAACGTCACAGTCCTCTCTGCTGAGGTTTCTGCACCATGATTATACTCCATTTCATTGAGGACAAGCATGCAGTATTTACCCCATTACACTGCAGAGACAAACAGTTATAGCTAGGCTGCAGCTATGGGTAACAGACTGGCAGTCAAGCTGCAAAACGTATGAACTGGCATTTACACTCAACAAAAATATAAACACACAAAACAGTTTCTCTAGTTCATCTCACAACCAATCAACAATGTATAAGCAAATAATAATTTGTGTATACACCCAGTATCATTTCAGGCTTCAATAGCAACCAGTGTTTCAGAGCTTTATGCAACAGTCCTATTGTATATCACAAAGTAAACACAGTGTGGTCAGCAATCAGAGTTCACAGCACTCAGTACCGAGTGAGTCCACCATTGGCGTCACGCATTTGCGGCGTATAGACATTAACAGATTGTCAATAGTGGCCTGCGGGATGTGGTCCCCGTTCCTCCTGGAGTGTATGGGCATGTTAGGAGATAGGTCATTTTAACTTAACCTTTTGGGTTTGTGTGTTTATATTTTTGTTGAGTTTATACAGCGCTCTTCTTACTGACCACTCAAAGCACTTTAGACTACAAGCCTCATTCATAGAGCACTTAACCTACATACTACATTAAGCCCTCCATCCAGCTGACATTCAGGGTGGATTCAGAATTATGAATTCAATATGCATGTCTTTAAATATCTGCTCCAAGTGAACAAGAAGCCCAAAACATCAACACAAATGGAGACATAGGATCACAGTGGCTGAGGCTATGCTAACGGCAAAAGGGCAAAGTTATGCCAGTAGCTAAGATAGCAACACAGACAGTACAAAACACAGACGTCACTTCTGGGTCTGGAAAGTGAAGCCTACCATGCCTCACAGTGGCTACAGTCAGATTTTATACTGTCTGTGATCAGCAGGCAGCCTTAAAATCCCCCAAACAGTCCCTGGAAAACCATAACAATACTTTATGTAGTCATGCTTATACTGTAAATCTGCTGGGCAATAAGTGTACATAACTGCAACTGTTTGTTGATCGTATTAAAAGAAGTGGGAGTTCAAATTAAGCAATATTCCCATAGTGTTAAAATACCAGATTTAGCCATATAGACTAATTTTCATCCTTTAACACAATAAAAGAAATCACACAAAAGCATATAAAAAAAAAGAGTCTGACATGTCCAAAATCCATTTTAAAAAAAGCATCTAAAGTACATTTTCAGAGAAATATTAGAACAATGACACATCCATTACTTCATATGATGACACATACACATTAAGATATATAAATCATCAGCAATCAAGCAGCACACTTAAGAATGACAGTTTTCCTCCCCTTTCCTGTTTTAATATATACAATTTAAGTTACAGAAGCAAAGCTTTGTCTCTACACTGAGATTTTAAGGTTCTTTTACTTCCAAAAGTCGATTAACAGTCTCCTTGATTTCTAATGACAGTGGACACGAGATCCTGACCAGTAAAACTGAGCAACTCTAAAACAATTCCTGAAAACAGCAACACATACCCAATAAATGCACACAATGTGATTCAGGAGAGCTGTGCTCACACAGGTCATGTGTAATAATCACTTAATACCATACACTGAGTGATGGTGCTGGCACGATTGGGCTAAACATCATTTGCAACCACGTCAGTGTTAGTATGATTTTTTGTTTGGTCTCAGAATGAGCACGAACCTAAACCCATGAAGCTGCCGGAGTGTGCCCTTGTACCGATTACCCTGAACATAAAACATTCATACAGCAGACTTTGTCCTCTGTAAAGCAACACCTGAACATGCAAAGACGAGTGAGAAGAGCTTTCCACATATCTGTAGAGCTAAACACCTGATTTCCACCTGATTCTTATTACAGCTATAGTCACACTTTCAGTGGTATGTGGAAAATATTCAGGACTTAGAGGCTTGAAATGAGAGTGCAGTCACAGCATGAGTCATGCCAGCAGAGGTGAACGCTGGCGTGACTGACCTTGTACTGCAAAGCCAGGCTCTAATATATAAAATACAAACAACAACAACAAAATCTACAAAGAAATGATAAAAACAAACAAATAACTGAAGTTATTGTAAAGGTATGAGATACACTGTGGTTCATCAGTGTATAAAAGACACACAATATGTTGTATATTTTGTAACTTTATATTTTCCACAAACTTTATTAGTTATCAGTAGTTTATTTTTAATATTACATTTTATCTAAAATTACTTTTATTTATTTACTTATTAAATTTTTCTAATT
The DNA here is from genome assembly GCF_007364275.1 of Archocentrus centrarchus. Taxonomy (NCBI): domain Eukaryota; kingdom Metazoa; phylum Chordata; class Actinopteri; order Cichliformes; family Cichlidae; genus Archocentrus; species Archocentrus centrarchus. Next base: position 32,596,916 of record NC_044361.1, on the reverse strand, counting down.
TTTATTTTGTTATTTTTTTGTATTTCTATTTATTGTGTTTTATTTTGTGATTTTTATCATATTTCTTATTTTTAGTGTTATATTTTATTTTATGTTTTCCTAATTCCTTTTATCTTCCATCCATCCATTCTCTTCCAATTATCTGGGGCCGGGTCACGGGGGCAGAAGCCTAAGCAGAGAAGCCCAGGCTTCCCTCTCCCCAGCCACCTCCTCCAGCTCATGCGGAGGGACCCCAAGGCATTCCCAGGCCAGCCGAGAGATATAATCTCCCCAGCGTGTCCTGGGTCTACCACGGGGCCTCCTCCCGGTGGGACATGCCCGGAACACCTCACCCAAGAGGCGGCCAGGAGGCATCCTGATCAGATGCCCGAGCCACCTCAACTGGCTCCTTTCAATTCCTTTTATCTTAATCTTTGTTTTATTTTTAGTATTATTACATTTTCTTTCCATTTATTTATTTATTCATCTCGACCAGCTGATTACTACGTGTCACATCTGTAATCTAAGAAAAGCACGTTCTCTTCAGAGAAGCCAAGCTGCTGTTTTTCTGGCTGTTAGTTCACATCAGTGAACACATTACAATATTACAGGGGATGTTTTCCCATGTAGACCCGTTTTCTCAATCTAAGGTTGACTTATACATGGGCACAACATCCATGTGACTAACCACGCGTGGCGCCACGGTGTATGAGCTGCTGATTTTATCCTTCGATTTGATATTAATTCAATAGCAACACATTCCAGCTGTAAATAAACGATGAATCTTTGGGAAACACTGCACATGCTGTGATAACGCTGAATCTTCAAACCTCTGCGCCCCTAATTTAGGAGTCACCAAACATCATTAAACTAAATATTTTCCTTTCTATTTAAACTCCACAAACATTTCAGAATCAGAATCAATTTATTGTCATTATTTGCTTTCACTATTAAAAACAAACAAACAAAAAACTCCCTAACTGTCACTGGTTGGGTGAACATTAAAAATCATTAATATCCAGCGCAACAATATAAGTGGGTCAATAAAAGGAGGCGTTGATGAAGAGGACAAGGGCACAGCTGTTCATGTGCATGCCCTCTGAAGCCCACTGCAGTGATGCACACAACCCTCCTCTGATTGGGCTCACATGACATCATCAGACCATGAGCTCACTCCCATTGGCTGGAGGTGATATCATCATTCAGAGGAAAGGATAAAGGATACAAGAACCCCGCCTCTGGCTGCTTGTGACTGACTCAGCTCCGCTTTTCCTTCAAAGGTGGTCTCATTTTCTTTGTTTACAGCTTACATAACCTGACTGCTGTCCTTACAGTCACACCATCCTCTCAGGTCATCTGGAGCAGCAATGTTATTGTGGTTTTAAATACAGGGACATGTCATTGCCTTACTGCTGAAATCGTACCGTCTGACTGTTTCTAGTTTTTTTAATAATCTGACATCATAACGTACTATGACTCGATCAGGATGTTAACATGCACTCTGCAATAGGAAATTATCAGTATGGTATGGGGGAGGAAAGAAAAGATAAATATAAAGATGTATCAGTTATACCCGCAAGTTAAAAATAACTGCTGCAGTAGTAGCTTTTCAGTCAGAATGGGAGGATTTCTTTGACGTGTGTCCGATGGAAAAAAGTCTCTTCAGGTATAAATACAGAAACTAAAGATACAGAACTATTATAATTAGAAATTCATAGGAAGTTAGGGGCATAATGCAGATTCTGTCAGGAGGTACAGGAGTCAGAGCTCCACTTATTTTGGCATTATAAGGAGAGCATTGTCTCGGTATAAAGCTGAAAAGCAACTTACTGTTCATAAATTCATTATTTTAAAGCTGCCTCTAACTAAAATACAAATATATCCTTTATTATTGAAGGTCAAAGTCTCATTTTCAAGAGTGACCTGGACAAGAGGGCAGCGACAGTTATAAACATCACACAAATATAAGACCGTACAAGTGAGGACACAACCTCCACATGATATGCATTAACATATCAAGAACAGGAGCAACTTCAACAGCAATCACACTGTCCAAACAAACCATTTACCCAGCCCTCTAAAATCAATATAAATTTCACTTTAACCTGGAGTAACCAGATCTGATCATTTCAGCTCAAACTGTAGATCATTACAGGGAAAGGAGAGCATATTTACAAGCCTTATTCTCCTAATTCTATTCCAACTCTGGGAACGGTCATTAAAGTTTTGTGAGAGTCACAGTACTGATGATGGATTTTATACAGATAAGAGGAAAAACAAGCAGCGAGAAAGCCGGCAGACGTAAAGCGACATCCACAGGAGCTGCAGACAGAACGGTCGTGTTCAAGACTTCCAGCCTGGAATAAAACAAATATGAAGACCCAGTACACAAGTTTCTTTAGGTGGTGCTCGGGTGCTTTCCTAAAGAGCAGATCACTGTAATCTGGTAACGGTAAGAATAAAGGTATTACTGAGCTTAGGAAAAGGTCACTTGACCAAACAATGTGCTACAGCTGTGTGCAGCTGGTTTCTGACAGCTTAAAGCAACATCTGCACATTTATTCTCTTTAAGAGCTGCACAGCTGCACACAAAGGCAGACTCACTCCAAACTCATAACAAATACTGATATCACTGATGTTTTTAAAGCTGCAGTAAAAGCAAGATGACAAAAAAACAAAATGGCAATGCCTTTACTAAAAGCTCCTCGAGTTTACATGTAAATATTATCTCTCTGGAGGAAAAAGTGCATATTAGATAAGTAGCTTATCTTTATGGTGTCAGGCTGCTTGCTGAACAAAATATTATAACATTTCAACACCATAACCAAACATCTAAGTGAAAAGTGAATATATGCACAGAGCAGCAGGTGATCTCTCAGCACCCTGAGGCCAGTCAGAAAAGAATATTTTCTGTATTTGAAATAATTCAAACATTAAGTATCAATTGTGTGCACATAGCTATGAATACACAGAGGTTTGAATGGGACATGTTGTCCACATATCTTTTTGTAAATAGGTATACAGATACAGGCTATCAAGACTTTTCCTGATAAGCCAAGGACTCTGGGGGGTGGGGGTGGGGGTGGCCATTTGATAAACAAAAATGTGTTTAAGTTTGATGAAACTGAACAATCCTAGAAAGACTTTTAAAAGCAAAAACATTTGTTATAGAAATGTCATATTAATGGTGAGAGACGTCTTGAGACCAAGATGAGATTTTGAATGTTGTTCCTGGATCTAAATGTCCCTTTGACGGACAGCTATGCACATATACACAACTAGCTGGCACATAGTAAAGATAAAGAGTCTTAAAGAAAGCTTAATTTAACAGACGTTAATGCGCTTTCCTGTTATTTTTAGTCATTTGATGAACCAAAATGTATTTTAAGCTTGACTAAATTAAGACTAGGGCTGCAATTATCAATTATTTTAGCACACGAGTATCCCACTGATTATTCCATTGATTAATCGAGTAATCTGATCATCTAATCATCTGCCTATTTTAACTTCCGTAGCTTTACTGCAGATTTTTTGCTGTGTGAAACAAACAGCGGTGGATGGAGCAGCTTCAAAGTTCTCTGTTGTTGTTGACACCTGTTGATCAGGTGGTTGATGAAGGACCTCCAGCTGTTTCCCAGTAAAGGTTTTAACTGCAGTTATAGCAAAAAAAAAAAAAAAAAGCGCTGCTGCTTTGGACGCTAGAAAAATGTTTCCTTCCGCTCCACCTCAGCTCACCATCTCTGTAACGGCTCCGCCTCTTTGTGCTTGCCGTGCATGTGCAGAAAGACTTCATATAAAACAACTGCTGGTGTTGTTTTATCAGTGTTTTTATTGCTGCGTGATCTTAATGTTGTAATGCTTTGCATTCACAACCATCCTCTGAAATATGTTTCTATTACAGGTCCATTTTAGTCGCTAATCAGGGATTAAAACATAAAAAATATTTTGACAAAGCCTCTCGGTACCAAACGGCTTCGAATTACTCGAGGAATCATTGAAGCCCTAATTAAGACTGTTATAAAAAAATAAATGAATAAATTAAAAAAGAAATCCAGGCTTTGGCTACAAAGCCCTGGATAACAAACATGTCATCTGGATAACTGTGAGGCTGAAAAAGCCTAAGCAAGAAAAGTGAATTTTCTGCTTTAGTAAATTAAAATTCACCTAAAGAAAACAGTTCAAAAATATTTTATTTAAATTTTCCTTCACTTTAGTTCTTTATATTTTGGCCTTCCTCTAAATCAGAATAACCTTTACAAGAAGAAAAAACGTATTTTTATGCATAGAGGTAAAATCCTGGATATAGAACTCAGTACTTTTTCTTTTCCTCCTTTCTTAACAGTATGAACCGTGACTGTATGTAATAAAAAAAAAACAAAAAAAAAAACACCTGTATTCTTTCCTGACTAATTTTAGGTAATTACCTCTACCCTATTCCAAAATAGCTGATTTCAAGTAGTTTCAAAGAAAAATCAGACTGAATCTGTCACATGCTTTTCATTTCTCACCAAATGTGCACAGATGAGAGGCTGCACAGTTCGTGTGAGTCACTGCACTCTCAGCGGGCCTGAATGCAAATTGACTGAAGTTTTTACAGAGCTGTAAGCACAGAACACCCAGGACGCTGCTGAGCACAGTGCTGATAGCACAGACACTCTGTTCTGATCTCCTGAACTTGATGTGCTGTAACATAAGAATGAACCTTCACTTGAATCACTGAAGGCAAAACCAAAAAACAAAAAACCTTGAGTTTGGCCTGTGCTATTGAAGGAGCAGCTAAACTGTGGATAAAAATAAATAAATCACTGGCTGTTTATTCAGGGATGAATCCAGCACACTAACCTGCAGCTGTCCCCGTCAGAGTCCCTGCTGAGCAGGCTCCTGAGGGACCAACGTGAGCGGCGGCTGGGCGAAGGACTACGAGACCAGGGGCGAGGCGGCGGCACGAGGAAGTCGTGCGAGGGGCTGTCCCGACCTTGCTCATCTGTCTCCATCTCAGGTACCACAGAACGGGAGGGTGACGGGCTCTGGTGTCGAACAGCTCCCCTCTCCACAGACTCCTCTATCACGATTTGTGGAGTTTTACCCCATTGCAGCTTAGGCGTGCAACCTTGCTCCCCCTGCTTCTGCCTCTTGGTTCGGGTCCTGCTGCGGTGGGATCCACTGAGTCTGTTGGAGCGCAAGGGTCTGGGACTTGGCGAGCGAGACCACGACTCTGTGTCCGAGGATGGCGGCAGGACGGTCAGCGTTGGGATGGGGATGGGCTGAGCCAGAGTCATACCCTCCAGGCTTGCAGGAGAGGACATAGTCATCTTCTGAGCTTTTCAGTCAAGGTCACCAAGAAGGACAAGGATTTAAAACTGACCATCATCCTTCAGTCATGCTCGTGTCCAACAGTTTAGAAACAGCAACTTATTAAATATGCCCCACGTTTCCTGTGAATTTAACCGATTTTCTTCAGAAGAGGTAGGTTAAATTCTCGAGAAGTAGTAAGAGCAAAACAGCTTTGGTTTGGGGGACAAAACCCATTCACTGTAGACAAAAAAAATATGCAGTTTCTGTTCTCTAACCAATCCACTTCCTGCTGCCCAGTTTGTTCATATATGCTGGCAATGAGAGGCTAAAGTGCTCCTCGATCCACCCTCTTCTGTGTTCAGAAGAAGCCTCAGGCCTTCCAGCTTGGGTAGACTTCAAACTTGCTTTTGCACAATCATTTTCATCTTTTGCGAGATTGGAAACCTTATATAAAAACAGAGCTGCGTCTGAAAGGAGCCACCTGAGGAGTAACAAGAGGAGAAACCTTGCGTTCATAACGCTGGCCTGCCTGGACCTGACTGCAGCTATCAAAAATCTGTTTCTTCACATACAAGCTGTTAAACTGATGCTTTAACTGATTAGAGCCATTTCCGTCAGATGGTAATGATTATGAGAAGGCTGATCAGTGGCCTTGGTTTCTAGTGGGGTAGTTTATGTTTTATTATTTTTGGATCATTTAAAAGAAATTCTCCCTTCAAGAAACTCTGAAATAGCCAAAACAGGGTGAGCATCAGGGGTTTCAGGTACCAACCACCAATTAAAGCCAATGGAGACCAATTTTAAGAGCACGGCTGCTCCTAAACAGATATGCAAACTTTACAATCAAACGAGCCAAGTCTGTATATTGCCTCAAAACATACTACAGCCATAAAATGAAGGTGGTGCAGCCTATTAAGGGTGAGCGAGCCGATAATCATTACTTATGGGGGTAAATAATGTTTTTCTGGATTAAAAGGATATCTAAAACCCCCAAAGAGCCTCTAACTTCAAAGTCTGATTTCAAGTGAAATAATGCTTGGTCCCTGCTTGGTTTAATTTGGTTTTATGTGCTTTAGGTTTGAAACATTCAGAGATAGTGGCATCTCCTGTAGTCATATCAGTTTAATTGATCCTAGAGGAAGACTAAACATCCAGTGGCAAACAGTACAGCATCACTTATGTAACTGAAAGACGCCTTAACTCAAATTAGTCTCAGTTTTCTACGATATCACCTCAGTAATTCAGAAAAAAACTACGCAGATTTTTATTTTTGTCAAGTATATATTCCACTTCCACTGTGTTTTTTTTCCTGTGTGGCCTAATTTACTTCTAACTTCAAACTGAATTTTGTTTATTAAATGGCCAAAAACAATAGCAAGTAGCTCAGACTTCTCTTCAGCATTAGACAAACAAACTGTGGAAACACGTAGATCACATGGCCATCAAGGCCTTACTGCCAATGCCAAGGACGAAACCACCCGTAAACATACTGCAGACGTGTCCTCCAACAGAGAAGGCTTGTGTGTGTGTGTGCGCGCAAATGTATATGTGTCATAATATCCTCGTTGTTTTGTATTTACGTATCATTTTTTTAAAGTTTCTTGCATTTCCTAGCTGAAACAATATTGTGTAAAACCAATTAAAATCAAATCAAAATATACAGAACATGTCTTTAGTTTCAGACATTGGTTAAATGTGTTATCAGGCCTGCCTGAAGAGGCTTTGGTGCAGATGGTTGAGATTTGGAAGGTGTACACGACTGCCTTCAAAAACTATTGTGAACAAAACCCCTCTGCATTCGAGTAAAAAGAATAAAGCTGCACCAAAACTAATGAAAAATAAACTAGAATTAAACATTTTCAAGCAGTAAAACAACGAAACCCACTCTACGAACTAAAACTTAAAAACAGCAACAAAATCATATTGGCAGCTGCGCTATCATAACACAGCTAGCTACAACTAGCTGTGTTATGATAACTTATATGTATGTGTGTGTGTGTGTGTGTCCATTGTTTGCCTTCAAAGCGTGCACTTCCAAGGCCAGGGCCTGACAGTATTTGATGTGATCTGTTTGAACAAGAACAATCTTGGCACCGACTTGTTTGTCCAGAGTAATCCGGCCACCGTAATCCCCGAGCAGCCTTATCAGTGCCTGCCATGACACGCAACCCAGCTCACCAACACACCGATCACAGCCGAGCCAGACAAACAGCGATGCGACTTTAAATGCGCAAACTCCTGCTCGGGTGATCAAAAAACCACCTGAAACATCTCCAACCTTCCGGCAGCCGGTAAACCCAAAAGCGCAAAGACCCGGCGTGAGGGAACAGAAAGAACCGACAAACTTCAGAGCCTTGAACTTCTTAAAACTCCTACCTCCCATTGGACGAGTTTCCTCCGTTTCTGTTGTCCTGTTCGGCCTCGAAAACCAGCCGAGCGACGGTGCGGGACGTGATGTTAAAATCCACTTTCTCACAGGAGCACATCAGCATGCTTCGGCCGCGCAGAGAGGCATCAGCCGGCCGGCTCCAGCTAACTGTTAGCCCCTTTCTCCGGCTACCCCCAAACACAGTCCCGACCTCTGAAGGCCCCCGAAATGATGCCGCTCAGGCTTATTTACCAGCACACAAAGTTCTATTTACGAGCCTCCATTTTAACTTTAAAAACAGCTCCGCTCCGCTCTGTTTGACCGCGGACTTTATAGAAGAAAAACAAAGTTAGCTGAGCGCCGGACGCAAACTATCTTAAAGCGGCAGACAAAGCGTTTTTTGTGGAAAAGTGAAAAGGACTAGACCGGGGCGACTAACTTACTGCACAGGGGGGAGGCGCGGTGAGGCTCGTCAGTAAAATACAATTCCTGCTGTGTTCTAAAAAAATAAATAAACGCACAAACAACACAGAACACTATTGTAGTCGATATAGTATGATTAAAAAATATAGTCGATGTATGTCCAACTATACACACATCCAGCAGCCAAACACAAACGAACCCCCCCGACCACCCTCCCGGACAAACTTTGTGGTACGTTCCAGGAAAATAACTGTCCGGAGGATGTGCGGCGAGAAGAAGAAGAGTGTTTACACGAAACAGATGAAAACTGGAGAAAACTGGTTTTCAGTTTAGCTTTCATCAGCTTTAAGCTTCAGGTTAATGCGTCGGCGCTGCTGTCACCACCAACTGAGGCTTTTATTACACGCAGGCTTTTATTACACGTAAAACGGCTTTTGTGAAGACACGGCGGCAGTGTGTCAGTACACCACGAGCAGCAGGTATCTGACAGGTACATCTCTGCGGCAAATACAGAGATTTTAATGAATTCAAAGATTTTACTTAATTTCAGAGTTTATCTGAAGGGAGATAATGTTAATCAAAGTCTATAAACAGGAGCATTGCGACCTCTTGTGTTTAAAGAGGCTGAATGCAACAATTAGCCCCCATCTTTGATTTAATCCAGTTAGAACTACTGTGTGCACGTTTGTGAGGCTCTACTAAGTGAGGAACACTTCTTTAAGAAATAATAAAATTAATGATGCTTGCAGTATGAGAGTCTGATAGGCAACTCACCTTCTTCCTCTTTCAGTGGCATCTTTAATAGGAAGGATGCAGTCTTCAGGAGATGTCTCGGGTCACCTGGTCATCAGTGGAGAATAAAAACAACACACTTTCAGCTCAGATCGCGCGTAACTGTAGAGAGTTTTGTTTGAGGTTTATTCAACAGGGAAATCCCTTAAAATTCAAATGTCTTTTTCAAGGAATAGCACAGCAGCTTCCGCTCTTCAGTAAATCTTCAAAAGATCTTCAGACACTCTCAGTGGGACAAAAACATTCTGTAGCACTCTGTTCAGAGACCACACCTAAAAATGATTCTGATTTTTAGGAATTGCTTACATCTCAACTGAGTGCATGTTAAAGATCATTTTTGTAATTACCCTCTGCAAATATTAACTGAAGCCTTCACCTCCGGGAGCAGCATTTTAAAACATTGCATGTGAGCTGCTGGTCTTTTTAACTTTTGATATTAATTTTTTAGCCCTGAATTAATTTATTGTAAATATGAATGGCTTTCTAATTAGAGTTAATTAATAGTTGAATCAACTTTGTGCTCCATCTTGTGCTGCAAAGTGGCATTTTATGAAAGTACAGCTGTTTCTTCTCACTCTGTTTCTCACAGTTTTAGGAAATCTGGGAAGGTTTTTAAACAATTTTCAACTCTGGATAACCCGAGAAAGATGTCACCTAAGATGTTCAAATTCATACCATATATGCATCTATTAAAAATCTCAGATGACTCGGACTTTACCATAATAATGCCAATGACAGAAAGTGACAGTATTCTCAGTGGTTTATATTTATTATGATTTTCTTCTTCCTGATTCTTACTCAGCCATTTGCTTTTGAATTGATGTGGTGAATAAAGTCACTCAGGCTCACGTGCGCCTCATTAGGATCCACTGAGACCTGTAATTTTGTGTTTTAGAACTTGTACCAGGGGATTCGTGCCACCTAAAGATGGTGCTGCCAGGAGCCTGAGGGGGAGCTGTGGAGGCTTAGCCCTGCCTCCTCCATGGTGATAAACCTGCTGGCATCAAGCAGGGATAATTAAGTAGACAACAAGAGATTCGGTGGTGGTATGAAATCATAATTTTTATATTTTGGTGCTGATTAAAAAAAAACTGCTGTTGTTGAAGAAAACAACAGTGGCATGGTTATATCTGTAAGTACAGTGTTTTTCTGCTTTAATCTTCTTTTCTCCTGCATTTCCACTGACATCAGCATCTGTTAATGTAAATATTGTTATACACAGAAACCAAAATTATGGTGATTTTAGGGCCAATCAGAAGTGACTGTTTTGTGATTCATCAGTTAAGTTCTTATAAGATAAACTTTATTTAAATTTCTGTGTTAAAGCATTAAACACAACCTATAATAGCATAGCTTAAATAAAGGAGAATAGCTCCATAAAATAAAATACAGCATGAAAAGACAGACTAGTTCAACAAAGTAACAGAAACTAAACTAACAGGAGCACATCTAAACAGAAGAAAGTCACCTGCAATAAAATAAAGGAGGCCAGTAAGTAAAATGTATCCATGTGCTGTGGTACGGCGTGGGAAATGCTTCCTGTGTCTCTCGAGGCTTTAACAGTTTTTAGTGGCCTGCATGTGAAGTTTTACATTATCACATTTCTAATTCATATATTTACATTTAAGTGGCTAAAGTATGTTATAAAACAGATAAATTTGCAGCCCTTTGAGAAAAAAAACTCATCTGTATCAGTTTTTTAAGAGGCAAACACAGCATTTAACTGCACACTACATTTTGAATTCTCTTTAACCTACCTGTCAGCTTTGATCCTGAGCCAGCAGCTGCCTCTGCATCCTCTCAAATGGATGACAAAGCATCACAATGACTTGGCAATTTCTGATTCTCCATAGGTTTTACAAGGCATCTTCAGTGTTTATTCCTCCACCTCCTGCAATCAACACCTCGCCGGGGCGGCTGCTGCTGCTGCTGCTGCCACCAAGCTCTGTGTCTCACACACACAGAAACTGCTCCACTCCAGGTTACTGGGAGTTCTGTTGCTGAGCACTTCTGGCTGCTGAACCAGGCCGAGGGGGACTGGAAACTCGATCTGAGCTAAAAATAAAGAAACATCGCCAGCATAGCGAGATAGGAGGTGTGTCACTCACTGTGTGTACGCATGTGTTGGGCCACAGAGGTGCACACACACACACACACGAAGTTTATCACGTGTAAACATTTCCTTGAAGTCCCCCCCTCCCTTGGGTTTGTGCGTGCCAGCTCTGGGAATATCTGTAACACTCCCTCTGATTTTTTGATGTCATCATTATTTACAGGCACACACAAGGTAAGAGAAAGAGGCAAGGACCCTTTCACTCTTTCATCTGCTTACATCACATGACAGCATCCCTGACCTCCACAGCGGCCAGAATACACAAACACGCATCAACATCCAGCCCGAGTAGCAGAAACACAGCTCGTGGCCCCACCGCCTGACCGCATTTCCTTATTTTCTTCAAATATTTGCATGACCTCAGAGCCGTCAGTTACACATCACACGCCATTCCCCTTTAAAATAATCCAGCCCCTCACACTCATCACGCCACCTCGCCGCCTGCATCGACCATGAGGATGTCTTTGTCAGCACGCAAGTTGAGGCCTTCAGTCAGTGCCTGTTTGGCAGCCTTGAGTTGACTGGCCTTGTTTCTCTGACCGACTGTCAGACGGCAGAAATCAACAGCGATAAGACGACAAACTGAATATCATATTTAGTGGCTGAAGAACAGGGAAACAAATCAGAGGTTTAATCTGAGGTTTGATCTGTTTACAGTATTCAAATGGAGTTAATGCAGAAACGAGAGATGTAGTGTCTGAAGAGGAAGACAGGAAACCTGTTTAAAACCTGTTTCCACAATAACCGGGGCCTGATGTTACAATAACCAAATCATCTTCAGATTATTCAATCCAGGGCCGTCAAAGTCCTTTCAGTTATGGGTCATATACGCCCCAAAGTCTCCTTCTTTTTTCCTTCCTTCATTTCTTCCTATCTTCTCTCTGTCCTTGGCTCCTTCATTGCTTCTTTCTTCTGGCCTAACTCCCTTTGTTGGTTCTCGCTTCCTTCTCAATTTTCCTTTCCATCTTTCCTTATTCCATTATTCCTTCTCCCTGCTTTCCCTTTACTTCCCTCCCTCCCTCATTGCTTTCATTTTTATTTATCTCTTTACTTGCTTCCTTCTTTTCTCTGTTTTTGTTCTTCTCTCCTTTGAGATTTTCTCTCTCTTATCAGACATTTCCCTGCTTTCCTTCTTCAGGTTTCACCTTCTTTCTCCTGGACTACTTTTCACTGACTGCTCTATGAATGTGTGACGTTTCTGATTAACTGCACTGCCTTAAGTGTTTATGAATGTAAAAAATGTTGCAGCTTTAATTTTAGAGATCTTTTAATAAAATCTGCTGCAGATCAAATATTTTTCTAGTAATTGAATAATGTTGGAAAATTGAGTTTAAATAGAAACTGCTATTTTCTTCTTAAAGTCTGGAACAAACCTTTTACCTCTGCTGAGTCCCGGCCTGTACGGGAGATTTCCACAGTAAATTTTAAGTTCGGGCACTGTTTTAATGTCTGTGACGTAGCAGAAGAACAGTCAAAATAACTTTCTAATACGGTTGTACTTTAACACTTGTGAATGGAGCTCATGGCTGTGAAAATACTGTAGTGTGAAAGTAGAATTTTGCATGACTTCATTAAATATACTGAAGTTACACGAAAGAAATCAGGGGATTCTCACCCTCCCCTTTAATCTGTGTGCTGCTTTTGTTCCACTTGAAGCAGATTTGTTTAACAAATCATGTCGGGGTGATTTTGCATGCCAGATCTGCTGCTGCTTTCAGGAAAGAAAGAACATAAAACACAGAAAGCATTAATGCATTTTGGGTAAGAATAGTAGCCTGCTTGGCCTCAGAAAAATCATATATAAAGTTATACATAAAAAGTTTTCCTCTTTTGCAGACTTGTCTTTTGTCAGTGTTTAAATCAGAGGACATGTGGCTGTAGTTTTGCTGTGGCCGGTCATGTGTAGTTGTGGTTCAGGTCTCATCATCTCAGGTTTCCTGCTGGCTTTCAGCACTCGTACCGTTCAGCTCTCCTGAATTCACACTCTAAATTTAGCTGCCTTAAAGTCCGACAGGACTGCAGACTTAAAAGCCCTGAAACACAGAAACTCAACTTTCTTTGGATTTAAAGAAGCGTTTTCTGCTCATTTTTGGCCTCATTGAAGTGAAAGATTGCTGAACCGATTGGCTGACAGTCAGATTAAAGGGCGAATTCACGCAGAAAATGGAATTCATCAGGAAACGTGTGGCAGCCGTGTAATCTCAGACACAGCTGATATTTCACTGCAGGCACGGTCAAGATTTTGTTTAGCAGCCGGCCAAAAGTTGCTCCAGCAGAAATGAGACTCTACTTGTCTTTTTTAGTTGTCTTCAGTCTTTTTGGTAAGTCCAAAACATTGTTTAAGTCCGCACCTTTAACTCTGAGAAACTATTAATGTTGGTGGCTGAAGGGCCTTCTTAAGTCTCACTCTAATAGAATAAATAGAATAAAGTTGCTTTGACTGTAAAGCTCTTACACTAGAAACTAGAAAGTGACAATAAGAGTAAAACTAGTTAAAGGATTTACTTCGTTGGATTTTTTAAGCTCATTCCTGCTGATATTTGCTCTGCGCCTGACTTTTATTAAACACAGAATAATGCTTTGACAGTCAGAGAGACATTTTAGATAAAACTGGTCAATATTGTGTATCACTTACTGAACTTTGACCTTTTATTTTATTTTTCTTCTTTAATTAATTTCACAGTTTAAAACCGATTTGTCTTTTTGTTGCATCATATTCCTTTTTCTATTGTGTCTTTATTGTTGAAAGGAGATGTGAGAATAAGTTTTGATAAATCAGCTGCAGTGTGGATAATTAAAGACTTCATGTAATTGTTATGAATGAAACGACCTGCTGCAGTTCTCCCAGGTGGAGATGAACCGGAGGAGCTCGTTGGATCTCGGAAGTTCATTAAATCTCTTTTTGTAGATGTTGTGTTGCTGTTCCGCACCTCTTATTGTAGTCCTGTGTTTTTGCTGGTGTTGGCATATAGAACTTAATTAGAAATAAAATTACTTACTTATTGCTGTTTCCATCCGTCACTATAGACACACGTGCACATCCTTCCACTCAGTTTTTCTGCCTCGAGTTCCTTCGCCTGCTCTTGAATTTATTTTGTGTGGCGTTTTCCGTCTACGTTTTATTGGCGTATTTGGGGCGGGGAAGACTGACTGGAAACTTCCTCAAAGAGAGGCCTGTTTGATCCGTCATTTGCAAACTGAATATCCGTCAGGATTGAATGATGTTGCATTTATCCTTCTATTTCCTGTTTGAATAAAGTTTTGCTTGTTTGATAATTGTGATATAGAAAAAATCTCTCTCATTTACCCTTCTACTTCTGCTTTTTCTTCTACCACCCTTTCTCTTTCTCTATTTCTTCTTTTTCTATTTCTTCTATTCTTGTTCTTCTGTTACATCTATTTCTTGTTCTTCTACTGCTTCTTCTCCTCCTCCTCTGTTCCTGCAGTGTCTCAGTGCCATGGCGGCTGTGCCGAGGTGGACTCCCTGACTGAGGCCGTGGCGGGAGAAGGATTCCTGCTGGGCTGCATCTCCTGTAAGACAAGAGAGGAGGTCCGTGCCCAAACCACCGTAGACTGGCATTTCAAACCTCTGGGAGAGGAAGAGTTCAGGCATGTAAGTTCAACAAAGCCCTCTAAGGACTCAGGTTTGAGCTGTTTGTGAATGTGGAGGTCAGGTGGGGTAAGGTGAGGTGAGGTGAGGTGGGGTGGGGTGAGGTGAGGTGGGGGTCATACTGTTATGATAACTTTGAGCAACAAAAAAGTGTTGGCACATACGCTGAGGGCTTACTGACTGATTGTCCTTCACTCTGCTCCAGTGAAACCATCTCAGCTGGTTTTAGGTCGGTGAGGTTGGATGAGCTGATGCAGCATGCTGTCACTCTGCTTCTCTGAAACACTAAAGATGCTCCCACTGACCTCAGAGCAGTTGCATGTCTCTGCAGGATCTCGTGATCAATGAGCTTCAGTGTTGCCTTCCATCCATCTCCAACATGTCACCCGGAAACACACATCATAGCAGCTCCTCCTCCACGTGTCACAAGGTTCACCTGTGAGCTAAAGACTGTTCCAGGTGACAACCTCATGGACGGATATGAAAGGAAGACGTAGTATGTAAAGTGAAGCCAAAAACATTTGTTAGATGTATGAAAATAAAGATAGTTGTGAAACCTTGAGCTCACTTTGTGTCTGAAAGCTGCAAGCTAATCCCAATGAGTTACTTCTTTTTTTTTTTTTTGGCTTCATTGAGCCCCCAGCTCACACTGGGGCTGTTTGCAACTCAATGTAAAGCAGAAAGCCAAGCCAGAAAGGATGAAAATTAGGACCTGAGGCCATGGTTCTCAGCTGGAAAAGGTTGGAGTGCCCACTCTGGGTTTTGGAGGAGCTGCTGCCTCGAGTGGAGGAGTTCCAGTGGAGTGGTAGATTGACAGATGGAGTAGTGCAGCATCTGCACTGATGAGGATTCTGCTGAGGTGAAGAGAGAGATGTTGATTTACTGGTTAATCTCCTTTCCTATCCTCACCTATGACCACAAGCTTTGAGAGGGATGGAAAAATAGATCAGACCCCATTGAGTTGGTTTTGACATCTGACTAGCGTTCCTCCTTGATGCCTCCTTGGTGAGGAGTTTCAGGCACATCCTATGGGAAGGAGATTGGGGTGGAAGCAGGACACGCTGAAGAGATTATGTTTTTCTGCCAGCTTTGGAATGCCTTGGCGTCCATCCTGAAGCACTGTATGAGGTGGCTGGGAGAGTGAGGCCTGGGCATATTTGCTTGTGGTTCAGCAGTTGTAGTGCGTGGGCAGTCTGTGGGCAGCTTTGCACTGCTCCTCTACCCGCACAGATCTGCATTTGCTGTCACATGGGGCAGTGTCAAAAATATGCGGACTATTCTTGCTCATGCTTGTGCAGAGAAGACCGCAGTTCTGACATACACAGAGCTGAGGTGAAGCTGCTGTTGCTCCTTTCCCTGTCCTGACTCACTCTGACAGACGCACAGCATCATTCACGTCGAGCACCACGCTATTGGGATTTTGGAGGACTGCACGGGAGCCCCCATGCAGGGAGAACTCTCTGGAGGCAAATAACTCCACAAACAGGCACAACCGCGGTTAAGCATTAGACAGCTTCCTCCCATGACCCTGGATAAGTGTTGGAAAATGGACGGAATGCTAACTTTTATTTGTCCGTGTCTTCCTCTGTTCACTTTATTTGTGGTTTGAGTGGTGGAGCTTTTGAGAGTGCACCTTTAGCTTTAGCATAACTTGGAAACTAGACAGTTAATCCCAGTTGTTTTGCATTTATAATATGAATAACTTTTAGAGAAAGTAGACACATTTATAAACTAATACTGATGATCATTTATTGTTTTTGTGTAGCTTTTGTAGTGATATGGACGCACACTCTTGCTCTCTGCTTCCATTCATTCTTAATTGCATTTGCATAAAAGAAACAAAATATACAGATAGCACTGAGCTGTTCTGATTTTTTTCTTTATTATTCTTCTGTATTAGATATCAAATATTATTAAAGATAAAGGATTTCTATTGGTGGTGCCACTAGAAAAGACCTTATATGTAAGCTCATATGTGTTGCTTACAAAGTTCCTATTATTAAGTCCACCCCGGGCCTCAGTAAACGCATTACTGAGGAGTTTTTGATCTCGGTCAGTAGGTTAAAGTTGTACTCAACAAAACATGATGTTTATTTAGTAAACTGTGGCTCCTGTAGAGTCAAAAAGGACAATAAAGCAG
Source organism: Archocentrus centrarchus (assembly GCF_007364275.1). Taxonomy (NCBI): domain Eukaryota; kingdom Metazoa; phylum Chordata; class Actinopteri; order Cichliformes; family Cichlidae; genus Archocentrus; species Archocentrus centrarchus. The sequence goes on along the minus strand of NC_044361.1, from coordinate 32,580,196 downwards.
GAGATGCTTTAAGGCAGGCCTATCATATCCACCATACTATATTCACCTCTTACTCATCACCAAGGACCAACACCAAGCTCACGACTTTGATAACCAACAGGTGTCGCCGCAGTCAGTCGATATGTGTCATTTTCCTCATGTTTTATTATAATATAAATAAGCAAACAACAGTAATAAAGTTCTGAGTTTTGAAATTGTTTCCTTCTCTCAGATTTTCCACTATGACCACCCCACAGCCGACATCCTCCATGAAGATTTCAGCGACCGCCTGGAGTGGCACGGCACACTAAACGATGATATTCAGACAGGTGCCATTTACATTAATAACATCACCTTCAATGACACGGGGACATATCGCTGCACCTTCCACCGCACCCTCTTTCTGCCGCTGTCTCCTGAGCAGGTCACTGTGGAGAAGGAGGTGGAGCTTAGCGTGGTGGCTGTAGGTAAGGAGGATGGATTTAAATCCTTTGGTGATGCAATAGATGGAAAAGTAGTTTGTTCCAATCAGTGTATCTGTGTGATGGGTGGATAGAAAAAAAGGATCTAACATGCATTCCTGACCTCATCCTCTTTTCGCACGAAGAGAAGCTAATATGGAAGAAAGATGATCTGTCTTTCTAGTCCCTGCTAGCCCTCTGTCAGAAACAACATTGTTGCTTTCTGTTTCCCAGCCAATCGGGAGCTGGCAGACGTGATCTCAGAGATAATGATGTATGTGCTGATCGTGGTTCTGCAGCTGTGGCTCATTGTGGTTCTGGTCTACTGTTACAAGAAAATCTGGGATGAGCACGAGGCTCGGGAGGCACGTAAAGCTGAAAAGGCTCAGGCGGCGTAAGTCATCTGTCATTCACTCGATCTGCTCAGAGGAAACTTTAGACCAGAGGTCAGGTCATTTTAGGGCACTGCTTGGGTTGTTTTTATATCTAAATAATTTCCTTTTATGTTTGTTGTGTACTTGCAGACAGTTGGAATCCAAAGATAACTGTGACGGGGTGCAGCTAGACTAACATCAGCGGTGAGTTACTGTGCATGAAAGCATATACTTGACTTTGTCATTTTTGTGATTTTATTTTCCATTTTTTGTGTCCACCAGGTGAAAAGCTGCACTGTGATTTTGACGGCAATGACACGATGACCTTGACCTTGAAATTGAGCACAGAGCAGAAGATCAGAGCACATTTTTCTTTGAAACTGACCTGTTCTTCTCATTTCCACCTTCATGTTTTTTGTGGACTCTGCTAGAGCTGCTTTGCATGATTAAAGTTCAAAATAATCCTTGTTTATTCCATGCTGGGCCTTGGTGCAGCCTCTCAGTTCACCGTCTGTGTTTTAGCTCCCTTTCAACCCAAGATTCTTGTGATTGGCTGCCCCTCATAAGAAGTAGATTTGAACATGGGAATGGGGCCTTTGTGCCTGAGATTACCTTATTAGGGATATCCCCTCTCTCTGACATACAGACCTGAGAGTGGATAAATCTGAGTGCTCAGAGCAGTCTGAAGTCTGTGCTTTGGGCTCACTTATACATAAACTGACATGAATTTTGGAAAGTTTGGCCATGTTTAATATGAGCATTCACCACTGTAACATTAAATATATAACAGTAAAAAGGAAAAAGTCCACTTTGAATGCAGGGGAATGTGGGTCAGTAACACTTTAAGTTTGAATTAAGCTGCAAGCATTAAGCATCAAGATTGGCGATGGACAAAGTGGAGCGTTCAAAGACAGACTGCACACATTACTGGGTGACATCATAGAGTCCATATGATAAAGCTGCATTCACACTGCATGTGATTCTTTCATCGTGCATCACTTTGCAGCTGATGGTTGGTTGTTTGCACACATTATAGGCTCTGGTTGCCTAGGTAACCCTCTAATGTATTTACTGCCAGGTCATATGTCAGTCAGCAATATCCTGCTCTCTAAGTGGTAGTTGCTTCAGTTGCTCTGCTTGAAGTTGAGAAAGGTTTATCTTGTGAATTGTCAATATTGCATTTCCAGCAATTATTTCACCCATATTTGCTTGAAATGGACTGACAGCAGTTTTATAATACTTTCTTACTACAAACCTCATTCACCCGTCATACGAGTGCCTTGTCAAACATTCACACTCTGATGGATTCAATATCAGATACTTTGACTAGGAGAGCTGGGAATTGAACCACTGACCTTCTGATTAGTACATGACCCACTCTACCTCCTGAGCCACAGCCTAACCCGTGAAGCACGTCTTTATTTAGCCATCAAAGTTTGTAAATTACCTTCAATAAAGTTCATATTTTTGTTAATATCTGTGTACTGCATTGGCTGCATTTACTGTTTACACACACACACACACACACGCACAGAGCAGTGAGAGGACATTTGGAGGTGACTGTGCTGTAACTCAATCTAGTCTGAGCTGTGCTGCAGACGATCCAAACCACCTCCGGTCTGAAAGCAGCTTTGTTCTTCCTGCTCGCAGCTCGGCGCCGTCCCCAAAGCGACACACACTCCCTCTGCTTTTATTTCAGCACACAAACACAACACAACCGAGCACATGCACACTTAATGATCAGAGGGGCGTGGATGGTGAGCAGCACTGAAATGTTAATGTTTGCACGACACATGCAGTCAGAACATAAATGCTGTTTTCTTATGATGTTTAATTAAAGCAGTGACTTTTTGCCTGGTGTAAAGACAGTACTCTGTCTGTGAGGCTGCTGTACAGCTGAGCTGCAGGGGCCAGCACAGGACAGGGAAAGTAGGACACCATTGCTGCCTTTGACCTTGCCCTGTGACCTGGTTTCATTAAATGTGTTGACGTGCTGAACATGTTTATGGGCGAGAAGGACGGCACACCGAGACCAAGAGAAGAGGCGGAGGTGGGCATTCATACTGGAGGTTTAGCTACCGGCTGCTTCTCGCCCCGCTGGAGACGCACGGGTCGATATGACTGATGTGAGAGCAGGAGCTGACTCCACATCCTTCACAGGTACGTTTTTGTCTCTACTGAATGGAGATGCAGTCCTGATTGTATGTGCGGGACTCAGGTTCTAGAGTAGAGACAAAATACAGCGTTCAGGCTCGAGCTCAAAGAAGATGAACTCGGTCACCATCCCCTGAGAATCTGAAGCCTGAAATTGATTCTATTTATTTTTTCTTCCTCCTGGTGAGTTTTATTGAAAATCAATGTGGGATGGAGCTCGTGTCCCTCACACTCTGACATATTATACCTCACGCTTATCTTATTTCATCTTAGATCTCAGGTGAATGGTATAAAATGTAACTGAAGATGTTTTAGATTAAGAAGATCAGTTTCTGTATTACACATTTTCTGATCTTTAAATATGTTTAAATATTCAACTTTTCACTACAGAAATCTTAATATTGCGTAGATTCAAATGAGAGTGGAGCAGAAGAGGACAAGAACAAAGCTGAGGGGCTGAAGTCAGTCTAAAAAAGTCGTGTAGTAAATGGCAGTTTCCTCTCTCGCGTCACCTTTTTGGCCTCATGCAGATGGTTTTGTGTGAAAGCGGCGCTGCAGAAGAGTTTAAGCTTTGTTTGGAATCAAACAGCTATGTAGACACTTTATTCAAGTCCTAATCTGAGTTTTAGAACGGAACAAAAGTTTTAGCATCAAAGTACACTTAAAGTACCTCAAGTGACAGTACTCATTATGGAGAATCATAAACATGATATTATTGGTTCATAATAACTGATTCATATATAGATATACATCAGTTTAATATCACAGTGGGAGAAAACTTCAGTTACTTATATAATGCTGGGTAGTTTTGTCTATAGTAATACAGCTTCATATATTAGTAGTAGATTTATAATTTAAAATCTGCAAAACAATAAGAGAGTAAAGCGTAACTAGAGTGCCTCCTGGACACCTCCTATGTGAGGTGAGCAGACCCGGGAGAGGAAGGCCTGAGTGTCTCTGCTGCTGTCACCCTGACCCAGATAAGCAGCTATGGATGGATGGATGGAGTACAAAGAACAATAATTGAATCCAATATGTAGCGGAGCAGAAATAGATGAAAATACTTAAGTAAAGTACAAGTACCTTAAAAGAATCAGAGTTTGGTAGATGAAAGTGCTGCTGCTGAACTGGAAATTAGTGGTTCACATTTTGATGAAAGGCTTTTATAGATCTGGATGGTAAAACTGTGAAAGAATACCATTTCCTGTATATGTCAAAGACAAACAAACAAATCTGTTTCCAGTTGATTACTTAGACTGAGACAGATTTTGACAGTGACACTATTAATATTTTTGTATTAAATTTTATATTATACAAATAAGCTTTAATTAAATTTGTTCTAATTTATTAAATTCCACTAAATTAAAGCATGTAAACACCCAGATTTGTATTTGGAAATTTTTTTTCTCCAGTGTATGCTGGGTAATTTCTGCAAATTATGTGTTTTAGTAAAAATCTGTCTCACATTTCACACCTCCCTCTTTGCCTTTTGTCTTCATGTCTACTTCTTTTACAGTGGATTACAAGGGACAGCATGCCAACCTGTACTCTAATGAATTTGTCTGCTGCCTCCTGTAGCAGACATCTTAGGAATAATTCAGAGATGAATCATACAGTAGTGAAATATTGTACATTTCTGCATAAACAAATCTTTTTTTTTCTACTAGTTGCAGTTTTCTGAGTGTCCAGCAGAGCTCAGCCATGTCCCACACCAACAGCACCAAGCTGCAGTCGCTCCTTCTCTCCGTCCTGCAGCACTGCCTCAACAGCACAAGCTTCCTGTCTCCCGCGGGGCCTCCCGAGAACTTCACTACCCAGCAGGCTGTGCAGCATGTGGCTGCAGGGAGGGCCCACGCTCAGTCTCAGGGAATCGTGTACATCCTTCTGGTGGTCGGCATGTTCAGCTTCTTCACATTCGGCATCATGCTCAGCTACATCCGCTCCAAGAAGCTGGAGAGCTCTCACGACCCGTACCACCAGTACATCGCCCACGACTGGAGCGCAGCGACGTCGCCGTCCAGGGCCGTCGCTCAGGCTCTGCGCCGGGGGGCCACAGGTGATGGAGCCGGCGGCAAAGAGCCCGTCATCATCTGCAACCCGGCAGCCCAGGAGCAGCTGCCGGACTAAATGAAGACATTCAGCGACTCAACATAAACATTTTATTAAATCGCACTAACTTTTAATGTCACATAGCAACCAAAAGTTACAGTGTCTGGGTCGCATTTTCAGTAATTTCACAGAAACAACTTCCAACAGTTCCTCACACTTTACGGATTTCAACAGTTTCTTCTAAACATTTACCTGATGAGATGCACCTTCAGCGCTGCCTTTGAGCAATAACACAAGTCTTCATCCGATCAATCAGCCCTACACATTAATGCAACATGAAATCGGCTGATGTGGTTCATGTTCAGGGATCCTCTGTTCCACTTTGGTACTGATACCTTAAATTACCTAAAATCAAATTGAGCCTTAAAGCCTCAACTTTCCTGACATCACCACGCCAATCACATTACATAATGTCTGGTAAACCTGTTAGCTTGATGATGTTCACCTGGATTGGATTCAGCTGGAAATTTAAAGTACTCATTGTGATTTGTTTTTTGTAGTGAAAACAGTTTAAAACATTTCAAAACTAGCCAAAGCATTTATATATTGAAGAGATTTTAAACTGACGTTTAATAAACCGGCCTGTACGTCTGTGTACCACAAGACAGCGATGAGTTGTTTATTGGGAGCACAAATAATAATCTGAAACAGTACACTGGTTGAACACTGCCCCCTAGCGGTGACAATTATAGTTAGGTAAAAATAGTTTTAAAGTGAAAGAATATTTATTGCTTATTTAATTGTCCGGTAATTGCATTACACTAGATTCCTGTTCTGTTACCTTGAAGGCAATACCAAGATGGTGAATAAAATGCAAAGACTTTCTTGTCTTTTTCATTCTTTCAGCAGTTTAGTTTGAATAAACTGCAGCAGTTGGTGACCCTGGAGGTCTGATCTGTTTTCTCGTGATTCACTGAAGAAAAATTCAATAAAGTGCATTTTTGGATTAAATTTCAAGGGTTGGATCAGCATCTGGGACGGTGGCTGCTCACAGTCTATTAAAGTGTCCTTGTTACCTTGATCCCAGCTCATTTTCTAGCTGTGATTCCTTCTGTCAAAATCACTTTCAATTGATTTTTAATTAAGTAATATTTTAATACTGATGAGAATGCAGCTCCTGACTGTTACTTATACTGTAATCGTTTGGGCATATCACATTGATCAATCTGTGGATGTGCTTTGCACTTTGTAAGGGTTTAAAAATTATGAAAAATAATGAGTTAAAAAGCGCAACATCGCTAAATTAAAAAAATAAATAAATAAAAATCGGCAGATCCTGAGGGGTCATGTTGGGGGAACTTTCTGATTTTTCATGGGAAGACCATCATCAGTATGACAGCGCTATCATTACGACACGAGAGGATCTGATATATAATTAGAAAGCATTTCCATTAAATTTATATTGTTTGGATGAGTGTCAGACTGTGTTAGCCTTACTGTTTCACCTACAGTCCTGTGGTGTTAAAAGGTCAGACAGCGAGTAAAAGAAAAAAAAAAAAAGGATTCAAACTGATTAGCTGACTGCTAACATCAGGCCAGCAAATACAAGACTTTGGCTCCTTATTTTAGTTCTCATATCACTATATTAAGGTTTATAGAACAATTAAATTAATGCTTGTAGCCACCAGGGGAGAACATCTGGAACTAAACCGTGTCTAAGAATCAGCATTCCTTCCTGATGCTCATCAGGGAAAGACAAAGACTTTAGATGCTCTTTAAGAACTTCCGACCCTCTTACAATCCATGCACTGAGGTCCAAGGGATCTTCCAGGAATGATGGCTTTGTCCCTCAGACGGCTGATTGCTCAGTACTTGGGGGGTTTGTCTGTGTTGATCCATTTGCTCCAGTATAACCACCACCCGAGGTTACCTGATACCTTAAGGTGCTTCACTAAGCCTGAAATCCTGCTTCGCAGTTCAGGCCTCTGAACAGAAATCTACGGGAAAAATCATGCAATAGGAAAGCCGGAGGTAGAAAAATAACTTTCAGGAGAAGATAAACCTTTTAAATCCTTATTGTGATCCTACACATGGAGTTTTTATGTCCTCTAAAATTAATATAATAATTGAATAATTTAGATAATGCTTCAGTGCCTCCTGGTAGACCTCTGGTGCAGCTAAGCAGGTGACTGTAATGATTGGTTAAATTAAATAAAATAAAGCAGCAGTTCTTTCTGTTCTTTTATCGGAGCAAATTCTGCATCCACGACACGAGTCCTGGTTTTCTGCTCCTCGTCTTGGCTGCAGCGTTGGCTCGTTTCTTCTCCTCCTTCCTCCTCTCGCGCTCCTTCTCTCTCTCTGTTTGCTGCTCCAGTCGGCGTTGACGAGCGCCTTTCACGGCGCGCTCGATCTCTCGAGACAAACGGAAGTGAACCATCTGCATATTGAGCATTGGCACGATCAGGTTGTAATTGTCCACCATCTTGTTCAGTTTGACCAGCTCCTCCTCCACCGACGCACACAGCTGCTCCCACTCCCGGCTTTCTCTGGGAGTCATAGGGTCACCGAGGCCGGCCCACCCCTCCAACAGCCGGTTTCGTATCTGAGCGGTGGCCTCTCTGATGTCGCGCTGTGTGATGACCCAGGGGGGCTGGTAACCGTTGTCTATGAGGATGCGGTTCAGGTTGTGGGTCATGGGATCAGCGTAGGGATTGTGCTCAAACTTGTTGAGGGGCTTCCCAGCACCGCTCAGGTTCCTGAAGTCCCCGCGGGCCATCGACTCCTGAATCAGGTCCTCTACGAGCCGCTCCACCGCCTGGGTGATCTTGATTTTGTGGCTGCGTTGCCGCATGTCCCGTTCCACCAGTGCCCCCTCTGCCGCAGCTGCCCTCTCGTGTCCCTGCTGCCGGTAGTTTAAAACTTGCTCAGATGCCCGGTTGACGCGAATCTGCCGGTACTGACGCTCACGCTGGCTGGGTGTGCCTGTACCGACGCCCTCATAGCTGAGGTAGTGTCTGTGCTGAAGTGCTGTACCTCTGGACTTCTCCTCATCTTCAGCTTCCGTGTCTTCACTGGGATGCTTGATCTTGCTCTGATGCACCAGCACAGCACGGTACGCCTCCTCGACCCGAGCAAACAGCACCGCGTCTGCGGTTGCCGCTCCAGAGTCAGGGTGGTAGAGCTTGGCGAGTCGTAGGTAGGCCTCTTTCACCTGCGCAGGACTGCTGAGGCCATCGTCAGGCAGCTGCAGAAGCCGGTAGCTCTCCTGCAGGCTGCGGCTGATTCGAGGACCAGAGCTTAGTGATCGGACCAACCGGGACAAGATGAGCAAAAGGCGTCCATGCTGAGAGCTGCCACAGGAAACCAGGAGGTGGAGAGTGAAACTCATCTCCGGCACAATCCTGTTGATGCAAGAGGAAAAGATTCTGTTAGAAAATGTAATAAATGATTGATATTTAGCTCTTTGAGGTCTAACGCACTCAGTACGGTCCTGTCTTTGTGGTCCATGGATTAAACCCAGGTCTACATGTTGTAGCTGAATACTGCCACCAGGGGGCAATGTGAGGAATATTGGCAGTTTTGTTTATGTTTGTTGGTTCTTTAGTTCCTGCAGCATACATGCAGAGGTCATAACATGAGAGTGAAGTGAAAATGAATGGCTGAAGCTGTTTGTGCTTCTCATTACTGTCAGAAATGAGTGACTGAGTGAGTGAGCCTCGTTTCACTTCAACTCTGCTCTGTTGCTTCTGTGCTGGACTCTCACTGTGGGCAGGTCTCAGGCAGCCCCACCCGCACACAGTTACAGGGATGCAGGGACGTGTACATATATCCAGAATGTGTTTCCATTATCTGGCTTCACTTAACCCAACATCAGCAATCAGGCTGAGCAGTCACATGGAGAAGATTAAAACTATAACATTCAAAAAATATGAAGAGCTTAAACACATAATACAGACTGAAAGCAACACAGCTGCTGCAGCGGTATGAGAGGAAGCAGTGAACTAGCTCAGTATTAAAAGCACTGTATCAATGTGTGTAAGCTTTAAGTGATTCGGTCAGTAAGACTGGAAAAGAGCTGCTGTATTAATAAAGTTGAGCCTATTTGAAGCTGGAAGGAAAGTCAGCAAAAATGCTGACTGTGTAAGTTAACAACTCTGTTATTAATACAGATGAGAATCTGATGGATTATATTATTCCATTAAATTCATAATTAGATGTGCATAGGATAGTTGTAGTTTTTATTCTTTCAGACTCTGAGGTGTTTCACAGTCTGACAATATTTATTGTCAGACTCATCCTCACCTCATCCTCCCTCACCCTCAACACCGGATCCCCCCAGGGCCGTGTGCTCAGCCCTCTGCTGTACTCACTGTACACCCATGACTGCGAGGCCACATCAGAGTCCAATGTCATCATCAAGTTTGCTGACGACACTGCTGTTGTGGGACTGATCTCCCACAATGAAGAGACACCCTACAGGAGAGAGGTCTCCCGCCTGGAGAACTGGTGCCGGGACAACCACCTTCTGCTCAACGTCAGCAAAACAAAGGAACTGATTGTGGACTTCAGCAGGAAGCAGCAGAGGGACTACCATCCACTTGTCATCAGTGGTGCTGAGGTGGAAAGAGTGGACACTTTCAAATACCTGGGAGTGACCATCTCACGGGACACATATTTATATGTGTGTATATATGGTTGCAGGTACAAAATACATTTCACTGTGCATTGTATTGTGTATAACTGCGCATGTGACAAATAAACACTATCTTATCTTATAGTCTATAGTCTTAGTCTAGTTTAATATTAAGTACAAACTAATGAAGATTTATAGAACAATAAAACTGTTCTAAAAATAAAGATCAAGGAATAAAGTTGTGTTTAAGAATCCAAACTTTTTCACTGTTGCTCATCAGGAAAGACAAAGACTTCAGACGTGCTTAAAAACTCAGACTTTGTTACTATCCACACACTCAGGTTCAGGTCACCATTGCCGGAAGCAGCAACGGTGATGCTATTTTCCAGAGCTCTGATTGGTCAGTATTTGATTTCGCAACTACTGATCTCTAATTTGGAACATAACCTACTCCAGGTCAGATCTACAGCATGTGGTTTTATTTTATGTCTTTTTTATGATCACGTTAATATTATCTTATCCATCCATCTATTTTCTTGCCCTTATTTGGGGCAGGTCATGGGGGCAGCAGCCTAAGCAGAGAAGCCCAGATTTCCTTCTCTCAAGCCACGTCCTCCAGCATAGAATTCCCAGGGCAGCCGAGAGATACAATCATTCCAGCATACCACAAGGACCTGGCCCACCTCACCCAAGAGGCACCCATCCTAGTCACATGAACCACCTCAACCGGCTCCTTTTGATGTGGAGGTGCAGCGGCTCTACTTTGACCACCTCCCAGATGGTTTCACTCCTCACCCTGTCTCTAAGGGAGAGGCCAGCCACCCTTTGGAGGAAGCTCATTTCTGCCTCTTGTGTCCAGGATCTTGTTCTTATGGTCACATCCCAAAGCTCCTGACCATAGGTGAGGGTGGGGATGTAGATCGACTGGTAAATCAACAGTTTTGCTTTTACGCTTAGCTCTGTCTTCACCATGACAGTATAGTGTCCTCATCACTGCAGCCGCAGCCCCAATCCATGTGTCAGTCTCCCACTTCCTTCTCCCCTCACTTGTGAACAGGACCTAAAGATACTTAATCTCTTCCACCTGGGGCAGCAACTGGTCCCTGAGCCGGAGTGGGCACTCCACCCTTTTCCAGCTGAGGACCACAGCCTCAGACTTAGAGGTGTTGGTTCTCATACCAGCCGCTTCACACTCAGCTGTGAACATGATTTTATATTCTTTATAAATCAGACTGAAAAATGAGCCACTGTTAAACAATATAAAGGCCGACATATGCAGAAATAATACAGTGAAACTGCCAAATGTTTGGTCATACCTCCCAGACCTAACTCATACAAAGTTTCTAAATGAGGCCCAGTGCTTACATCACATAACTGTAAAACACTGAATACAGTATATTACAGTAGATATGCACAGATATATAAAAAAAAAATGTATGAGAAATAAAGGAGTTACATTCAGTATGGACTGGGCTCTGATGTTCAGTGATTACTCAGTATTTTCATTACAGCCTCTGAATCCTTCTTCCAAAGAGAGCAGGAGGTCCACACCCAACACCAGCATGCACACACATGTCTGCGTAACTACACGTTAGCAGTTATTCAGCAGTTAGGAGCATCAGGCTGACAGGATGAGGAGCCTTACTGCTGACAGACAGCTGCTAAAAGGTTCTCAGCGGACACTGAAGTTCAGGTGTTTGCAGCTGCAGAAGGCGCTAAAAAGGAGACGCGATCAAAACCACTGAATGAAGACAGCCGCACGAACCTGTTCAGAACACAGTCACCAACACACGTTCACGCTGCACGACCCACAACTTCACACACAGCATCGAAGCCAGGTCACCTGTCTGTTGTTGTTGTCAGCAGGAATTCTTCTTCGTCCTCTTCCTCTACGGCGAACATTTCTCTGTATCGTTAGCGCCCTCTGTCGACACACAGACGACATGTTCGCGTCGTCGTCTTATTGCACAGACAGTGGTTGCAGTTCAACCGGAGGCGCAGCAGGGGGCGCCCGCAAGATAGTAGAACAGTATCTTCATTAACACACACGTGACTCAGGACACGTGTAGAGATTTCCACGTCAACTTCTTATGCTGATTTTTTATGAATTTTTTTATTTTGATATTTTCCATATTAAACGAACGTGGGTGAGTTTGAGTGAATTTGTCACTTGATTTCTGTGGATTCCTGCAGTTCTTTGTGATGAAACTGTGCCCACATGCAGAGGGGGTCAGCCAGAGTCATAATCTGTTGATATTTCCACGTCAACTTCCACTGCTGATTTTTTAATGAATATTTTAATTTGATATTTTCCATATTGCATAAACCTTGGTGAATTTTGTGCAGATTTGTTCTGTAATTTAAGTGAAGTCCTTAACTGGCCTTAGATGAAATTTCACAGCCAGGTAGAGTGGATAAGGCAGAAGATGAATCCACAGAAAATTTTTATGTCAGCGATCAATGATAAGCTTTAATGGCCTTATAAAATATATAACCACATTGCACTGAGTTCATTAAATAGGCTCAGAATTGTCAATTTATAATTACAATTGTACAGTCCTATAACTTGACCCTGGGTTTATTTATTCTGATTTTCTGCATGAACATTAGCCACATCCATCCATCCATCCATCCTCTTGCGCTTATTGTGTTCAGGGTCGCGGGTGGAGGGTTGTCAGGCTGGAGCCAATCCCACATGTCTGCAAAACCAGCTGTGCAGGCCCTGATGAAGACCTGAATAAATTTGTAATGAGAGCAAATCATGAGTGAAGAATTTCATTACCATCAAATTTCACACGACTAAAGGAACACATCTTTATTGAGGAAAAAAATAGGACTTCTGAAGCTGTACTTCTCTTAATTTCGCCAAAACAACACAGAACGAGAACACATATATAAATCAAAAGCAACTACAGGTTATTTTTGTTCCGCTGTACAGAAATCGGCAACGAGGACGAGCATTACCATAAAGTTTAGGGTAGAAGCGCAAGAAAATTTAAGCGGCGGCTGATCTGCGGCTCACTTGACCGTGGTTCGGCACGTCAGGAAGAGGCTGGGAAACTGTAGGCTAGGGCTGGACTGGGACAAAAAATCGGCCCTGGCATTTTTGGCTTAGACCGGCCCGCAACTATGTCTTCGAAGCATTTGGCACTGTTTTACTCTTGTTCAGTGTGGGCATACCTTTTCTAATAATACTTTTATACCTTTTTTTTTTTTTTTAACTTACTTTAGTAATGCTTAAATTGCAAAGCTTTGACGTATCATTTAGTTTTTAAAAATCTGTTATTTCACCTGCTTGAGGGCTTTTTAAAACATATTTAACCAGCACAGAGGCTACAAATTCAAACTACTGTGCAGCCTTTCAACACACCTTTAACCTAAATATCTAAAATGCTATGATGCAGCCTAAAATGGACACTTGCTGCTCATCCAACACTTCTCAGCCTTGACCGTTTGCTATTTTATCAGATTTAAGGTGCCGTGGCTGCCAGATTTGGGAAAGTATGCAAATGTAAATAAATATTGATATTAATCAATCACCATTGCTCATCACACTGCTGCTGTCTTCACCTACAGCAGAGTCTGCCCAAGCCTTGAAGGGGACCTAAGCAATATTTGATTTGGGGCCCCCTTCAAACCACTTCATTGTCCCCTGAACTTAATTGTTATTAATGCTGGAGGGTTAAAGTTGATTTTTTTTTTTTTTTTTTTTTTTAGGATATATTACAGTTTCAGCCTTTTCAATTCAATTTTTCAATTCAATTACATTTTATTTATACAGTGCCAACTCACAACAAACAGACATCTCAAGGCACTTTATAGTGTAAGGTAAAGACCCCACAATAATTACAGAGAAAACCCATCGTTCATCCTAATCTTAAAAATAGAGAAGGTGTCTGTCGCCTGAATCCAAACTAGGAGCTGGTTCCACAGAAGAGGGGCCTGAAAGCTGAAGGCTCTGCCTCCCGTTCTACTTTTAAGTAGAATGGGAGGAACCACAAGTAAGCCAGCAGTCTGAGAGCGAAGTGCTCTATTGGGGTGATATGGGACTATGAGCCTATGAAAAGAAGCCAGTATGGGAGAAATCTGCTCTCTCTTTCTAGTCCCTGTCAGTACTCTAGTTGCAGCATTTTGGATCAGCTGAAGGCTTTTCAGGGAGCTTTTAGGACAGCCTGATAATAATGAATTACAATAGTCCATCCTAGAAGTAACAGATGCATGAATTAGCTTTTTAGCATCAGTCTGAGACAGAAATATTAGAGTGTAGCCTACTCATTAAATTAGTGTTGTTACAAGTGTACAAATCTGGACAGTTAGAATAGTCTCTTCTTTCTTTTAGGAAACTGGCATTTGTAAAAAATTAAAACAAACCAAAAAAGTTTCATGACAAATGTGGGCGAGCTTGGGGGGCCCCTGGTGGTCAGTGGGCCCTATGCAGCCGCATATGTCGCCTATGCCTCTGGCCGGCTCTGCCTACAACCTGATATTGCTGCAGCATTAGTGTTACAGAGGACGTGGAGGCTGCAGCAGCGAACATGTCTGTGATCTTTACACATTTTGTAGCATCTACAGTGACGCTCTTCAATTTCTTCGCACGTAACTTCTCCACACCTCCTTTCTGCCGCTTCGGTTTCTCCATATTACCTCTCCTTTAACACACGCGCTCAACACTGAAACTACTAGCGGGAGTAGTTTCAGTGTTCTGCACCACGCAGAGAAAGGGTGGGGCCGCTTTCATCCTATATCCTGATTGGTTCTGTCCACCGTCTATATTGAAGATGGGCCAATGGGCCGCCCCCTCTAAATTGTGGGCCGGTGTCTTAGAAAAAAAAAAAGGGAAGAAAAAAAAATCCAACGGCATCGGCCCTTGAGGACTGTCGGCCCACCGGGCAAATGCCCGGTACGCCCGATTGCCAGTCAACCCCTGGGCACAACTATAATCCTACCAAGACAAGGCCGTCCACCTAAACTTACAGGCCGAACAAGGAGAGCACTGATCAGAGATGCAGCCAAGAGGCCCATGGTGACTCTGGACGAAATGCATAGATCCACAGCTCAGGTGGGGGAATCTGTCGACAGGACAACTATTAGTCATGCACTGCACAAATGTGGTCTTTATGGAAGAGTGGCAAGAAGAAAGCCATTGTTTAAAGAAAACCATAAAAAGTCCCGGTTGCAGTTTGCCAGAAGCCATGCTGGGGACACAGCAAACATGTGGAACAAGGTGCTTTGGTCAGATGAGACCAAAATTGAACTTTTTGGCCAAAATGCAAAACGCTATGTGTGGCGAAGAATTAACACTGCACATCACTCTGAACACACCATCCCCACTGTCATATATGGTGGTGGCAGCATCATGCTCTGGGGCTGCTTCTCTTCAGGAGGGACAGGAAAGTTGGTCAGAGTTGATGGGAAGATGGATGGAGCCAAATACAGGGCAATCTTGGAAGAAAACCTGTTGGAGTCTGCAAAAGACTTGAGACTGGGGCGGAGGTTCACCTTCCAGCAGGACAACGACCCTAAACATAAAGCCAGGGCTACAATGGAATGGTTTCAAACCAAACATATTCATGTGTTAGAACGGCCCAGTCAGAGTCCAGACCTAAATCCAATCGAGAATTTGTGGCAAGATCTAAAAACTGCTGTTCACAAACGTTCTCCATCTAATCTGACTGAGCTTGAGCTGTTTTGCAAAGAAGAATGGGCAAAAATTTCAGTCACTAGATGTGCAAAGCTGGTGGAGACACACCCTAAAAGACTTGCAGCTGTAATTGCAGCAAAAGGTGATTCCACAAAGTATTGACTCAGGACTCAGGACTCAGGCTCAATACTTTTGCACACCACACTTTTCAGTTTATTTGTAAAAAATTTTTTGAATCATGTATAATTTTCTTTCCACTTTACAATTGTATACCACTTTGTGTTGGTCTTCACATTAAATTCCAGTGAAATATGTTTATGTTTGTGGTTGTAATGTGACAAAATATGAAAAAGTTCAAGGGGTATGAATACTTTTGCAAGTCACTGTATTCAGGTTATTGAATCAGTGACTTTCTTGTGTAAATGCTGTTTTAAAGCTCTTTGAACATCTTTCCTTTGAAAACATTTTTCTTTCTTTGTTTCTGCTTCATTGAATTCTTGCATTTTGAGCTCATTACTATCAGTCTTGTATTGTAAATGGTTCTTTATGTGCAGCTTTGACTGGACTTAAACTCCACTATGGAGACAGACAGACGACCTGTATGAGGTAGATTATTAAAAAGTCTTTGCAGTGATTTCTCTGTGATTGTGTAACTATGGCCTCCTCCTGCCTTCAGTCAGCACAGCTGAGACTGAAATATTAAAGCTTTTTATTGTCAGGACTCAGTGTTACACTCAGGATGAGCTCACATAAAGGACACACACAGTGTGTGTATTATGTAGTTACAGTTTGGATTCAATGTGTTGCAGCTGCAGGAACATCAGCTGAAGGATTTGATGTGGAGGACACAGAGAGAGGTCAGTGCCCTGAAAATCAATACATTTAAACAATAAAGTCATTGATATTAACATAAAAACATGAACAAAATTATTGAGTGAAACAGAACTGGATCATTTCCTCAGAGTTTGATAGTTTTCCATTGATGGCAAATGTGACTTTATGTTGACAAGTGTAATGTTATTAATTGAGGTTACAAAGATAATTAGGATTAAATAAAGTGTCAGTTATTAAAAAGGGTCTGATTATTAATGCTGAAGTTAAATCAGTCATGAATGAAGCTTTTAATATTTCTTTTCTCTCAGAGAAACACTCTGAGGATGAACGTTGGCCTGCACTGATCCACCAAGTGAGTAACGTCACATCTGTCTGACTTCAAATGATGCAGCTTTCACTGAACAAATGCACGTTAGAAATCTACAATAGAAAACAGATAAAAACTCATTTGATTTGATTTTCAGTGTAAAAGTAGAAATGTCAGAGCTTCAGGCTGTCCAGTGAGGTCGGTCTTCAGCAGATCAAAAAGTCCTGAACTTGTTAACAGAAGCAGAATAATCAATAATCAGGTGTTTGTGATCATTCTGACAAATATGACCAATGACATCATTACCTGATGTGATGGCTGATGGAATTGAAACACATGTACATTTCTAAAGTGTTGATGAATGTAAACAGAAAACCTGAAACCAACTGAGGAATTACACATTTATCTCATGAAGATTTTCTTTGAATTTTGCAGGTAGAAACGATGGAGTCTGTTATTGAGCTGCTTTTGGAAACTCTGGCTGCTCTGAATGACCAGGAGCTCAGAGAGTTCAAGCAGGTCAGGGAAAAAACGCTTGTTCTCAGCTGCGACTATGACTCATATGTCACAGGGATACTGCACATGATGGCAGACCTGCAGGACACAGTGTTTGTAATGGTGCAGACTTGCGGCCAATAGTCAGTGGAGAAGACCATGGAGCGTTTAAAGGAGATGAAGAGGACTGATCTGGCTCAGAGGCTGTCAGACTGCAGCTCACTGCCTAGAAGTAAGACAACAAAAACAAAACTCATTAAAATCATAAAACTGTTTTTATGACACGTCTCAGAAGCTTCTCAGTAACGTCTTCTTCTTTTATATTATAAATAATAATATTTGTAATACTTTGGGAGAAGGAGAGAAAGTGACTCCTTCATACTGTTTATTATTGCTGAGGAGGTTTAAGTGTCATTTTGCATATTTTACATTTTTACAAAGTCATATTTCCTGAATAATTGTCAGTCAGTTGTTAAATGTGTTTGTCATGAGTCACTTTTCCCACTGTTGTCCTCAGAGAAACACTCTGTGGATGATCGACGCTCTGCACTGATCCACACAGTGAGTCATGTCACATCTCTGATTCAGTACAAGACAGCAGATGCAGGCTGAAAGTCAGAGTACTGAAGTATCATCTGCTCTCATTTCCATCATTTTCTCATGATTTATGCTGGATGTTTGTGAGAAACTGAAGCTTCCTTCAGTTTGAGTCCTTCAGCAGTAATTAGATCCAACACTAATGTCAGGATGTCTTTACCACTGAGGATGAGCTGAGGAAATGTCAGCATGTACATTTGTCCTGACTGTTCTCTTCAACAGGACAGAGAAATCTGAAAAGATCAACCACTCTAAGATTAAAGATTCAACTTTATTGTGCTTAAAATATTTGATAAAGACTTAAAGATCATCTGAAACCTGAAATCATGGAAATAGTGTTGAGTGATATTTTTCAGTTTTTAGCTGCACAGTATGTGAGAAGAACTGCAGCCTGTAAATAAACACGATTCAAAATCATAAAGAGGATCACTGGTTTGTGCTTTCTTCACAGTTCTGATAAACATGCTGTAATCAATATAACAGCCCATGTTTGGCTAAATATATGAATAAACTTCTGACCCATGAATGTACTGACTGTTCCAGGTGGCAACAATGGCAGCTGTTAAACATCTGCTTTTAGGAACTCTGAATGATTTGAGCAACGAGGAGTTCAAGAAATTTCAGAGGTTCCTACAGATGATTTTTCCTCAGAAGAATCTATCATATTCCTTATTGAGGTTGGAATCATCAGACAGAGCAGAGTTTGTGGATCTGATGGTGGATGAACTTGGTCAGCGGTCTGTGGAGGTGACCAGGAAGGTTTTCTTGTACATGAAGAGGACTGATCTGATACAGAAGTTATCAGAGGGCAGCTCAGGATCCAGAGGTAAGACCAACAAAGCTGCATGAGTGTAAACTCTGTGTCATCAACAATGTAAAATCTCTGAAATCTGAGATCAATAACTGATCTGATTTATTGATTTCATCAGATGACCAATAAATCCTGATTACTGTTGCAGGTTTTTATGTTGGTGGTGGCATAGTGGTGCAGTGGTTAGCACTGTCACCTCACAGCATGAAGGTTCTGTGTTTGAGCCTCCTGGTTGGCTGGAACCTTTCTGTGTGGAGTTTGCATGTTCTCCCTGTGCCTGCATGCTTTTCCTCAGAGTGCTCTGGTTTCCAGTCCAAAGACATGCTGGTTGGGTTTATTGGTGGTTATCAGTTAGCTGTAGGTGTCAATGATTCTGTCTCTCTTTGTTTATTACCCATGATGGACAGGTGTATGGTCTCTCTCCCTGTTACCAAATTGGGTTGTGTCATTTTGCTGTGTGTCTTCTTAAAGTTGATGAGATTTGAATCCTCTGAGTTCATTTGAAATGTCTTTTCTCCTCAGAGAAACTCTCTGTGGATGAAGATGAAGCTGCACTGTTGAAGAGAGTGAGTGTGACTTTACACAACTCAGCTTCATTCAGTAGATTCAGGTTGTAAATCCTCCTCATCTTGAACATTAAACATGATGAAACAGACAAACCATCTTTAAACTGGATGGTTCTCACAGTGTTAATGTGGAGCTCTGCAGCAATAATGTTATCCACTACTGATGACAGAATGAATGATCTACTGCTGAAGATGAATCAGGAAATGTCATGTTAGATATTTGTTTGTCTTTAAAATAAAAAGTTTATGAGTATTTATTAGTATAGTTCATTCACTCGTTCTACTTTTTTCATGTTTTACAATAAAAACAAACTTTCTGTCAGAGAAATAAGAAATTTTTGTGTTTTGTTACCAAAACCAAGACACATCTTCAAGCATTATATCATCAGTACCACAGATATTACCAGCTGTGTTTGAGTGATCCTTCTGAAAAATATAAATATTAATGAAGATATGTTTTCATTAATATTTGCAACGTCTCCTACAGTGACTCTGAGAAAATTCAAAGAAAGAAATCTTTAAATCTCCAAACAGAGAAATTCCACAGTTGATTAACAAATCCTTTGGATCCTTCAGGAAGAAGAGCTGGAAGCTGTGAGACAGATTCTCTTTGAAACACTGAAGGATTTGAGATTTGAGGATCTCAACAAATTCAGGCTGTTTCTGAAGTTCACGTGCTTCAAGATGGGCCTGCCACAAATACAGACACATAGAAACACGGCAGAAGAACTAGTGAATCAGATGGTGGATGAACTTGGTCATCAGTCTGTGGAGGTGATCATGGAGGTTTTAACAGACTTGAAGAGAACTGATCTGGTGCAGAGGCTGTCAGAGAGCAGCTCAGGACTCAAAGGTAAGAGCAGAAAAATCCTGTTTCACAGTTGTGTGTCACTCAGAAATGTTTCATAAATGCATTTTTATAATTTACAATAAACATGTTCAGATGACTTTTAATCAATGACAAACATCAAAATCAGTGGTCAATGCAACAGCACTACAAAAATAACTTTGCAGAAATCATCAGAACTGAATCCAACCTCTGTGTTTTCATGATGTCACTGCTGAGAAGATTATAATTCATCTTTAAACACGTACACAAACAAGTTTCAACATAAATGTAATCAGATTACAGTCAGACTGCCTGCAGCTGCTTTTAAAAGTCATTTTTCCATCAGTGCGCTCGATTACAACAAATGATTGATGGTTGATCAGTGTGTTATGAGTCTGAAACATCTTTATACAGATGAGTCTTATTTACACAATGATTGCAGTCAATTATCCAGACACTCAAACACACAGAGGAATAAAGGAGGAAAGGAACAGAGGAGGGAAGTAAAAACACAGAAACTACAGGAGGAACTAACCTTAAAAATGAAACTGGAAGTAAAAAATAAACTCACACATGTAAACAGTCAGAATGCAGAGTGGAAATGCAGGAAACACAGAAAAGAGGAAAAACCACCAGAAGCACGAAGATACAAACTATTGATCCAAAACAAGGATCACAACAGTGAGCGTGACGAGAACCGGCTTCACTTGATGAAGTGTTAAAGCTGCTCAGAATCAAAAACTGATGTTTTTGAAGCGTTTGGGGCAATATTTAGACAATAAAGTAGATCATACAAATTCAGCCTTTCCTGCCAGTTTTTCAGGTTTTAGTACTGAAACTTCTCTTCCTGATCTTCTTAAGTTTTTGTCCTTTACTAAGAAAACTGGAGGGATGAATTTAGCAGAATTTGATGGTTGTTCTGTGTGTAGTTCATAAGTGTAGAGCAGCTGGTGGAGTGACGTGCTGTGACGAGCTATAGAAGAATCCACAGCAAACACCGGGCTCAGGTGGACTGAAGTGTTCACACTGCTGAGACTCCTCCGGTCCCACTCGCCTTCCTGAGACCTCAGCAAACTAAAAATAAGGAGCAGTCCTCATGAAGTGTTTCTGATTGTGAAGCTGATCTCAGGGCTTTAATATTGGGTACATGCTGAGACGGACTCTGAGTCTGATGTTTGAAGCATCTCCATCTCAGACTCTCTTCTGATTGTCAGCAAAGTTTCTTCCACTTTATGTCCTGAGTGTCTGATCACAGATGGATTCAAGATTTCATTTGCTTCACTCGCTATTTTGTAGCAAAGAAAAACATTATTTAGTTCACACATCGAGGCAGTCTGTCATTATTTATTGTTTTCTTTCTTCCTCAGAGAAACACTCTGTGGATGAACATCTGTCTGTACAGATGCAGACAGTAAGTAACAATAATAATGAATTCATTAATAATCCTGATTAAATTGGATTAATCTGTCATCTACAAATAAAGTTATTACCAAATCACATCACTTTTTTGTCTGCTTTGAATTTTGTCAGGCATTAACCATCCAATCAGACAGAGAGAAGCTTTTGGGAATGTTGGATGATTTCAGACAGAACGAGCTGGAAAATTTCAAGGGGTTCCTGGGGAGCAGCGACGCTATGATGGGGCTGTGTATCCCAAAGGGCCGACTGGAGGAGGTCCCCACCTATAACCTGGTGGATCTGATGCTGCAGACGTACACAGAAAAGTCTGTGGAGGTGACCAAGAACATCTTTAAGAAGATTAACAGGAATGATCTGGTGCAGAGGCTGTCAGAGAGCAGCTCAGGACTCAAAGGTACTTTCCATGAAAAAGAAATAAATGTGGTCTGCAGAGCGTGGTCTGTTAGATTTTATGGTTACGGCTTCCATGAAATTCAGTCAGACATTGATGGTCCCCAGAGGATGAATCCCAGTGACTTTAGTTAGTCTGGACTTTTCCTCTGGTACCACCAGCAGGTTGACATTTTCATTTCCAGTAAAATATTTCAGACTGTTGGCTGATTGTCATGACCTTTGGTGCTCAGAGGATTTACCAACAATGAGTTTGGTGGGTCTCTGAGTTTTGAGGCAGCTCATATCCACAGCTGATTTTGTCCAGTACTGCAGTTTTTCACTGTAGTCTGTAGAAGTGATCAAAAACAAGTTATCTGACTTTTTGTTTTTTTCATTAATTTTGTTTTTCTTCAACTTAGACTTCTCTCAGCTGCACGTCCTGCTGAACATGTTCTCATGTTTGAGCAGCACTGCACAGCACAAAGTGATCAAGCAGCAAAACATGTGGACAGTTAGAGCATGATTTTATATGTCAGCATAACATCATTGATTTGCATGAT
The DNA here is from genome assembly GCF_007364275.1 of Archocentrus centrarchus. Taxonomy (NCBI): domain Eukaryota; kingdom Metazoa; phylum Chordata; class Actinopteri; order Cichliformes; family Cichlidae; genus Archocentrus; species Archocentrus centrarchus. Next base: position 32,558,115 of record NC_044361.1, on the reverse strand, counting down.
CTGTGTCTCAACAAGGACGAGAAACTGGAGGAAGTTCAGAGTCTGAGGATTGTGGAAGTGTGATGGTAATCCCTCACGCTCATCCTAAAGTTTATTTGTTTTTATTTATGTGATTTTACAAAAATAAAGTTGTGTACATATTTCCTAAAGTGAGTGCCCTCTGCAGCAGGACTCCAGTGACTGGACTAAACTTGAACCTGAGGTGAACGGTACAGATGCAGACGAGGCTCCAACTTACAGGTAAATTAACTTCCTGAATCCTGCAGCACAGCAAATTCAATGTTTCTGTTGGCATCAAATAAATTCAGCACAGCTATTCATATTCACTCTGTTGTCTCCCTTCATGAACATATATTTGATTCCCATGTTAGCCTTCAGTCTGAAGAAGGACACTTTGAATGCAGTGTCTCTGGCTTGCGCTGGGTCTGTAAGGAAAAGGCCAGCTTTCAGTACCAGTTTGGTTCTTGGGAGGGACACATGGAGAGGATGGAAAGCAGAGGATACATGCCTGCAGGTCCCCTGATGGACGTCACAGTCACTGCTGGGAAGTTAAATGAAGTTCACCTGCCACACTGGATCTGCACAGGTAAGAGGACATGAAGGAAATCATTTCAGATGTTTCAAATTTGTGACAGTGAGTGCACAAACTGTTAGAATCTGTTCATCTCACTCAGTGTGTGTTGTTGTGTTCTCATGCAGATGACATCCCTGACATACTGGACAAGTTTGCAGTCCTTCACATAGATGACTGTGGAGATGTTGTGGAGAAAGTGTCTGAGGTCACACCATCACATGTCAAGATAATGGAGCCAAATTTCTCTCTAATAGGAGCTCTGATAAGTTTCTTCTTTCCTCCAAAAATCAACTGTTTTATGCTGATGTACTATAAACCCAACACATCATTCCTCAAACTCCACCTTTATCCAATGCGACAGGATCCTGCTCTGGAACAGGTAACTGAGTATCTCAGTGTGGTAACACTTTTTAATAACCACATTAGTAAGATATAAGTAAACACTCAGTTCATTTATAAACCCATCCATCCATCCATTCGCTTCCGCTTATCCTGTTCAGGGTCGCGGGGGGGCTGGAGCCTATCTCAGCTGTCATAGTGCGAGAGGCAGGGTACACCCTGAACAGGTCGCCAGCCTGTCACAGGGCCAACACAGAAAGACGAACAACCTTTCACACTCTCATTCACACTCTCATTCACACCTATGGGCAATTTAGAGTAGCCAATTAACCTAACCCCAGTAAATGCATGTCTTTGGAATGTGGGAGGAAACCGGAGTACCCAGATGAAACCCACGCAAGCACGGGGAGAACATGCAAACTCCACACAGAGAGAGGGAGAGGCCTGGGCCAAGGTGGAATCGAACCCAGGCCTTCCAGATGGTATTCTAACTGTGAGGCAGCAGTTCTAACCACTGCGCCACCGTGCTGCACATTTATAAACCATGAATGTTATTTTAGTGGACATTAGTGTGTAATTTATAAACAGTTATAAATGCTTTATTCTTCATTAATAAGCTCATATTTTAATATTTTTAATGACAGCATTTAAATACTTTTTAAATTATGGATTAAAAATTTCTACACAAAATATTACATGAAATTCAAACAAGTTATTTATGAGCTGTTAATGGTTCATGTATCAGTTAGAAGGTCTAATTAAATGATTACTTATACATGATGATTAAGATATGCACTTATTAGTGAGTGCGTTAACAGAGGTTTTATAAATGCTTGTTAATTATTGTAACTCATGGTTAATTCAGGCAGTTACTAGTTATTAATTTAGTCTTCTGTGTGAGCTCATCTACAGTGAGGACCATCTGTGCTTTATGAAGCATTTATAAATGAGACTGAAAGGTCAGCAGGACCTCGAGACTCCAAAAAGTCTCAGATATCTTTACAACAGAGAACAGAAGCAGACAAAGCGCAAAGTGATGCAAACATACAAATATTTATTGCAACATGTGAACATGACTCACTTCAGGTTTACAGAATACTGAAATATAATCAAGACTAGAGTCTGAGTTTGTAGGAGAGAGAGAGAGACATTGAGCAGCTGGAGACGCAGAGTTACCTTCAACTTCAATATATTGACATTATATTCAAAAACATCTTTCAATTAAAAAAACATGAATAAGATTATTATGAAAAAATGTGAGTATTTCACAGAGCTTCACAAACAAGTGTAAACACCATAAAAAAAATCACATTAAACTGATAAACTTGCCTTTTTTGTTAAACAGAGAATAAACAAGGATGAGACCTCAGATGGATACAAAAGGCTCAAAAAGCCACACCCAGACAGATACCTGCAAACTGAACATGCTTTCAGCCTCAGAGCCGACATGGAAACAGCAGAAATCCAACCAGAGGTAAAGTTTGTAACATTTGTGCTGGATGAAACCTTCCTGCTGACAAGATTTAAGCCCTCACTGTAGGCTTAGATGCACCTGTACTCTGAAACATACATGTGCAGTCATGTCTGAAGGCTGGTTAAGGACACATGCTGCTGTTTTGATCACAGACATGACCACTTGATCCTGATCAGATAGCAAACAAGGACTCCATGAATTTGATGCATTCCAAGTTTGCTCATTAGCATAGACTGTATATAGAAGATGGCCATAGGCTCTGAGGGAGCTGTACTATGGAAGTTCATCACAGCCGGCTGTAAATGCTAAATGGACTAGTTCTTATATGCTTCAGGCTCTGCTCGCTCACACAAAAAGACGTGTTTGAAGCTTTATTTCAGTTTTCTTCTGCACAAAACTGAGTGAATGAGTGCTGCTGCTGCAGAGACAGTATCAGAGAGAGTGAACAGGTGACACAGAAAAATCCAGGATAAAAAACAATGACAAATATATGTGAAGAGAGCAGAGCTGCTCCTCCACTATATGTGTATATATGTGGGTTATTTTACACATTTATTTATGTATTTTTATGAATTTGTTCCACAGGAGTTAACCTTCAGATATAACAGCCTGAACTTCTATGAAGTGTACATTAAGGATCCAGAGGAAGAACTCAACCTTACCCTCGTAGACTCAAATGATGGTGAACCAGAGCATGAACCAGTTTGGAAGTGCAAAATTCATACAAGTCAGTGGTTATTAAACAGTATAGACAACATTGTCATTATATGAAATATAATTGTGTGTCTAAATTAAACTGTTTGTGGTGAATGTAGCACAAAACACACAGTATATCATATTTATATTTTCTTTTGATTCCAGATGATTATTCAGCATCTGGCCGTGTTGAAGGTAAGAAATTACACTTAATGAGTACAAAGAGGAACTTTGTGTTTCATTCATATTATAACCTCACACATGCTGCAGTTTGATTAAAGTGGAGCAGAGCTGAGTCGAATAGTTTTCATTGGATTGTTGTCGTCCTTTGGTGGGACTGCTGGAATATTATCAGCATTAATCTGCATGTCTGGGATGATTCATATTATGCAGTTTTGTGCATTTTGTGCTTTTGGACAAAATGCACAATTTTGCCTCTGTCAATTTTGCCTCTGAACACCACCACAGTGGATTTTAACAATCCAGCCAAACTATCAAGGTGTGACTGAAGTGCAGAGCATCAGCTGTTTGGGAATTACAGCCATTTTAATATATAGTCCCATATTTTAAAATACAATTGAGTGACAGGCAGTTTGATGGCCAGGTGAGGTCTGCTCCCTCGTTATTTCACCACAGACAAACAGATGAAATATCTGGAGTTGATTCTGACTGTTGAACTTGTATCTGGTCGCTGTTTGCTGGAGCTTGTTCTTAGTGAAGGAGGTGATCGTTAGGCTGAACAACCAAAACAAACTCTGCTTTAATCTTCCCCAGTTTAACTGTTCAGAATTTATATCATTCAGTCTTTACTGATAGATGATGGCTCTCTTACAGCCAGAGCAGATGTTTCAAACAGAGTTCAGTGATAGAGACACATTTAACTGAACAAAAGCAAAAAAGTCTGTAATGAATGTAAATTTTGATCAGCTTTTAGGAGCTGTTTACATGTTGGCTTGATAAATTTGAAATATTTCAGTATTATTTTGGAAGGATGATCCAGTTTGAATAAGGAATACAGATCATACTGGACAAAATACACCAACACTAACTGATCCAAATCAGATCCGGACAGGATGAGGTGGGAAATGACAAGTGACTGGATCTGAGTCTTTGACCCTGATCTGTTGTGGGTTTGTCCCGCCGTGCAAGCGGACTCTGATCTGGACACAGTTTGCTGATCCTTTTATGCTTCCTTCAAGCAGATCTTGTTCTGAGCTGACGCACTGATTTTCAGTGGAAAACACGTCAAAGTTTAGATACTGAATATTTAAAATATTGTTTTTGATTCATGAAATAACTGAATCTCAGTCTGTGAACGAGCTTCAACATGCATTGGGGAAAAATATTTGATACACTGCCGATTTTGCAAGTTTCCCCACCTACAAAGAATGGAGAGATCTGTAATTTTTTCGTAGGTACACTTCAACTGTGAGACACAGAATCTACAAAAAGATCCAGAAAATTGCATTGTATGATTTATAAGTAATTAATTTGCATTTTATTACATGAATTAAATATTTGATACAATAGATAAACAGAACCTAATATTTGGTACACAAACCTTTGTTTGCAGTTCCACAGGTTAGACCTTTCCTGTAATTCTTGACCAAGTTTGCACACACTACAGCAGGGATTTTAGCTCACTCCTCCATACAGATCTTCTCCACATCTATCAGGTTTTGGGGCTGTCTCTGGGCAGCATTGAGTTTCAGCTCCATCCAAAGATTTTCTATTGGGTTCAGGTCCAGAGACTGGCTAGGCCACTCCAGGACCTTAAAATGGACCTTAAAACTCCTTAGTTGCTCTGGCTGTGTGTTTCAGGCTGTTGTCAGGCTGGGAGACCCAGCCATGACCCATCTTCAGTGCTCTTCCCGAGGGAAGGAGGTTGTTGGTCAAAATCTCGTGATACATGACCCCATCCATCCTCCTTCAATACGATGCAGTCGTCCTGTTCCCTTTGCAGAAAAGCACCCCAAAGCATGATGTTTCCACCCCCATGCTTCATAGTTGTGAAGGGGTTCTTGGAGTTGTACTCATCCTTCTTCTTCTTCCAAACACAGTGAGTGGAGTTGATACCAAAAAGCTCCATTTTGGTCTCATCTGACCACATGACCTTCTCCCATGCCTCCTCTGGATTATCCAGATGGTCACTGGAGAACTTCAAACAGACCTGGACATTTGCTGACATGAGCAGGGGGACCTTGTGTACCCTGCAGGATTTTAATCCATAGTGTGTTGCTAACAATCATCTTTGAGACTGTGGTCCCAGCTCTCCTCAGGTCATTGACCAGGTCCCCCCTGGTCAATGACCAGGGTAGTTCTGGGCTGATTCCTTACCTTTCTCAGAATCATCCTTACCTCATGAGGTGAGATCTTGCATGGAGTCCCAGACCGAAGAAGATTGGCAGTCATCTTGTGTTTCTTTCATTTCCTAATAATTGCATCAACAGTTGTTGCCTCCTCACCAAGTGCCATGTCTCGCAGGTAGGACTCAGACGCAGGACACAAAAATCCAGCAGAATAGAGTTTATCCCAAGATGTGCTCAAAAACACAAAACACAATGAACTGCGGGCAGTCTGTGGCCGCTTTATGCTTCAAGGTTCTCGTGGCGTCTCACACTCAGGTTTTTCAATAAAGCCACCAACCAGCATATGCAAATCTAGTGACAGTGTTGACTGTACTTTTAAAATCCAACAGGGACATGCCCTATATTGCCAAAAGTATTCACTCACCCATTCAAATTATTTAATTCAAGTGTTCCAATCACTTCTAACTGCTAGTATAAGTCATTACAGACCTCCAAAATTCATGTGGCCTTCAGATTAGTTCAAGAACAGAGCTTCATGGAATGGGTTTCTATGGCCAAGTAGCTCCATCCAAGTCTTACATCGCCAAGCACAATGCAAAGTGTCTGGTTCGGTGGTGTAAAGCATGCCAACACTGGACTCTATGGTAGTGAAGACGTGTTGTCTGGAGTGATGAATTACACTTCTCTATCTGGCAATCTGATGGACGAGACTGGATTTGGCAGTTTCCAGGACAGTACTTGTCTGACTGCATTTTGCCAAGTGTAAAGTTTGGTGGAGGGGTGATGATGGGTGGGGTTGTTTTTCAGGAGTTGGGCTCAGACCCTTAGTTCCCTGCTTTCAGCATACCAAGACATTTTTGACATTGTGAGCCAGGCCTTCATGTCCAACATCAGTGTCTGACCTTAGAGATGTGCTTTAGGAGAAATGGTCAAAAATTCCCATAAACACACTCCCTATGGATTAAGAATGGGATGTCACTCATGTT